>NC_091167.1:12158994-12458994 GCF_040958095.1 Procambarus clarkii
AAACAGAGGTCCTTGGTGAGGCCAACGGAGCATCATCGCGACGATCCAGAGCGTAGAGGGCAAGGTGTACCCCCCATGCAATGTCCTTGTGAGGTGGTCGTACAGCAACAATACAATACAATTTTATTTAGGTAAGGTACATACATACAATAAATATTTACAAGGATTGTTTAACTTATAGGTATAGCTAGTACATACAATGCCTAAAGCCACTATTACGCAAAGCGTTTCGGGCATGATAAACTTAAATGACAAGCTTAATACTAATTGAGCATAATGAGTAGAATGAAAACAAGAAATGAAAACATAGATGAAAAAGCAGCACAAATACAATTATGTCGACAAACAGCGCTCTTTAAAGAAAAACATACATGGGTTGACAACAGAGGGGTAAGGTAGGTTACAGGGAATTTATTAGGTATAGCTTCGTTTTTAACTTAAACTGGTTGAGAGAGGTACAGTCTTTAACATGGTTGGGAAGGTCATTCCACATTCTGGGCCCCTTGATTTGTAGAGCATTTCTAGTTTGATTAAGTCGTACTCTAGGAATATCAAAACTGTATTTATTTCTGGTGTGGTGCTCATGGGTTCTGTTACAACCTTCTATGAAGCTTTAGAGATCAGGATTGGCATTATAGTTTAGCGTTTTATATATGTATAATACACATGAGAGAATGTGCAGTGACTTAATGTCTAACATATTCAGAGATTTGAGTAGGGGTACCGAGTGATGTCTGGGGCCAGAATTGGATATTGTCCTAATAGCAGCTTTGTGTTGAGTAAGCAGGGAGTTGAACAGGGATTGTACACCCAAGTAGGGGCGCTGTGCACGATGTCGTAAGACTGGTCATCGCTGGAGCCCGCCCTCACAGGGACCAATCCTGTAAGGCTGGCCTCAGGGCGGGTGTGGGAAGTGGGAAGCCGCCTACACCGAGGCCGACTCCCCAGGGTCGACCCCGTGTCCGTCATTGTCGCTGCGGCCCGCCCCACAGCGGTGAGGGTGTCGACTTCATGGGTGCAGTAGTCTGCCCTCGGGCTCCATCCCTTTTCCTCGTTCATCAATGGTGTACCTTGTGCACCTTCCGTAGTCGGTTCTGGAAGTATTAAGGCAGTAAGGGTGGGCAGAAACGGGCATGCAGTAGGAACGTGACGGGCAAGGAACCTACCCCTTAAGGGTACTGCTGGAATTAGTTTGTAAGAGGGGGGGGGGGACATTTCCGGAAGCGAACTGGGCAAGTGTCATTAATGGATAAAGTCAGGAAGATACCCCGAGGAAAACTCTGAAAAGGAACACTGACACAGAGGATAGGAGTCTCTAGAGCAAACTCACAGGGGAAAGGAAGAGAATAAGATCTTCCAGGAAACTAGACTGTAGCGAAGGTAACTATCAAACCGACAGAACTTTAGCGGGAAAAACCCAGACATGTGAAGAAAAGGGGGGGGGGTGACGGGTAACCAGTTACCGTATCTGAGGCAAAGGCAGAAGATGATCCAGGGGGGGGGGGAGATCTAGCAAGTAATAACTCATTTCAAATATAATCAAATATAATAATATAAAACAATAGAACAGCCCAACATAATCAATATTTATATGACCAATATATATATAATATCAAATTCATATATAAATAAAACAATAAACCAAATATAAGAAACAGGTCTTAAGGCGTTACTGCAACATGCTTGCGTCCAGAGCGACACGAACACAACAAGTTATAAGGATGGTAACCGAGTCCGTTACAGTGATCTCCATCGTATGTTGGCCTCCGGATGCATGCTAGAGCTGAATAGTTAGCCTAAGAAACTGCCTTAAGAGGCGCCGATGAGTTCAGTCTTGGAGTGTCAATGACCATTCTGAGAGCAGCAGTACCCCAAGAACTTCAACAAGATCTGGTGATATGAGGCAAGGTGAAATGGTCACCAGTAAGGCTAGGGATCCGTATATGTAAAATAATTATGTAATTAATATAATAATATAGTAAAATTAACAGATAATGTCGAAAGTGCCACGTAGAAGTGGTCGAAAATAGTAAACTAACTCCCAGACCCATAATAAATTAATGCTGAACGAGAAGGGAATAATAAAATGAATAGCAATACTCTAAATTAGTATAGGAAATAATTAATAAATATAGATATATATAGCACAAATAACTTGGGCCCCGGGCTGCTGCATCCAGGCGCGGCTGCGTTGTTGACCCCGTGACGCCGCCGCCAGAGTCCTCAGTCTTCCTTGAATACCCCCCCCCCCCCCATACTAGGAGCTGGGGCTGAGAACCCGTTACTGGACGAGCCCTTCGTAGAGGCAGGCACGATGAGCGGCGGTGAGCAGGCCAAAACGGTTTTAGAATACATTAAGAGAAAACGTAACAAAGATAACGACAATGGGCCACAGATTAGGGTTTTTAAAATAGACAAATTTAATACATGAAATACGCAATAATCCAGTACTATGAACTCACAAAGTTATTACCAAATAATGCAAAACTTGGGAGCTGGGAAGCCAATGCCGTATAATAGTTCAACTCTATATAAAAATAAAATAAAATACTGGACTGTAACCGTGATATAAATTTACAACAATTTAGTACATAATAAATAACGACAATAAGCCACAGGGAAAAAGTGCGGATACTAAGTAGAAAGTTGAACTGAAACAGTCTAAGTGCAAAGATAGGACTGGATAATAACTGGAGAGCAGGATTACTATTTATAAGCAATAAATAGTACATTACAAATATAACGTGAAGGTTCCACTAAGAAGAGTGTAAAAGAGAGACATAAGCACTAGAAGGATAAGCGCAAATACTCCTTCCAAAATACTAGGTCGCACGACCATTAGCCCGCTAACAGGGTAGGGTGGGCCCGCCCAGCTAAGGGCTCCACAGGGGTCCCGGCTAAGGGCGTAACGGACTGGCCCAGCTAAGGGGCCTAGGTCAGGGCCGTCCGAGGGCATGACTGACGTGCCCAGGTAAGGCCCGGGACTACGGATGCCTTGACTAAGGAAAAGGCAGGACTGCAAAAAGTGCCCCACAAAAGGGGGGGTATGGCAGTAAAGAAAATGAAAGTAATAATATAATATGAGAAGTAACGCCGCCAGCATAGTGCTCGTTACCCTAAAGGCCAAAGACCGTTATGCTAAATAAGAATAAACAATAACAGAGCCGTAATCCAAAGAAAACGATAACAAGTAAAGCAGAGGAAGGGTAGAAGTAAGGCAACTAAAACCCGGACCTACTAATAAAGAACTTAAATTAGTAATAGTATGATACAGTAGGAACAACATTCATGGCGTTAGGCGAGGCCAGAAGCCAAAAGGGGAATTGACATGAGATCATTAACACTAAAAGTGACTATAACTAACATCAATAGCAAATAGTAACAAGTGGAGAATAACCCGGCCAACTCCACCGATGAAACCGAAGACCATAAGCCAAGTAGGCTTAGGAACAATAATATAGTAGCAGAAAAACCCAGAATAAACTCAATAATTACAAATAATAGCAGAGGGGGGGGGAAGTGAGGCAACCATAAACCTGAACTGTATAGAACAGAACTTAAATAAATATATATAATGTAATAAATAATATATTGCCACCAGTCAACATGAAAAGCAGCTAGGAGTCGTCTGGGGTTCGTCCTGACGCCAACTGGAGATCATCTTGTAATCATCCTGGAACAGGAAGGCACCAACAAGGAGGCATCGTGCAGACATCCAGAAGTCGTCTTGTAGACAACACTAAGTCACCTTGCAGGTGATCGCAGACATTCACTACTACAGGAAGACCTGGACAAACTGGAGGAAAGGTCTAGAAAAGGCTGCTAAAGTTCAACTCAGGAAAGTGTAGGGTAAAGAAAATAGGCGAAGGCTGCAATTCACAAGGCAAGACAAGAAATATGAGTTAGAATTAACTATATGAATATAGTAAATAACATCAACGGCGCACAAGGAGAACCGCAGCAGAAGTAGTGTGTCCAACTGTAAGCAACTGTGCTCAAAGTAAGACTGGATTAAACTGTCTATTAAGAATAGCCGAAATTAAACAAGAAAAAGTGTAATAAACCAATACTATTATATTGCAAAGTTAATACAGCACAAAGCTTAGGCTGGGAAGGCCAAAGCCGCAAGATAATTGTGCTCGTAATAAAGAAAACTGGCGTTAACGGTAATAATATGACTGGCGTTAACGGTAATAATATGACTGGCGTTAACGGTAATAATATGACTGGCGTTAACGGTAATAATATGACTGGCGTTAACGGTAATAATATGACTGGCGTTAACCGTAATAATATGACTGGCGTTAACCGTAATAATATGACTGGCGTTAACCGTAATAATATGACTGGCGTTAACGGTAATAATATGACTGGTGTTAACCGTAATAATATGACTGGCGTTAACGGTAATAATATGACTGGCGTTAACGGTATTAATATGACTGGCGTTAACCGTAATAATATGACTGGCGTTAACGGTAATAATATGACTGGCGTTAACGGTAATAATATGACTGGCGTTAACCGTAATAATATGACTGGCGTTAACGGTAATAATATGACTGGCGTTAACGGTATTAATATGACTGGCGTTAACGGTAATAATATGACTGGCGTTAACGGTAATAATATGACTGGCGTTAACGGTAATAATATGACTGGCGTTAACCGTAATAATATGACTGGCGTTAACGGTAATAATATGACTGGCGTTAACGGTAATAATATGACTGGCGTTAACCGTAATAATATGACTGGCGTTAACGGTATTAATATGACTGGCGTTAACCGTAATAATATGACTGGCGTTAACCGTAATAATATGACTGGCGTTAACCGTAATAATATGACTGGCGTTAACCGTAATAATATGACTGGCGTTAACCGTAATAATATGACTGGCGTTAACCGTAATAATATGACTGGCGTTAACCGTAATAATATGACTGGCGTTAACCGTAATAATATGACTGGCGTTAACCGTAATAATATGACTGGCGTTAACCGTAATAATATGACTGGCGTTAACCGTAATAATATGACTGGCGTTAACCGTAATAATATGACTGGCGTTAACCGTAATAATATGACTGGCGTTAACCGTAATAATATGACTGGCGTTAACCGTAATAATATGACTGGCGTTAACCGTAATAATATGACTGGCGTTAACCGTAATAATATGACTGGCGTTAACCGTAATAATATGACTGGCGTTAACCGTAATAATATGACTGGCGTTAACCGTAATAATATGACTGGCGTTAACCGTAATAATATGACTGGCGTTAACCGTAATAATATGACTGGCGTTAACCGTAATAATATGACTGGCGTTAACCGTAATAATATGACTGGCGTTAACCGTAATAATATGACTGGCGTTAACCGTAATATGACTGGCGTTAACCGTAATAATATGAGCAGTATTAATAATACCAGATAAAAACAAAATCCAGGGACTGACATTAATTGATAAATCCAAGACGTGAAACGTTAAATTGTTAAATAATAAATTTAAAACCATCACCGAACAGGGGCGAACTGGAAATGACAAGAGTAAGGTCAAGCACAACATAGAAATCAATGAAAAATACATGAATAAGTAAACGTCCCACACTGGGAGGAGGAAGTAAGCAGGTAAACCTTAACATTAACATTAAACCAACATTAACGTGGCATGTATAACACAAACACCAGTGGTAAAAAAGGGGGCAAAATAAGGAACTTAACATGAACAACCGTTGCCAAATGTACACTGCAAAATCCTGCCCCGGAACATCAGCAGCCGGAACACCGCAGCTGGATCACCTGCAGCTGGAACACCTGCAGTTGGACGTCACAACTGGAGCATCAATATCTGCTGAAGATAAATAAATAGTGGCAACTGGGCACCAGGGAAACCTTCAGTGATAAGTAGAAGTCTCACTTCAAGTCAATTAGGGACCATTAGAACCTGGGAACTAACGTTAAGGGGAACGCCGGGAACGAACTAAAGCTAAAGCTGAAGCTTTTCCCTGCCAAAAGGGCTAGGATGTCAGCAGCTGGAAACAACAAAACAGCAACAGCTGTAACGCCGACGGCTGGGACAGTGACAGCTATAACAACAGCAGCTGGCACCTCAGCAGCTGCCGAAGATACGAAATTAGCAGCAGTGGGCCAAGGGGAAACTGCAGTAGTAAGGAAAGTGCGACTGCAAAACAAATTATGCTCAAAATAATGCTAGAATATAACTCGCTAGAGAAAACGGGATTAATACATGAAGCTGAAAATAATATACAATCAAATACAATAAACTGAAAAGGAATGGATAATATGCACAACGTCAGCTGTGACGCTTCAGCTGGAACCCCGTCCCCTGGAACTTCGGGGGCTGGAACGTGAGCATCTGGAACCTCGAGAGCTGAAACGCCGTAGCATGGACATGAACAGATGGGACAGCATCAACTGGAACATCAGGAACAACTTCAGCGGAGCATGGGAGCTGGTCCAACAACCGCTGGAACGTCGGCGGCTGGACCGTGTTCCACCTGAACAGCAGCACGCTGGAACAGCAACAGCTGTACCCACAGCAGCTAGAACACCGACTGCCGGGAACGTCAGCAGCTGGAACACCAACAGCTACAGCGGCTGGACACCAAAACTGAGCAACAACGTAGTAAGAGAGCGGCGGCTCGGACACTAGGGCAGACAGCTGGACCGGCTGCAACAGACCCAACCGAGCATCAGCCGCTAGAACACAGGAGGCAGGGACATCTGAATAACATCGCCGGCTTAACTCATCACAGGAAGAACGTCGGCTTAACTCGTCACAGGAAGAACGTCGGCTTAATTCATCACAGGAAGAACGTCGGCTGGACATCAACCCCTGAACGAAGGCAGCTAAGACGGCAGCGGCTATGACAACCTTCCGGGCTACACCGGGCAGACAACACGTCTGGATAAACCAGCGGCCTGGGAAGCCGCAGTACCTTCCGGGCTACACCGGGCAGACAACACGTCTGGATAAACCAGCGGCCTGGGAAGCCGCAGTTTCTTCTGCACACACCGGGAACTGGTGGCCCAGCCAAGGGCGTAGAAACTGAAGTTGGCCTAAGCAAGGGCATAGAACTGAAGGGGGCCCCAGCCTGGGGCATAATAAACCGAAATGGGCCCAGCCTGCTGGCCAAAACGGCAGTGGCCCCGTCATGGGGCATAAACAACTAAAGTGGCCCTATTCTAGGGCATAATAAACAGAAGTGGCCCCGTCCTGGGCATAAGAAACTGAAGTGGCCCCGTCCTGGGGCATAAGAAACTGAAGTGGCCCCGTCCTGGGGCATAAGAAACTGAAGTGGTCCCGTCCTGAGGCATAAGAAACTGAAGTGGCCCCGTCCTGGGGCATAAGAAACTGAAGTGGCCCCGTCCTGGGGCATAAGAAACTGAAGTGGCCCCGTCCTGAGGCATAAGAAACTGAAGTGGTCCCGTCCTGAGGCATAAGAAACTGAAGTGGCCCCGATCTGGGGCATAAGAAACTGACGTGGCCCCTTCCTGGGGCATAAGAAACTGAAGTGGCCCCGTCCTGGGGCATAAGAAACTGAAGTGGCCCCTTCCTGGGGCATAAGAAACTGAAGTGGCCCCGTCCTGGGGCATAAGAAACTGAAGTGGCCCCTTCCTGGGGCATAAGAAACTGAAGTGGCCCCATCCTGGGGCATAAGAAACTGAAGTGGCCCCGTCCTGGGGCATAAGAAACTGAAGTGGCCCCGTCCTGGGGCATAAGAAACTGAAGTGGCCCCTTCCTGGGGCATAAGAAACTGAAGTGGCCCCTTCCTGGGGCATAAGAAACTGAAGTGGCCCCGATCTGGGGCATAAGAAACTGAAGTGGCCCCGATCTGGGGCATAAGAAACTGAAGTGGCCCCGATCTGGGGCATAAGAAACTGAAGTGGCCCCGATCTGGGGCATAAGAAACTGAAGTGGCCCCTTCCTGGGGCATAAGAAACTGAAGTGGCGCCTGTGGGATATTTGGGGCTTGAATCTGATTATTTAAATATTAATGTAGTAAATTAAATTACGAAGGACCACCCGCTTTTATAGTAAAGAGGGAAACTGAGAATTTCTGATCATTAGATAATTTCTAGATGAACCAGTAACTATGGATAAAATACTAGAGAATATGATCATAGAAATAATTAATGGGCTGTATAATTAAATAAATCAAACCCTCAAACACCTACATTGGGGGGTTATTACTGGAGGTAAGTACGTCCAGGAACTAGTGTGGTTCGTTCACTAATTCAAATAATAATAATCTAATCCTATGAATTATAGTGAAACTAATGTCATTACCATACATGGAAACATAGATTATAAGTATAGTAATGAGAGTCACAATAAAAACACATCAATCCTAAGAAATTCTGCATATAAGCAATTACAATAAATTCATGAAAGAATATAAAGAATCTTAGCTTAAAGACGATTTCTTTATGTAAGCCACGACGTTTCCTCTAATTCTCTGGACTCGGCTGGCTGACGAATGGGATGGATTAACATGGGAGAAGGCGGCAGGGAGAATTCTTCTCACGTGCTGCAAGACAAATATTTACAGTAGCAACTAACTACTGAATCTCTATATTCAAGAAATTGAGAGTTGCAGGTGACAAAATTTAATCACCTGTTATTAGATGTTATCGTGCGTCGTAACGGACAATCACCCAGCTACTACAAAACACTTTAAAGATGCATCCAATAAAGGGAATATACTTATCTGATAAGGGCACTGTATAAGTTTTAAGATTGCCGAAATCGCGTCCCCAGGCTCTGGCTAGGCCTATCCTGGATCGTGGCGCGCTTCACTGGCCGGTCACGTGTAGTCCAGAACCAAGTTAAGTAGGTTCCTTATATGACACCAGCACCAGTAGAAGATATTATCTGCAAGGTTATTCACGCCTCACAGTGGCGACTTTCATCTGAGGATGGATAACGTCTACCCTAATGGCTGGGCAATGGCGTCTCCTTGTGAGTACGGTATGCGCAGGTCTGCCTCTGAGCGGCTCTCCACGTGTACTGCTAAACTTCCCCTACCCAAGCCGCGTCCCGCGTTCATAAAATAAATTATTTTCACGAACAATAATATTTCTCGCATTTACGCTTGAAATGTTGAAGACTGGACGGGTTTATTATTTAGAAGAGGGAAATATTATTATTAGCCAATTTGGAGATGGTAAACGTATAAGGGAGAGGAATTAATGTCTCCCCATGGCATTCACTGGTGACGTTAACTTTTATTACTAGATAATCGCTATGACTCCGACGCTCTATTCGGCTTTTAGTTGGAGGCTAAATCATCGGTAATTAGTTATCATACAGAATGCCTCAGTTATGGAGAATCGAATTTAATTCTCACATACATTGGATATAATGTGTTTATTGTAATGAAATCTGACGCAATACTGGCGTCGGGTGACGTGAGAATTCTAGCCTACTGCACAGATGAAATTATTAGTACATGAGAATTCTACGTGTTGTTAATTTTACTTACTACAATAATTAATATAGTTAGTAATAAGTAATGAGAATACAACAGTGTTGTATTCGGTGTTGGAAATATCCAACATAACTCCGGGGGGAGGATTCTAGGGTCGTAGTGTACTGTGGTGTACTGACCTATCCCGAAGTGATATTAAGATTAGTACATTAGTATGTTAATATGTTAGTATGTTAGTACACACCTAACGAACGTCCCGGATTTATCAAGGACTTACAAGAACTTGAGTCTTGCTATTTACATGTCAAATGAAACATGTTGCTTATAGCCTACACAATATTTATAGTATTTAACTCACCCAATTTAAACTAACAGAATCTACGGTGATGCGATATCCTGGGTCATAGTGACGTGTAATGTTTTGTTACGTGATATCACATCGTAGTATCATCACAGTTATCTCAGTGGGAAATGAAGGAAATTACTCTTGTTCAGAGTTGTAATAGGCTTGCAAATTCCGCCTACATTGTTGAGCAGCAGCTCTAGTGGGGCGGTTGCTTGGAGGAACAGGATCATTGTCCTCGGAAATTACTGGGGAAACTGGACCTGGCTGATATTCTTGCTCAGTCAGTTCAAGGGGAACCAGCTTCTCTAAAGTTTTTAGAGTAGTGTTGCCTCGGCATAAGACTTTAACTACTCTTAGGACACCCTGTCGATCTGGATGAATGGTAACAATTTTACCTATGGGCCACTCTGACCTTGGTCCATCACTGTCGACGAGTACTAGGTCCCGGTTTTAATTGCACCTTATTGTAAGGACTCGAAGCTCCGTAGTGGTACTCTCGTAGAGCTGTGAGGTACTCTCGAGTCCACACCTCATTCCACCTGTTAATAACTCTAGAAAGATGCTGGTAGCTTTCCACCAAGTCTCCTCTGGTCACATGTGACGGGTCTACAGGGTCCTCTTCGGCTAAAGGGATGAGAGGGCTCGGTAGACCTCCATGGATCAAGTGTGAGGGGCTCAGGGGTTCTCTCTGGGTGAAATCATCAGACAGGTAGGTGATTGGGCGGTTATTGACTCGCGCCTCGATTTCCACAACAATGGTTTGGAGTTCTGAGTAACTGACCTTTTGTCGGTGTAAAGTTTTCCTTAGACACTTCTTGACTGTGCCTACCATTCGCTCATAGAACCCACTTTGCCAAGGGGCTCTCGGTGCTATGAATTTCCAGTGACATTGTCGTCTTTGTAAGACTGACTGTACTTCTGGGTGGTTCCAGACTTCTCGCAAACAACTTTCTCCTGCCACAAAATTAAATCCGTTGTCCGATATCATTAATCTAGGACACGATCGGCGGGCAGCAAATCTGCGGAAAGCTTGAATGAAAGCTTCAGCACTCATGTCTGGAGTGACCTCTAAGTGTACGCCTCTGGTTGTAGCACATGTAAAGAGACAAATGTACGCCTTCACTGGTATATTATCTGGGTTACCAGTGAGGAGTAAGGCTCCTGTATAATCAACACCAGTGGTTTCGAAAGGACGAAGATGAACCACTCGCTCTTCTGGGAGTGGGGGAGGTCCTGGGTAAGGACAGACTCTAGCGTCGTATCTCTTACAGATTACACAAGATTTAATAATTGTCTTAACAGTCTGACGACCTTGAGGAAGCCAGTACCTTTGTCTAAGATCGGTGAGAGTATCTAAAACTCCACCATGTAAGGTACCATATTGATGGTGATGTAAGACAAGAAGTTTAGTTATGATGTGGTGACGAGGCAAAAGAATCGGATTCTTAGTGTCTAAGTCAATCTTTGCATGTAGCAAACGTCCTCCACATCGTAGTATGTTATGAGTGTTGGCATCGTACCAGATGCCTAGAGACTTAGTGAGTTTATCTGGAAGATTCTCAAATTCGCTTCCGTATGTCTCTAGCTGTGCACGCTTGATCCAGTAGTGGATAGGATTGGGAAATTTATGTCGAATTCCTACTTTGGCAAGGAAATCAAACACGTGCGCAGTCACTCGTAACAATTTGCTTAAGTTAGAATAATGATGAGGATCAATGGCTAATATTCGCTGGGCTCTGGTTCTGTCATGGGAGTGGTGATATGGGTCACTATGACTTGTGGCTTTTGTTTGGGCCACTGACCACCAACAAGCCATGAAGGTCCATTGAACCACAGCGAAGACTTGACAAGTTGTTTTAATGTCAATCCTCATGATAAATAATCTGCAGGATTGTCCTTAGTAGGAACATGTCTGAACTTATATCCAGCAGATAAATCATGAATCTCCCTGACGCGATTGCTGACATAGGGAGTTTTGTTGTTATTGTTTCTTACCCATTGTAAGACTGCCTCGTTGTCTGACCACACTACAATCTCACCAAAGTGGATATTATTGAGTGTCTTTATCAGGCAATGAGCCAATCTCACTCCCACTAGCAATGCAGTTAACTCCATCTGAGGTAAAGACCTCTTCTTGATGGGAGCAACTCTTGCTTTAGATGTGAGTAAAATTGATTGCGCACTATTAACTAGATAGGCTGTTGCACCATATGCTTTGCCAGAGGCATCGCAAAAAACGTGCAAATTGGTGGGTAAGTTTGGTCCTGAAGCATTACGAGGAAATTTCAAAACACCTAACTGATTAAAATCCGTTGAGAGTATTTGCCATTTGGCTTGTAACTCACTTGATAACGGATCATCCCATCCCATATGTTTCTGCCAGCACTCCTGCATTAGGAGTTTGCCCCTTATTAATATAGGACTAAGTAGGCCTAAAGGGTCAAATGGTTGACTGACAAATGAGAGCAGTGTTCTCATGGTAAGGGTTGAATTATCAGTTTGCACTGACTTGACATTCATCTCGTCAGTGCTGGTGTTCCATTCCACGCCTAGAACCTTTAATTTACTGGGTACCTGATAATCTGGAAATTCTTTCTCGATTACCTGGTTAAGCAGTTTATTATTTGAGGCCCATGACTGTAGAGGCATATTGGCTCCTAACAGTTCACGGTTAGCCTCATGGTAGATTTCTACCAGATCAGCTTGATCATTAGTTGTCCCCTGGAAATTGTCGACATACAAGTTGTCGCTAATGGTTGCCTTATAAGGACTGTTTGATTTCCTCAAATGTGTGTCTAATGTTGCTTGCAAAAGAAACAGTGAGGACGTAGCACCAAATAATACTGAGGCAAACCGATAGGTGATTATTTCACTGTTAGGATCCAGTGGATCCTTGAACCAGAGGAATTTTGTGTAGTCACGATCTTCCTCCTGTAACCCTACTCGGAGAAAGGCTTTGCTGATGTCAGCTGTATAGGCAAAAATGCCTGTGCGAAATCGTAACAACACGTCATGTAGCCTTTGTGTTAGGCTAGGTCCCGTTTGGAGACATTCATTTAAAGACACACTGCTCGGCTTTACTTTAGCACTGCAGTTAAAGACAATACGAATAGGTGTTGTCAATGAGTCTTTCACCACAGCATGGTGAGGTAAATAATGACCTGTTTTTCGGTCATCGTGTTCAACAACTTCAATGAACTTATTGTTAAGTTGTTGTTGGATAAGTTGGTGATACAGGTTTAGTTTGTCTGGCTGCTTCTGCAATCGTGTTAATTGAGACTGCAATTGTGAGGCTGCCATAAAATAATTCACTGGAAGTTGTGGATGATCCAACTTCCATGGGAGTCTTACCCAGTATTGTTTATTTGAGTAGACAACTGTATCCAGGTATTGCTGGTAAGTCCACGTATCATCAGGACTTGGTTGCTCAGGGATGATGCCTAACGTATCTAAATCCCACAAACGATGTATTGGTGGGTCAGACTCAATATCCTCAGATATTTCCCTGAAGCGTAGGGGTGACTGTTCTAAGCCTAGTCACGCCACAATTACATTATTGGATTGTTGGTTTGTGGACGCTGGACCTTGTCTGAAAAGCACTGGTCCTGTGAGCAATTTGCCTCCTGAGGACGACAACAAATTCATACCATGTTGCCTAGTGCATCCAGTTATAAATTTGTAATAATGATCCGCGCCTATTAGTATTCCAATATCTGTGAGGCAGTCAGAATTTATTTTATAATCTGCTAGCCTCATGCGGCTTCGTTTAAGATGTCTCGCAGTGCGAGCTAATCCTGTGACCTGCAGGTCTGTAGGAATCTTATCCACTACTACCGCTTGGATTGGGCTGGTAGAAGATCCTAGTCTTACTAATACTTTAACTACCTTGTAGTCACGAGGTCCACTATTTGACAAGAAACCAGAAATATTTAACCTCACACTTTTGGCAGGTTTTAAATTTAACTCATCTACCAACTGTTGTGTAATGAAGGTTTTCTGTGAACCTTGGTCAAAGAGACCCCTAGTGTTAATTCTAGATCTTCGGTTCATTAGTTTAAGTTGAGCGGTAGGCAAAGTAGTATTATTGCCTGACTCAGTAGCAAGTACATTCACTTCGTGATGTACTTTACAATATTGCACTGCAGTAGAATTAGTAGAATTCTCTCCAGTGGTCATGGTTGGTGTAGAAGATTTTCTACATAAGGCGTAGTGGTGTACACCTTGGTTACAACGGTTGCAGGTACGTAGCGGCACTGCACATTTCTTGGGATCATGAGAGCCCATGCACTTGGTGCACTTGTGCAATTCCTGTAACCTTTTAACTCTAACATTATAAGTAGGGTAAACAGAGCATTGATAAGTGGTGTGTTCCTGATTGCAGAACAGACACTTTCTCTGATTAATAGACTTAGTCTCTTTAGTAGACAAGTCATTGGTTATCTCTGAAGGAGATACTGAATATGTACCTACATTTCCCCTTCCTTTCCTAGTGGATGGAGCAGGTTTGGATTTATGTTTATTAGACTTACTCTGAGTCTGTTTAGGTTTGACTGAAATATCAGTACTAGTTGGTTTAGACTCAGGTTTAATTTTATCATGAGTCTTTAACCTGTTAACTGTGATCCTCAACCCCTCGAAAATTTGATCGAGAGTAAGAAACTCAGTATTATAATGTGAGCAGAGCTCTGTCAAGACATTTCGAGGTAATTTCCTCTGTAACAATAGCTTGATAGACCATTCAGAACCAGGTATATTAACCTTGGTACCTAAGGCCTTTACTAGAGACTCTACTTCTAGTCTGAAGCTTTGAAGTGACTCTGGTCTACTATTTGGTGCATTCAGATCTAGCAATTGATAATAGAGGGTAGCTATACTTAACTCTTTGTTGCAATAGTTCAACTTCAGGAGTTTTATAGCTTCCTCATAATTACTCTCATTAAGAGTAAGGT
This sequence comes from Procambarus clarkii, assembly GCF_040958095.1. Taxonomy (NCBI): domain Eukaryota; kingdom Metazoa; phylum Arthropoda; class Malacostraca; order Decapoda; family Cambaridae; genus Procambarus; species Procambarus clarkii. Next base: position 12,173,754 of record NC_091167.1, read on the forward strand.
TATGTATGACCTTTTTAGCCTCTCCTGTGAGAAGACTAAGTAGGTATGAAAATTTAGAAACCTTGTCTAGAGACTTTCTTATGAATGTGAACTTCAAAGGAAGTCCAAAAAACCAGCGTTGAATGTAATGAAACGCCATTTTCTGGGTGAGTCCCGGAGGCTCCCCGGAGCTATCCCAGGCTGATATGCTAATGTCAGACTTTGGCATGTCATGTGTATGGAGTTCTTAGGCCTACCGGGGACCACGGCCAGAACCGGGCCCCCTCAGAGAGGCAAGGGGAGCAATGGCCTATAGAAGCCCCCGTGTAGTTGGAAGCATTCTATGTCTGCCATCGACCGGAACAGGCACCCAGAAAGGTAAGCGCCCCAAAACAAACCCCTATTCTGGTTAAAATTGCTACCTAAAACCGAACTAGTGGATAGAACTCCCCAACCGAAAACAAGCAAACTAGTGTGACGTCACACACTGCCGCGCCGCTGTCTGCGCAGCTCCCCCCTCCCCGGGAGGGGGAAGGGGGAGCCCCAGACCCCCCGCGCCGGCTACCCACACCTCAGTTCTTGAGGCTGGATGTCAAAAACGCGAAAAACCGCCGACCGGAGGGAGGGAGGGATGCCGGGGAGCCTCCGGGACTCACCCAGAAAATGGCGTTTCATTACATTCAACGCTGGTTTTCTGGCGGGAGCCCCGTCGGCTCCCCGGAGCTAACTACCCACAGACAGAAAAAGAGGGACTTACCCGGGAGGCGGTCGTCGCTCACCCCTCAACTCGAAGCCGAGACAACTGGCTGCAACCGCCGACCCAAAGCAACACAGGCCCGACGAGGCCCAGGGACATTCACAAGGTAACGAGCAGCCAGGACCCTGTTCGACCGCCAAAATCCCCGCGCCCAAATATCAGACCAAGACATATTCCCAAAGACGGCAGCAAGAGCCGCGAACTTACGAACGTCATGGGCACGGGGATAGACCGCAGGCTGGCTGGACCTAATAACCCTGCGGACGACCTGAGAGACCCGAACCCGCGAACAGGGAAGAAGGGAAACCGGATCAACCCACAGCGCGTCCCCGGACACAGAAGCTGTGGCGCGCAAATAACGGCGAAGCACCGCACGATACGAAGCGACAGTGTTAGGCATAAGATGACGGTCCTGAAACAACCACGAGAGGAAGGACAAGACCACCCGAACAGACAAGGAGCTAACACGACGAAGACGCAAAAAGAAACGGAAGGACCGCCAGGAAACTTCATACTGCTGCCGAGAAGAAGCCCTCAGGTGGGACACCAACAAGGAGGCCACCTGATCACCATAGAGATGATGATAGACTCGAGTCAAAAAAACCATACGCGAAGACTCGAGGAGAAGATCGAACCAGCTACGTGACGTACCGGCCCGATCTGCTGAAAGAGGCGGAGCCGCGGGAAAACCCTCGGGTTCGGACACCGAGCAACCAGCGCCTGAAACCAAGGCTGCGCCGGCCACCAAGGGGCCAGAAGGACAACTCTCCCCCGGTAAGTCTCTTAGCGAGTCAGGACCTGGAGCAACAGCCGAACCGGGGGAAAGAGGTACAGGAACCCCCACCTCGACCAGTCTAGCCGAAGGCATCGACCCCGACGGCCTCGCAATCGGGGAAGGGCGCCGCATAAACGGGAAGACGCCGCGACCACGCCGACGCGAAGAGGTCCACTTCAGGGCGCCCGAACGTCTGGCAAAGCCAACAGAAGGACTCGTCGTCGACCGTCCACTCCGTGGAGAGGGGAACGAAGCGAGACAGGGCGTCGGCCAAGACGTTGGACACGCCCCGTACGTGAACCGCCAGGAGAGCCAAACCCCGAGAACTCAGCAGACGAGTCACCCGAAGCGACCAACCCCAAAGAGACAAGGACCGCATCGAACCCCCGCGGTTCAGGCAATGAACCACCGGAGAGCAGTCCGAATGGAGCCGAATCGTCGATCCGCGGGCCACCCGAATCCTCCCCAGAGCAAACCACACCGCCGCGAACTCCCGCACCGTACTGTGAGCTCGACGGAAGGACGGATCCCAACGCCCCTGGCCGGCCTGGTGAGCACTGGTCACAAAACCCCAGCCGAGAGACGACGCATCCGTGTACACATCGAGCGAGGGCTCGGGTAGGCGCCAAGGCACTGAACCCCGAAAAACCCGAAGAGGAAGCCGGTGACGCAGCAACCGACGCAAGTCCCCCGGGGGTCGAACTCTGCGATCGCGAAAGAGGCGGAAGGGGGAACCCCGAAGGAACCAGAACAGCCGTCGAAGCCAAACCCGACCCGGCGGGTAGACCACCATCGCGAAGTTCAGGCTCCCGCACAGCCCCTCGAGCAACCGCCGGGTGACCCGAGGGCCCTCCAGAAACAGACGAAGGCGGGACCGCAGCCGCAGGAGAGACTCCGGAGGGAGAGACAAAGAGGCGGTTCGAGAGTCCCACACGAGACCCAGCCAAGTCCGAACCTGAGAGGGAACCAGATGGGACTTCCTCCAGTTCACCAAGAACCCGAACCCGGCGAGCTGGGAAAGAACCAAATCCCTTGCTAGCAAGCAAGCTGACTGGCTGGGAGCCCAAACCAGCCAGTCGTCGAGGTAGGCCAACACCCGAACACCTAGGAGACGCAAACGAGCCACCACAACCCGTGTAAGGCGTGTGAACACGCGAGGTGCCAGGTTCAACCCGAACGGGAGACAACGAAAGCGGTAACTCAGACGCCCCACTACAAAACCGAGCCAGTCCCTGAACCGCGGACGAATCGGGACATGCCAATAAGCGTCCCGGAGGTCCAGGGACACCATCCAAGCTCCCGGCTCCAAGATGAGCTGAACCTGAGACAGCGTATTCATCCGAAAGGAGGGGCAATGAACCCAGGGGTTCAGACGGGACAAGTCCAGAATGAACCGCAGGTCCGCGCAGTCCCGTTTCGGAACCGGAAACAGACAGGAAACCCATCTGAGGGACGACGTCGTTTCGACGACGCCCAAGCGTACCCACTCCAAGACGACTCGACAGAGCGCAGGGGAAGAAGCCTGCCCTGCCAGCCCCGACCCCCCAAAGGGGGGAGGGGCCACCCAACGCCACCGCAGGCCGCGAGACACGACCTGAAAGGCCCACGAATCGTGGGACCAGGCGCGGGCGAACAGCGCAAGCCGCCCCCCATCGCCCTGTCAAGGGGGCAAACCGCGAAAGGGCCGGCGACCCTTACGAGACCCAGAACCCCGCACAGCGCGAACACCGCGCCGACCAGACGAGGGAGGGCCCGCAGGAGGAGCCAACCCCAAACCTGACACCAGAGGCCTACCACGACGAGAGGAACCCCGAGCCCTGGCACGACCTTTCCGGGAAGACCCACCCCGGGACCCCCGGAAAACCAACAAGTCCGACATCGGACGACAAGCCGCCGACGCAGCCTGAATAAACTGCGCCACGGCCGACTCCCCAAACAGGAGAGGACAAAAAGGTGAAGAACGCCTAAGAGCCAGAGCCCAAGCAGATTCCACGGAGGAACCCAGCACCGCCTGCCGACACGCGAGACGGGAAGCATAGAACAGGGAAACCGCATCCCGCAAAATCGGCGTGAACAGCTTCAACAAGGCAGCCGATGAACGCGCAGCCGAGGACAAGGTGCCGGACCCCGGGACGGACCCAAGCGTCCCCACATCCTCCACGAGCCAATCCGAAGACAGCTCCAGGAGGGAAAAGAACCGCAAGGCCGAACACAAAAGGCCCCGGGCGCGCAAGTCCTCCGCCACGAGCGCCGCCGAAAGGGAGGGAACCTGCACATGGAGCTGAATAACGCCCACATCGCGGGGAAGGGCAGGGGCAAACAAGCACTCATTCAGGTACTTAAGTTCACCCCCCAGGAAAACCTGAAGCACCGTGGAAGCTTCCCGCCACTCCAGCGTGCGGGAACGACAGAAGGAATGCCAGGAATCCAGACCAAACAAGGGGCAGTCTGCTAGCCAGGACGACTCCGGAACCTCGTAACGGAGCCAGAAAGGGAACGAAGTCCCAAACCTGAACATGGACGGATCCATTTCCGAGGCATAATCCGGGTCACGCAGGAGGTAAGCTGCAAAGGCCGCTCGCACTACACCAGGTTGGATGCGATAAGCCGAAAACCTCCGGAAGGACGGAACCGACGTACCCGGGGGAACACGGAACCGAACCCGGGGAGGGGCCGACACCAAATCCAACTCGTACGCAGAGGGGGAAAAGAAAACCCCACTCCTTGTAACAATAAGCCCCGCTCAGTGGGAAGAAAAACCCAGGCGGGGTCCAGCGGGGCCCAAGGCCCCCAAGTCAGCCCCTCCCCAGCCTCGAGGTCCGTCACCACAGGACCCGAGGCCGAGTCCTCTCCCCAAGCCCCGACCCCACAAGACAAGGACGGAGCAGCCGGAAAAGCTGGAGGAAGGGGGGCCCACTGGTCAGACCCTGAAGCTTCGGCCGGGAGACAAGACTCGAATGCCTCTGCCGCCCCCCCCGGAAGAGGCAACCCCCGAAGCTGCCCGAGTCTCGAGATCAAGTAACCCCTGCTCCGACCCCGAAACCCTCAGACGCTTCGGGGCCGGAAGCAGGGGCGGGGGACCAGAACGAACAGCAGGGGAAGGACGAGGAGGTGCGGACTGAACCAGGATCGAAGCGACCCCCACCCCCAAGTCCGGGTCTCGAAAAGCAAAGCGGGGCAGCCCCGGGGCATCCGGGGAAGCAACCAACCGAGCGCGTTGCAACAGACGAAACCTAGACTGCAACGCACGTGCCGCCCGTACCCGAATAGAATCATCAGAGGATTGGGTAAATTGAGTCACAAGCAAGCAGCAACACTCACAGGACTCAGGGTCGAAAGTATCACCGACCCAACAGGCAGCGTGGCAGAGGCAAAAACAATGAGGGTCACCCTGAGACAAGGGGACCGAGCAACCCTCAAACTCGCACACAGCGAGTGGGGACTCCGGGGTCACATCCATCGGACCCACGCGCCCCCTAGGGGATTCCCAGGGTCCTGAGCGTTTACTTTAAGAGGACTCGCGCTCAGGTAGTCCCAGGCAGGGTGCTGCAAACCGGCGCCCAAAACTACCAAGCAAACTTCTAAAGCTGAACCCCAGGGACGTGTACACTCACGGGGACCTAGCAGGGGGCGCCACCGAGGAGAACAGTGGAAGGGCAAAAACAAACTGAATAAAAGGACAGAACCCCCCACCAGGCAAAAACAAAAAGAAAAACAAAACCCCGCAAGAGGACAGCGAACCCCAAGGAACAGAGCCGGCCGCGATGTCGGGAAATACAAGCTGAGCAGCACCCTGCGCCCCTACCAGTGCAAACTGCCTCTTACCTGCCGGTAACAAGGGAGAACAGAACACCCAAGAGCCCAACAGGCGGCCGAAAAACCGAAAGGTAAAACGGACCAGCAGAGGCAGACCCCGAGGAGCCTGTGGAAGGTGGCCCCAAGCCCCAAGGGCAGTACTTACAGGGCACCTAGGGAAGGCAGCCCTAGGCGCATGCAGCCCGAGTACTGAAGATAACTCCTGGCTCTCGCACCCACAAAACTAACACCACACGCAAAGCACAGTGCAGTAGCGACACCGGAGCCAGAGCACACGACCATCGCCTATAGCATCAGCCTCAAGAACTGAGGTGTGGGTAGCCGGCGCGGGGGGTCTGGGGCTCCCCCTTCCCCCTCCCGGGGAGGGGGGAGCTGCGCAGACAGCGGCGCGGCAGTGTGTGACGTCACACTAGTTTGCTTGTTTTCGGTTGGGGAGTTCTATCCACTAGTTCGGTTTTAGGTAGCAATTTTAACCAGAATAGGGGTTTGTTTTGGGGCGCTTACCTTTCTGGGTGCCTGTTCCGGTCGATGGCAGACATAGAATGCTTCCAACTACACGGGGGCTTCTATAGGCCATTGCTCCCCTTGCCTCTCTGAGGGGGCCCGGTTCTGGCCGTGGTCCCCGGTAGGCCTAAGAACTCCATACACATGACTGATGCCAAAGTCTGACATTAGCATATCAGCCTGGGATAGCTCCGGGGAGCCGACGGGGCTCCCCCCAAAAATTGTCCCAATTTTCTGTATCTAATCCTGAAAATGTAGGCAAGTCTAGAGTAGGTAAACGAACCTCTGGTAATTGATTATTGAAGTGAGACCCAGTGTTACTGGTATTGGATCCAGATTGTTTGGCTAATTTAGATAGCCTGATAATTCTATCTTGAGTCTCATCTTCATAATGGGAGATGTCGTCCACAATTTGACTTGCTTCATCAGGATCAGTTTCTACAGTATTGAGCAGATCAAGGTAAGATTGACCTGCAGATCTGACTTGATCAAATTTCAGATCAGCCAATCTAACTGATGCCTCTAAGTGATAAGAGTCAATGGGAGTATCATTAGTTAAGCCCTCAGCCTTATTAATTAATCTGGTCAAATGACCTTTAAGGCCAATGTAGGTTCTCCTCAATTGCTCAGGAGTAGCCATGTTGGGCTTGGGTTCAAACTTCACAGTGTTAGTATATGTATTGCTAATGAAGCTTGGGTACTTGTTCATTAGTGAATAAGTAACATTAATTATAGCCTAATTTAAGGTGGCTACTTTATATTTTACCTCACTTGAAGTTGAATGTACCTACCTACCTACCTAACAACAAATAGCTAGATATTTTGTGCACTGTCTGAACTTCACCATTAGTTCTCGTCCGGTTAGCTCATCTATATCACCATCAGAGTTAATGGAGATTATCCAGCAATACACAAAATAATGCATACAAGAGAAATATTATGGAGACACTCCAATCAGAGTTATCTCAAAAATTAATCCCACCCTGTATAGGGTCAGCACAAATAATATAATACATACAACACTGACTAGTTTAGATCTAGTCGTAATAATTCCTAACTAAGAACTATAAAGTTATTTAGTCTGGGCTTGTACCAAATTCAGCACAATCTCAGCCTAAATTCTACCTAATAACATGGGTAAAGATTATTGTGGTGCAGTAAGGTGAATATAATTGTGCTGTATTTTTGTTTTTTTTTGTTTTATAAGAGTGCTCTTGCACACACAGGTGAAACAATTATGTACAGTTAAGTTTGGCTTGCTAGCCACAGCCTTTTGTGATGGTTGATGGTGTTAATTAACTTGTCAACCACATGCAACCTAGATTCCCCTGACAAGTGTACACCATCTCTGGTCAGGTTCTGTCTGTAAGGTCTGGCTGTAAATTGGATATATGTGGCATCCAATCTCACTCGCTTTTTCAGCCTGAAATTTATGTACTTAGCAGCTCTCAGGTAGTATTCTGGGGTTACTCCCCAACGATTATCTTGTCTTGGTTGGCGAGGATCCACTAATGTGAATACTACTGATTCACTGATGAGCTTGAAAGAAGAAATTATGGCTTTGAGGTGTTTGATCACCTCGGCTGGATGACGAGTGGGGTGGATGTCATTACCACCTAAGTATATAATGGTTAGATGGTGAGGCCACTCTAACGCAGGTGTTAGGGTGGGGTTATTGTAAAAGTTATGAGCTGTTGCTCCTGGTGACCTAAAGATTCTCACCTCTGTGTGAGGTATAGGTCTAAGTGTTGTGGGGAATTGGCTATGACCCACTAAAGCTACCTTATACATGAGGTGAAAGTAGCAATATGTTAGTGTGATCTAGGCTAACTGATGTGTTACATTGTTAGTTGACACAATTAATTAAATAGTTAGTCTAGCTTCTATCACACAAGGATTAGTTATTAATGGTTAATATTTTAATTATAGATTTAATGCCTATCCGGTTCGATAAGGACCATAATGTGGGATATTTGGGGCTTGAATCTGATTATTTAAATATTAATGTAGTAAATTAAATTACGAAGGACCACCCGCTTTTATAGTAAAGAGGGAAACTGAGAATTTCTGATCATTATATAATTTCTAGATGAACCAGTAACTATGGATAAAATAGTAGAGAATATGATCATAGAAATAATTAATGGGCTGTATAATTAAATAAATCAAACCCTCAAACACCTACATTGGGGGGTTATTACTGGAGGTAAGTACGTCCAGGAACTAGTGTGGTTCGTTCACTAATTCAAATAATAATAATCTAATCCTATGAATTATAGTGAAACTAATGTCATTACCATACATGGAAACATAGATTATAAGTATAGTAATGAGAGTCACAATAAAAACACATCAATCCTAAGAAATTCTGCATATAAGCAATTACAATAAATTCATGAAAGAATATAAAGAATCTTAGCTTAAAGACGATTTCTTTATGTAAGCCACAACGTTTCCTCTAATTCTCTGGACTCGGCTGGCTGACGAATGGGATGGATTAACATGGGAGAAGGCGGCAGGGAGAATTCTTCTCACGTGCTGCAAGACAAATATTTACAGTAGCAACTAACTACTGAATCTCTATATTCAAGAAATTGAGAGTTGCAGGTGACAAAATTTAATCACCTGTTATTAGATGTTATCGCGCGTCGTAACGGACAATCACCCAGCTACTACAAAACACTTTAAAAGATGCATCCAATAAAGGGAATATACTTAGCTGATAAGGGCACTGTATAAGTTTTAAGATTGCCGAAATCGCGTCCCCAGGCTCTGGCTAGGCCTATCCTGGATCGTGGCGCGCTTCACTGGCCGGTCACGTGTAGTCCAGAACCAAGTTAAGTAGGTTCCTTATATGACACCAGCACCAGTAGAAGATATTATCTGCAAGGTTATTCACGCCTCACAGTGGCGACTTTCATCTGAGGATGGATAACGTCTACCCTAATGGCTGGGCAATGGTGTCTCCTTGTGAGTACGGTATGCGCAGGTCTGCCTCTGAGCGGCTCTCCACGTGTACTGCTAAACTTCCCCTACCCAAGCCGCGTCCCGCGTTCATAAAATAAATTATTTTCACGAACAATAATATTTCTCGCATTTACGCTTGAAATGTTGAAGACTGGACGGGTTTATTATTTAGAAGAGGGAAATATTATTATTAGCCAATTTGGAGATGGTAAACGTATAAGGGAGAGGAATTAATGTCTCCCCATGGCATTCACTGGTGACGTTAACTTTTATTACTAGATAATCGCTATGACTCTGACGCTCTATTCGGCTTTTAGTTGGAGGCTAAATCATCGGTAATTAGTTATCATACAGAATGCCTCAGTTATGGAGAATCGAATTTAATTCTCACATACATTGGATATAATGTGTTTATTGTAATGAAATCTGACGCAATACTGGCGTCGGGTGACGTGAGAATTCTAACCTACTGCACAGATGAAATTATTAGTACATGAGAATTCTATGTGTTGTTAATTTTACTTACTACAATAATTAATATAGTTAGTAATAAGTAATGAGAATACAACAGTGTTGTATTCGGTGTTGGAAATATCCAACAGCCCCGATCTGGGGCATAAGAAACTGAAGTGGCCCCGATCTGGGGTATAAGAAACTGAAGTGGCCCCGATCTGGGGCATAAGAAACTGAAGTGGCCCCGATCTGGGGCCTAAGAAACTGAAGTGGCCCCGTCCTGGGGCATAAGAAACTAAAGTGGCCCTGTCCTGGGGCATAAGAAACTGAAGTGACCCCGTCCTGGGGCATAAGAAACTAAAGTGGCCCTGTCCTGGGGCATAAGAAACTGAAGTGGCCATGTCCTGGGGCATAAGAAACTGAAGTGGCCCTGTCCTGAGGCATAAGAAACTGAAGTGGCCCCAATCTGGGGCATTAGAAACTGAAGTGGCCCTCTCCTGGGGCATAAGAAACTGAAGTGGCCCTGTCCTGGGGCATAAGAAACTGAAGTGGCCACGTCCTGGGGCATAAGAAACTAAAGTGGCCCTGTCCTGGGGCATAAGAAACTGAAGTGGTCCCGTCCTGGGTCATAAGAAACTGAAGTGGCCCCGTCCTGGGGCATAAGAAACTGAAGTGACCCCGTCCTGGGGCATAAGAAACTGAAGTGGCCCCGATCTGGGGCATAAGAAACTGAAGTGGCCTCGTCCTGGGCATAAGAAACTGAAGTGGCCCCGTCCTGGGGCATAAGAAACTGAAGTGGCCTCGTCCTTGGGCATAAGAAACTGAAGTGGCCCCGTCCTGGGGCATAAGAAACTGAAGTGGCCTCGTCCTGGGGCATAAGAAACTGAAGTGGCCTCGTCCTTGGGCATAAGAAACTGAAGTGGCCTCGTCCTGGGGCATAAGAAACTGAAGTGGCCTCGTCCTTGGGCATAAGAAACTGAAGTGGCCCCGTCCTGGGGCATAAGAAACTGAAGTGGCCCTGTCCTGGGGCATAAGAAACTGAAGTGGCCACGTCCTGGGGCATAAGAAACTAAAGTGGCCCTGTCCTGGGGCATAAGAAACTGAAGTGGCCCCGTCCTGGGGCATAAGAAACTGAAGTGACCCCGTCCTGGGGCATAAGAAACTGAAGTGGCCTCGTCCTTGGGCATAAGAAACTGAAGTGGCCCTGTCCTGGGGCATAAGAAACTGAAGTGGCCCCGTCCCGGGGCATAAGAAACTGAAGTGGCCCCGTCCTGGGGCATAAGAAACTGAAGTGGCCTCGTCCTGGGGCATAAGAAACTGAAGTGGCCCAGCCAAGTCATCGAACTAAAGGGGGGCCCTAGCCTAGGGCATAATAAACTGAAAAGGCCCAAGCCTGCTGGGCATAAATGGCAGTGGCCCCGTCCTGGGGCATAAACAACAGGAGTGGCCCTAACCTGGGGCATTAAAGCTGAAATGTCCCCAACCTGGGCATAAGTAAGCTGAAGTGGGCTCGGCCTGGGCAGAACTGAAGCGTGGGGGCATAAAATGGGAGTGGCCCCGCCCTGGGGCAAATATAAACTGAAGTGGCCCCGTCCTGGGCACATGAAACTGAAATGGCCCAGACGTGTGCATAAGCAGAAGGGTCTCGCCAGGGCATAAGAAACTGGAGTGCCCCCAGCCTGAGGCATAATCTGAAGAGGCCCCAACCTGGGCAAAAACTAGAGTGGCCCCGGCCAGGGGCATAAGAAGCAGAAGTGGCCCCAGCCTGGGCCACAGTAAACGAAGTGGCCCCCGCCTGGAGCATAAGAAACAGAGGTGGCCCCGTCCTGGGGCCTAAGGAACTGAAGTGGCCCCTGCCCAAAGAAGCGCCAAGAGGGCCCCGAGGGGGCGCCACGTGAGCGGCACTTCCAGACAGAGCGTCGCCAGCCCGCCGGCGGGAGAAAGCCCCAGTACACAGGTGTGCCTCCGTGGCGCGCGCCATGCGTGCCACGGAGTTCAAGGAGGGACCTTGCTGAGGCAACTTATTTGCTTATAAGCTGAGGCAACTTATTTTATTTGAGGAATACTCAGCTGATTCCTCTACATTTAGCATGGAACAAATTTGTGTCCAAGACCTCTTCCTGTTACACAGTTTGGCTGTGTGTAACCAAACTAGAAGTGCTCTACAAATCAAGGGATCCAGAATGTGGAATGACCTCCCGAATCATGTCAAAGGCTGTACCTCTCTCAACCAGTTTAAGAGTTAAACCAAGTACTGCCTAATTAACTCCATGTAACCTAACTTACCTCCTAAATGTCAACCCATGTATTGCTATTTTTTAAACAACGCTGTTCACCAACATGTGCAATTGCTGATTTATGCTATGTTAACCCCCATTTTGTATTTTTTATTCCTTCTTTCAACACAATTTATACCTAATCCCGATTACTATTAATTTTAGTCTGTGTTTTTTTTCCCCAAACCTTGCCCGAAATGCTATGAGTATTAGTGGCTTTAGGTCAGTCTCCGTCTTTACAGTCTCCGTGGTGTAGTGGTAAGACACTCGCCTGGCGTTCCGCGAGCGCTATGTCATGGGTTCGTATCCTGGCCGGGGAGGATTTACTGGGCGCAATTCCTTAACTGTAGCCTCTGTTTAACGCAACAGTAAAATGTGTACTTGGATGAAAAAACGATTCTTCGCGGCAGGGGATCGTATTCCAGGGACCTGCCCGAAACGCTACGCGTACTAGTGGCTGTACAAGAATGTAACAACTCTTGTATATATCTCAAAAAAAAAAAAAAAAAAAAAAAAAAAAGGTATTGTATGTACTAGCTCTCCCTATAAATTCAACATTATGTTTGTAAATCAACTGTATGTACTTTTCCTGAATAAAATGTATTTATTATTTATTTTTTAATCAGTAAGTATTAAAAGAAGGCACCAAGCTGGGAAGGCTATGTAGCACCATTGTGTGTAACAATAAACCAAATTTTTTTAAACAAATAATGCACCTGTATGGGAAAACAAATCCTGTCAGCTGTAAAAATATTGATGCAGTTATTTAAATGAGAAATATAATGAAAGAAATATTACTGGTTTTATTTATTTATTTATTTATTTATGCATATACAAGAATGTACATAAGGAATGTGAGGATACAAATATGGTAATTACAGTCTTGTAAAGCCACTAGTACGCGCAGCGTTTCGGGCAGGTCCTTAATCTAAGAAAATTTTAAGGAGGTAAATACTTGCAAAATTTATAGACAAAAAAATGATAACAGATTACATGAAATGAAAAAAAAAGATGAGAGAAAATTGTAGGTACAGTATATTAAATCACATAGGTAGCTAAGATTGATTGCAATGACAGCTTGAATGGTAGTTGACAACAAATTGGTAGGCACAATACAGCAGAAACAATATAAGATTGATTGCAATGACAGCTTGAATGGTAGTTGACAAAAATTGGTAGTCACAATACAGCATATGGCTAGCACATAAAAGAAGACAGCAATGAACACAATGATAAGGTTGTTTGATATTACATAAAAATTAGGAGATTGGGTAACACTAGGTACAGAGCAAATTTAAAGCTCAGTGTAGGAAACTAAGAAGATGAAGTTAGGTACTTTTTGGTTTTGCTTTTAAATAAGGCAAAAGTTTTACAGTTTTTCAATTCACTAGGGAGTGAGTTCCATAGACTAGGTCCCTTAATTTGCATAGAGTGTTAACACAGATTAAGTTTGACCCTGGGGATATCAGAGATATTTATTTCTGGTGTGGTGATAATGGGTCCTATTACATCTGTCCAGGGAGAGTTTCAGAGCATGGTTTGCATTTAAGAACAGGGTTTTGTAAATGCAGTTGACACAAGAGAATGTGTGGAGGGAGTTAATATTTAGAAAGTTTAGGGATTTAAACAAGGGAGCTGAGTGTTGTCTGAAAGCAGAGTTAGTTATTATTCTGATAGCAGATTTTTGCTGTGTGATGATGGGCTTAAGGTGGTTTGCAGTGGTAGACCCCCATGCACAGATACCATAATTAAGATAGGGGTAGATTAGTGCATAATATAGTGAGAGGAGAGCAGAGTTAGGAACATAATATCTGATTTTGGAGAGTATACCAACTGTCTTAGAGACTTTCTTAGTTATGTGTTGAATGTGGGTGCTGAAGTTGAGTCTCTTGTCTAGGAATAGGCCAAGAAACTTGCCATCATTTTTATTACTGATGTTAATGTTGTCTATCTGTAGCTGAATTGCATTTGATGATTTGCTTCCAAATAAGATGTAGTAAGTCTTTTCGATGTTTAATGTTAGTTTGTTCGTTGACATCCATAAGTGGACTTTTTTAATTCATTATTCACAACATTATTTAGTGTATGTGGGTTGAGGTTTGAATAGATAAGGGTAGTATCGTCAGCAAACAATATAGGTTTGAGAATATTAGAGACATTAGGCAGATCGTTTATATATATAAGAAATAGAAGAGGTCCTAAGATGCTGCCCTGTGGCACTCCAACGGTAATTGGTAGAGTGGAAGAAGTTGTATCATTGATGGTTACATATTGGTGTCTGTCACCAAGATAGGATCGGATGATCGGTTTATTTTTATCCTATCTTTTTGTACTGTACAGTATATCCAAGGAAGTGAAAAATTGAGACATAATGCACAATTTAATGAATGATTAGCATGGATTAGCAGTTCAAAAGAAATATGACTTGTATTACATATCAACATGAGATCTTAATGATCCATGGTCAACATGATTTAATAAGGATAATACAGTACTGTATTTGTAATAATACAAACTCTAATTTAAAATCTTTATTACCGATTTTTTTTATTAAGAAGATTAGGTATACACAGCAATGTGCTGCTACTCTATTCTATATGGAATATTACACAGTGTAGATAAAAAACTAGCTATAAGTTTATCTAATACTCCCATCTCACAGGATGGTTAGACATACTGTACATGGAATCAATTTAGAAAATACCAGCCTCAATACAAAAAACAAATCAACTCTGACTAAACAACTCTAAGCAATTTTCACAAGAGGTAAGCACTGAATCATGGAAACATTATACAGTATTATAATTACTCTTACCAGTTTCTACAAAACTCCTCTCAAACAATGTATTTTTAAACATGTTTAGGTATACACAGCAATGTGCTGCTTCCCTATTCTGTATAAAGGACCACACAGTGTAGATCAAAAACCAGCTACAAGCTCACCCAACATCCTCACCTCACAGGATGGCCAGTCATACATGGAATTAGGAGAGAACAAAATACTTAATGCTGATCTATTAGCCTCCACTGGCAAAATCTGGGTGCAGCACAAGAATATCTTCCAATATTCCTGAGTGTATGAAGTAATTACAGAGCTCAGAATACCTCATACCATTTGGTATGAAGTCACTGATAACAGGACAATCACAGATATAGTGTTGGAGAGTATGTTCTCTCAAGTAGGACTGAAAACAGAGGTTTTTTTTCCACCAAGAGGGCTATAAACCCATGGAACCGCCTACCCGCTGAAGCCGTAAATGCCAAATTCCAGCTAAAAAATATCATTAAGACAATTGGCGGGCCCTTTAACAAGCCGCCGGCTTTCTGTCCTCTTCGAGGTCACTAGATAGTTAGTGGCCCTTGGGTAAATTCAGTAAATATATACAATAATTGTCAGCGCATCTTCCGAGCAACAAGGACAGCTACACAGTATCTATTTATTTTATTTTTATTTTATTTATTATTTATATATATATACAAGAAGGTACATTGGGTTTGTGAGAATACATTGGATAGTACAGTAATTACATTCTTGTAAAGCCACTAGTACGCGCAGCGTTTCGGGCAGGTCCTTAATCTTGCAGATAATTTTAAGTAGGTAATTTCAATCAGAATTGATAAATGAAAGATACATTACAAGAGAAAAATAAGATGAGAGAGATAAGTAAGTAAGTAATTATCAAAAGAAGGCACCAAACCGGGAAGGCTATGTAGCACCATCAAATACGCAAAATAATCAGAGGGCGCTAAATATCACCAAGGATGCCAATACGAGAACAAAAACGCATAAGGCGAACGATATCAAAAGTATCCGAGTCACCAAGAATTCTATCGAGGGACAGGTGACCGCGAGGGGCGGTCGGAAAGCAAGACACACGCTCGTCCTGGAAGTCAGGACATTCAAGAAGGACATGCACGACTGTAAGAGGGACAATGCAACTAGGACAATAAGGAGCAGGGCGGTGCTCCATCAAGTGACCAATACGCAACCTCGCCAGAGCTGTTTCCCACCCCCAGTTACGGTGGAAGGAGGATGGCCACGAGGAAACACAACATTTAAGAGTACGTAGCTTGTTACCAGTAACAGACAACCAAGAAGCCTGCCAACGGGTAAGGACTGAGGAATGGATAACCGGGTAAAAGTCGGAATACGGAATGCCTTTGCGAGAGATGGGACAAGAGCGGACAGCTTCCTTGGCAGCAGCATCCGCACGCTCATTTAAAGGCACACCAATATGGCTGGGAACCCAACAAAACTCAACCGACTTAAATTTACTGTGAACGAGAAACAGCCAATGCTGGATCTCGACAACTACTGGATGAACCGGATTAAAGGACCCTAGAGCCATGAGGGCACTACGAGAGTCAACAACAACCACAAAGGAAGACTGACAACGAGAAAGCAGGAGACGAAGAGCATAGAGAATAGCATAAAGTTCCGCTGTAAAGATGCTAGTCTCCGGAGGCAAGCGACACATATAAGTGCGATCAGGAAAAACAACAGAGTAGCCAACACCGTCCGCTGACTTAGACCCATCGGTGAAGACAGAAACGGAGCGGGAGTGAGAAGAAAAGTGCTCGAGGAAAAGGCGTTTTAGAACCGTAGGAGGGGTAAAAGCTTTAGTGATACGGGTCAAGGATGTACAAAACCGCGGAAGAGGGACCCTCCACGGGGGCAAAGAAGGAACAACACGAGGAGAAACATTAGAAATACGAACGGAAAGAGAATCCTGTAGGCGAGATAACCGGACAGAAAGAGGGAGGTGGTGAAGAGGAACAGGAACCGCAGGAGGGGTAAAAGTTAAAGCACGACAGAGGCGAGAGGAAGGATGTTGCAAGGACCGCGCAAGATAGCGAAGACAGTAGCGATCACGGCGGTCCTGGAGAGACAGGAAGCCAGTGTCAACATACAAGCTAAGGATGGGAGTCGAACGAAAGGCACCAGAACTGAGGCGCAACCCAGTATGGTGCAAAGCATCAAGACGGCGAAGAGTAGAAGGAGAAGCAGACGAGTAAGCAGGGCAACCATAATCGAGCTTAGACAGGACGAGAGAGGAATGTAAAGCAAGGAGAGTGCGCCTATCTGCCCCCCAAGAAGTATGGGACAAGACCCGAAGGAGGGTAAGGGCCTTAGAGCACTCAACACGGAGGTAAGAGATATGGGGAGACCAAGACAAACGAGTGTCAAGGAATAACCCCAAAAGCTTCGCGGAATCTTTGTATTCAAGGGGATGACCATAAAGTGACAAAGAGGGACGAAGAACAACCCGTTTCCGCGTAAAAGTCATGGCACAAGTCTTAGAAGTAGAGAACTTGAAGCCATGACCTGTGGCCCAAGACGACACGGCATCAATTGCAAGTTGAAGCCGGCGTTGAAGGAGAGACGAATCATCACCCTGACAACAAAGGGTAAGATCATCGACATAGAGAGCGGAGAAGACACCAGAAGGAAGAGAGGAAAGAAGACCATTGAGGGCAACCAGAAAAAGAGTAGTGCTCAGAACACTACCCTGGGGCACACCTTCGTATTGCTGAAAAGAGGGAGAGAGAGCGGTACCAAGGCGCACCCGAAAGGAACGACGAGAGAGGAAGCTGCGGAGAAAGAGAGGGAGATGACCACGAAGGCCAAAAGAATGAAGTTGAGATAGGATATGATAACGCCAAGTGGTGTCGTAAGCCTTTTCTAGGTCAAAAAGGATGGCAACAACGGAGGTCTTCGCAGCAAAAGCAGAACGAATATAGACCTCCAAGTTCACCAGGACATCTGTCGTGCTGCGGCACTTGCGGAAACCAAATTGAGAAGGGGAGAGGAGGTGATGGTGTTCCAGGAACCACATCAGACGAACGTTAACCATACGTTCAAAGAGTTTGCAGACACAACTTGTGAGAGCAATAGGGCGAAAGTCCTTAGGGGAAGTACCCAGAGACCCCGGTTTGCGAACAGGGAGGACAACGGCATCGAGCCAGTCCTCAGGGACTGACGACGACTCCCAGATCCGATTATACAGACTCAGTAAATACCGAGACGTGCTCGGAGGGAGATGGCGAAGCATCTCATAATGAATACCATCGGAGCCCGCCGCCGTAGAACCGCAGAGGGCCAGGGCAGAACGAAGTTCAGAGAGAGAGAAGGGATCATTATAGGGAAGCTGAAGATGAGTGCAGAAATCTAAAGGACGAGACTCAAGGACAGGTTTACGAAGAAGGAAAGATTGGGGAAGATGAAGACCAGAGCTAACAGAAGAAAAGTGGGAACCCAGTTCGGAAGCGACCTGCAACAGATCCGCCACTAGAGTATCATGGAGGTGAAGGACCGGTGAAACATCGGGAACGAACTTACCCGCTATCTTGCGGATACGCTTCCAGATCTGGGCCAGAGGGGTTTCGGACGTAATTGTTGAGACATAAGATGCCCAACATTCACGTTTAGCCGTACGGATGGCCCTACGGGCCACCGCACTCGCTTTCCGAAAGAAAAGAAAAGAATCGGTCGTCTGCCTACGGCGGTGCCTCTTCCAGGCTACACGCTTACAGCGGACAGCCCGAGCACAGTCCGCATTCCACCAGGGAACGCACTTCCGTGGACCCCGAGAGGAAGAGCGAGGAATAGAGCGGAGGGCAGCGTTGAAGACAGTGTCATGAAAAAGGAGGAGAGCGCGAGAGAGGGGCAGAAGGGAGAGGTCAGAGAGAGTAGCACTGAGGGAAAATAGGGTCCAGTCCGCCTTAGCAAACTGCCACCTAGGGAAAGAGAGGGAAGGGCGAAAAGAGAAAAAGGAAACAAGGATGGGGAAATGATCACTTCCATGGAGGTCATCAAGAACCTGCCACGTGAAATCTAAGTAAAGAGAAGAAGAGCAGAAAGAAAGATCAAGACAAGAAAGGGTGCGAGTCCGAGAGTCCAAATGAGTGGGCTCACCAGAATTCAGAAGAGACAGGGAAGAAGAGAGGAGAAACGGCTCAAGGAGGCGACCCCGGGTATTCGTCAGAACGTCACCCCAAAGAGAATGACGACAATTGAAGTCACCCAGCAGGAGCACAGGCTCCGGCAAGGAGTCTAGGAGGTGTTTCAAATCAGGAAGAGAGAGCGGGACACTCGGGGGGAGGTAAATGGAACAAACTGTGTACCATTTCCTGACAAAGATACGAGCAGCAGAACAATGGAGAGGCGAAGGAAAAAGTAAAGGAACAAAGGGAACATCAGCCCGAATCAAGAGAGCAGAAGAATTAGAAGCCTCAGCAATGGCTGGGGGGGGGGGGGAGAGAAAGGAATAGCCACGAAAACGACCAGGACGAGCACCAAGCATTGGCTCCTGGAGACAGACACAAAGGGGGCGAAAACCGCGAAATCAGAAGTTGGAGTTCGAGGAAATTGGCGGAATAACCTCGAACGTTCCATTGAAGAATGGACAACGACGAGAAGAGAAAGGACAAAAACAGAGAACAAGGAAGAAACAAAGGCGAAAGAGCAACAGAGCACGTTAAAGAATATCAGGGTCGGGATCAGGGTCAGCAAAGTCAGGGTTAGGGGGCATGGGTAAACTGAGCAAAGACGGAGGGAAGGAAACGGGAGAACAGATCAGAGGTGGGCGGGCAGGGTCCGGAGGAGGAGGAGGAAGAGGAGGAGACAACGGAGAGGAGCAGTCAAGGACAGCAGCAGGAAGAGGGGGAGTAGAAAGAGGGGAGCGCACCTCAGCAAGGGCAGCAACCGAAAGGGAAGCGGGGGCCAAAGGAACCTCCATAGCTGGAACAGGGGGCGCAATCACTAAAATGGGAGGGGAAGGAGCAACAGAGCCAGAAGTAAGGGCTGAGGAAAAAAGCGAAGGCTTCTTACCCGCCGGAGAGGAGGAAGGAGAGGAGCCAGGCTTACACTTCTGACTTAAAGAGACAGGTGTCCCAGCAACTACGTACCGGGCAATGGATTCCAGTGTCTCAACAGGAGAAGCTGAACGAGAGCACACACGACGGCCGTTAGGAGAGCGATGGACATCCACCTGCACCGACAGGCGGCGGGGAGAGCCGATAGATGGAGGAGAAGGATGGGAAGGAGGATCGGAGGGAGACGAGGAAGAAGACACTGGAGACATGAAAGACCGGGTAGAAAGAAGGGGAACCCCAGACAGAGGACCAGCAGGGGGACCCTTCAGGACAGAACTCAAAGGAACAGAGGAGGGGGCAGTGGGCGCATCAGGGTCCAAGGCCCGGAAACGGTTGAGAGTCTGAGGAAGGTGGGAAGGATGGGGAGAAGAAGAGCGCAACACACGAGCATAAGAGACGTTAGCATAAGGCGGGAGCCGGCGAACCTGGCGCCTCACCTCGGGAAAAGATAAACGCTCCTGGTGCTTCAAGTTGAGGACGGCTCCCTCAAGCTTGTAATGGATACAGGCATGGGAGAAGGTAGGATGGGCCTCACCGCAGTTGAGGCAGCGAGCTTGGGGAGAAGTGCACTCCGACTTAAGAGTGACCTTCACCCCCACACAAAGGGCAGAGAGAGACAGTCCCAGAGCAGCAGAGGGCACCATGCCCAAACCTCCAGCACTTGTTACAAAGTCGAGGAGAAGGAATATACTCCTGGACAGAGCACCTGGCACCAGCAAGAATGACAGAGGATGGAAGGGTCCTACCATCAAAGGTGACCTTCACAACTCGAAGGGGTTGACGGCGACGACCACGAGGGGGACGAGTAAACGAGTCTATCTGGAGGACAGAATGGCGTTGGGCATCAAGGATATGTCGAATATCGTCGTGGCAGTCTCGCAGATTTCGAACACCCGTCGCAACATGGGGCGGGAGGAGAATAGTGCCAACACTGGCGTTCAACTGAACGTTCTTTGAGACCCGAACAGGGATCTCGCCAAGGCAGGATAAGGCAGCCAAGCGGGAAGCTGCAACCTGAGAAGGAGCAGCAACGACACGTGTACCGAGACGAGTGGGGTGGAAAGTAACAGACGCATCCACGGAATCAACGAGATGCCGATGGAGGGAGAAATCGTCAGGCGGCGCAAAATCAAGAGGGAGGAGATCAAAGTATTTGGCCCACGAAGCAGGACCCAATGAGGCCTGATACGCATCAGTACAGGAAGGAAACGAGCGAGTGCGGCCATGGCGCAGATGGCGTTGAGAATCCCCAGAGAGAGAGGGGTCAAAAGGCGCAGTAGTCAGAACGAGAGACTTAGCCGCACCAGGGGACGAAGCGGTCACCACTGGGGGCGTGAGGCTCGACCCAACAACAGAGGAGGGAGGGGAGCTGGGGGAAGAATCCAGGATGGTCAAAGGAGGAGCAAGGTTGGGGCCCACTGCAGCGGGAGCTACAGAGCCCAGTCTTCCAATACAGGCCGACTCGGGGGCTTGGTCGCCCACCCCACGAGCCTGAGAGGGTACAACAGAAACATTCAACGACATATAGACGTAGAAAAAGAAATTCATCAACGAATGTGCCCCCATACCCACCATGGAGCCACAATTAGAGGCAGGACACCCAACAGGAAGCCATTTCCAACCATGCCGGGGCCCCCTAGGGGTGTGTCGTGAATATACGCCCCACAAACGCCACCTTAAGAACCGTCAGTCTGTTGAGATCAGGTTCAGTGACGAAAGGGGGATTAACAATAAAAGGTTCCCCTCGCTCGAGACGTCGGGTACTACAGTTCTAAGGGTGCAAGAGTATGCCTCCTCAAGCACTCGGGCGTCAAAATAGAAGAAGTCCAAAGGAATAACCAAAACAAGCAAAAGGTCGACAGGAAAAGACAAGCAGATAGGAGAAGAGGGGGGGGGAGAAAAACGAAACAAAAGGAAAAGGAAAAGCGATCCGGCACAATTAGAGAAGACAGCAGCCGGAGTGCAAGGCCACCAAAGGACAGAGGACTGTCCCACGGAGCATCACACTCCAGCAGCTGTCCAGTAAGCCCCCCTCACGACGCCAACGGGCCGGATGGAGAGGGGGGGGGTTAGATTTAGGAAATACTTGGGTAAATACTTTTTCGGTAACAGGGTTGTTGATTTGTGTTATCAATTACCTCGTAACGTGGTGGAGGTGGGGTCCCTCGATTGTTTCAAACGTGGGTTGGACATGTATATGAGTGGGATTGGGTGGTTATAAATAGGAGCTGCCTCAAATGGGCCAATAGGCCCTCTGCAGTTACCTTTGTTCTTATTTTCACATGTTCTTATAGTATAGATAAATTTCTAGATCTTCAGACTAATTCAGGAGCAAGAGTAATTGGCATGGAACGCAGTCAGTCCCCCCCCCCCACTGGTGTGGGACGCAGTCAGTCCCCCCCCTGGTGTGGGACGCAGTCAGTCTCCCCCCCACTGGTGTGGGACGCAGTCTGTCCCCCCCCCCTGGTGTGGGACGCAGTCAGTCCCCCCCCCCTGGTGTGGGACGCAGTCAGTCTCCCCCCTGGTGTGGGACGCAGTAAGCCCCCCCCCTTGGTGTGGGACGCAGTCAGTCCCCCCCCTTGGTGTGGGACGCAGTCAGTCCCCCCCTGGTGTGGGACGCAGTCAGTCCGCCCCCCTTGGTGTGGGACGCAGTCAGTCCCCCCCCTGGTGTGGGACGCAGTCAGTCCCCCCCCACTGATGTGGGACGCGGTCAGTCCCCCCCCACTGGTGTGGGACGCGGTCAGCCCCCCCCCCCTGGTGTGGGACGCGGTCAGTCCCCCCCCTGGTGTGGGACGCGGTCAGTCAACCCCCTTGGTGTGGGACGCGGTCAGCCCCCCCCCCCTGGTGTGGGACGCGGTCAGCCCCCCCCCCCTTGGTGTGGGACGCGGTCAGTCCCCCCCCCCTTGGTGTGGGACGCGGTCAGTCCCCCCCCCCTTGGTGTGGGACGCGGTCAGTCCCCCCCCCCTTGGTGTGGGACGCGGTCAGTCCCCCCCCCCCTGGCGTGGGACTCGGTCAGTCCCGTCCCCCTGGCGTGGGACGCGGTCAGTCCCGTCCCCCTGGCGTGGGACGCGGTCAGTCCCGTCCCCCTGGCGTGGGACGCGGTCAGTCCAGTCCCCCTGGCGTGGGACGCGGTCAGTCCAGTCCCCCTGGCGTGGGACGCGGTCAGTCCAGTCCCCCTGGCGTCGGACGCGGTCAGTCCCCCTGGCGTGGGACGCGGTCAGTCCCCCTGGCGTCGGACGCGGTCAGTCCCCCTGGCGTGGGACGCGGTCAGTCCCCCTGGCGAGGGACGCGGTCAGTCCCCCTGGCGTGGGACGCGGTCAGTCCCCCTGACGTGGGACGCGGTCAGTCCCCCTGGCGTGGGACGCGGTCAGTCCCCCTGGCGTGGGACGCGGTCAGTCCCCCTGGCGTGGGACGCAGTCAGTCCCCCTGGCGTGGGACGCAGTCAGTCCCCCTGGCGTGGGACGCAGTCAGTCCCCCTGGCGTGGGACGCAGTCAGTCCCCCTGGCGTGGGACGCAGTCAGTCCCCCTGGCGTGGGACGCAGTCAGTCCCCCTGGCGTGGGACGCAGTCAGTCCCCCTGGCGTGGGACGCAGTCAGTCCCCCTGGCGTGGGACGCAGTCAGTCCCCCTGGCGTGGGACGCAGTCAGTCCCCCTGGCGTGGGACGCAGTCAGTCCCCCTGGCGTGGGACGCAGTCAGTCCCCCTGGCGTGGGACGCAGTCAGTCCCCCTGGCGTGGGACGCAGTCAGTCCCCCTGGCGTGGGACGCAGTCAGTCCCCCTGGCGTGGGACGCAGTCAGTCCCCCTGGCGTGGGACGCAGTCAGTCCCCCTGGCGTGGGACGCAGTCAGTCCCCCTGGCGTGGGACGCAGTCAGTCCCCCTGGCGTGGGACGCAGTCAGTCCCCCTGGCGTGGGACGCAGTCAGTCCCCCTGGCGTGGGACGCAGTCAGTCCCCCTGGCGTGGGACGCAGTCAGTCCCCCTGGCGTGGGACGCAGTCAGTCCCCCTGGCGTGGGACGCAGTCAGTCCCCCTGGCGTGGGACGCAGTCAGTCCCCCTGGCGTGGGACGCAGTCAGTCCCCCTGGCGTGGGACGCAGTCAGTCCCCCTGGCGTGGGACGCAGTCAGTCCCCCTGGCGTGGGACGCAGTCAGTCCCCCTGGCGTGGGACGCAGTCAGTCCCCCTGGCGTGGGACGCAGTCAGTCCCCCTGGCGTGGGACGCAGTCAGTCCCCCTGGCGTGGGACGCAGTCAGTCCCCCTGGCGTGGGACGCAGTCAGTCCCCCTGGCGTGGGACGCAGTCAGTCCCCCTGGCGTGGGACGCAGTCAGTCCCCCTGGCGTGGGACGCAGTCAGTCCCCCTGGCGTGGGACGCAGTCAGTCCCCCTGGCGTGGGACGCAGTCAGTCCCCCTGGCGTGGGACGCAGTCAGTCCCCCTGGCGTGGGACGCAGTCAGTCCCCCTGGCGTGGGACGCAGTCAGTCCCCCTGGCGTGGGACGCAGTCAGTCCCCCTGGCGTGGGACGCAGTCAGTCCCCCTGGCGTGGGACGCAGTCAGTCCCCCTGGCGTGGGACGCAGTCAGTCCCCCTGGCGTGGGACGCAGTCAGTCCCCCTGGCGTGGGACGCAGTCAGTCCCCCTGGCGTGGGACGCAGTCAGTCCCCCTGGCGTGGGACGCAGTCAGTCCCCCTGGCGTGGGACGCAGTCAGTCCCCCTGGCGTGGGACGCAGTCAGTCCCCCTGGCGTGGGACGCAGTCAATCCCCCTGGCGTCGGACGCAGTCAGTCCCCCTGGCGTCGGACGCAGTCAGTCCCCCTGGCGTCGGACGCAGTCAGTCCCCCTGGCGTCGGACGCAGTCAGTCCCCCTGGCGTCGGACGCAGTCAGTCCCCCTGGCGTGGGACGCAGTCAGTCCCCCTGGCGTGGGACGCAGTCAGTCCCCCTGGCGTCGGACGCAGTCAGTCCCCCTGGCGTGGGACGCAGTCAGTCCCCCTGGCGTGGGACGCAGTCAGTCCCCCTGGCGTGGGAAGCAGTCAGTCCCCCTGGCGTGGGACGCAGTCAGTCCCCCTGGCGTGGGAAGCAGTCAGTCCCCCTGGCGTGGGACGCAGTCAGTCCCCCTGGCGTGGGACGCAGTCAGTCCCCCTGGCGTGGGACGCAGTCAGTCCCCCTGGCGTGGGACGCAGTCAGTCCCCCTGGCGTGGGACGCAGTCAGTCCCCCTGGCGTGGGACGCAGTCAGTCCCTCCCTCCCCCTGGCGTGGGACGCAGTCAGTCCCCCCTCCCCCTGGCGTGGGACGCAGTCAGTCCCCCCTCCCCCTGGCGTGGGACGCAGTCAGTCTTTGGTAATACATTGGTCAGTATTTGGTAATACATAAAATTGTATGTTTGTTTACAAATATAAAAGATAAATTGAAAGTTAAAGATGCTAATGTAGCTTGACTAAATATAATGTAAGTAGGATATAATTTGGTGCTCTGTAAGCGCGACTCACTGTAAGATAAGCGAGGACTGGAATAGTGCTTTAGCTCCTGTCCTCCTGCTCCTCCTCCTCCTCTCCCTTCACCCGTCTAGTTATGGACACGCAGAACAAAGTGGAAGGGCCTGGATGCAAGAGGAAGGCGGACGACTGCCAGACCATCAATAGTCCCGGAAAAAGACCAAAATACACCGATGAAAATACTGGATATGAAGTCAGCCCAGATGGACAGGTCCTAACACTGTTCCTACTTCACCCTCCCGTATGCACCGAGCCCCCATCCCTGAAGGGATTGAAGAATATTGCCCTGAAGGGCCACAATTACCTCAAGGCTCTGGTAAACTATAAGTTTTGTACCATGTTTGTGGACACCGGCGCTTCAGGCAATATGATCAAAGACAAAGATGCAAGAATACTGGGATTGGATAAGAAGGTTTCGACCAGCCAATATAGTAAAGTCGCCTTCTTTGACAAAGACAGAAACGTCAGCATAAGGATTGTTGAAAATGTTAAAATCCTCCTAGAACACCGCATAGAGCTGGTTACCAAAGTAGACATTTTCCCGACAGAAATTGATAATTTATTCGGCTTAAACAAATATCCAATGATTTTCTTCAGTTTCCCACTAATGGTCGAGTACCATGTAATACAGCAGTTTAAACGGGATAATTCTTATATATATTTCAAGAACCTTCCAAGGTCTCAGAATAATAAGTTTAGGTTTCATAAATGTTGCATTAGGATCAAGATGCCGCCATCATCACAACCTGACCGCTGCACAAACAAAATAGTCATTGATTCGGGAGCTGACAAGACGTTCGTCTCAAGGTTATACCTAAAGAGACTCGGTCTAGAGAAACGTCCTCCACAAACACTCCGGATACACATGGGGGGTGACGTGTATCTGCAGGATGAGTTAAGCGTCCATCCAAACCCGGATGAGATATATCCCTTCACCATAGGCACGGACGTATTTGAGAAGTATGAATGTATACTCGACGCCTCCGCCTTCCAATTGTTCTTTAACGTTAACAATAATACTTATATGTCCCTGTTAACCTGATGACCTAATTGGACTTCAATAAAGTAGTGTTTCATTGTTTTGTATAAAAAAAATAAAAAAATATGTGTGTGTGTGTAGACTCGCCTAGTTGTGCTTCGCGAGGGTTGAGCTCTGGCTCTTTGGTCCCGTCAATCAACTAGTGTACAGATTCCTGAGCCTATTGGGCTCTATCATATCTACATTTGAAACTGTGTATGGAGTCAGCCTCCACCACATCACTGCCTAATGCATTCCATCTGTTAACTACTCTAGCTGCCACTGAAAAAGTTCTTTCTAACGTCCCTGTGGCTCATTTGAGTACTCAGTTTCCACCTGTCTCCCCTTGTTCTTGTTCCACCCGTGTTAAATAAATATCTTTTATCTACCATGTCAATTCCTGTGAGAATTTTGTAGGTAATGATCATGTCTCTCCTTACTCATCAGTCTTCCAGTGTCGTGAGGTGCAGGTAACGAAGCCTTTCCTCGTAACTCAAGCCTCTTAGTTCTGGGACTGGCGTAGTGGCATACCTCTGAACATTTTCCAGCTTCGTCTAGTAGTAGTGAAAATGGTGGTATGTTAGTATGGGTGATAGTGATGATGCTGGTAGTTGTGAAGATGGTGGTATGTTAATATGAGTGATAGTGAGGATGATGGTAGTTGTGAAGATGGTGGTATGTTACTATGGATGATAGTGAGGATGTTGGTAGTAGTGAAGATGGTGGTATGTTAATATGGGTGATAGTGAGGATGTTGGTAGTAGTGAAGATGGTGGGATGTTACTATGGGTGATAGTGAGGATGTTGGTAGTAGTGAAGATGGTGGTATGTTAATATGGGTGATAGTGAGGATGTTGGTAGTAGTGAAGATGGTGGGATGTTACTATGGGTGATAGTGAGGATGTTGGTAGTTGTGAAGATGGTGGGATGTTAATATGGGTGATAGTGAGGATGTTGGTAGTTGTGAAGATGGTGGGATGTTAATATGAGTGATAGTGAGGATGATGGTAGTTGTGAAGATGGTGGTATGTTACTATGGGTGATAGTGAGGATGTTGGTAGTAGTGAAGATGGTGGTATGTTAATATGGGTGATAGTGAGGATGTTGGTAGTAGTGAAGATGGTGGGATGTTAATATGGGTGATAGTGAGGATGTTGGTAGTTGTGAAGATGGTGGGGTGTTAATATGGGTGATAGTGAGGATGGTGGTAGTTGTGAAGATGGTGGTATGTTAATATGGGTGATAGTGAGGATGGTGGTAGTTGTGAAGATGGTGGTATGTTAATATGGGTGATAGTGAGGATGGTGGTAGTTGTGAAGATGGTGGTATGTTAATATGGGTTATAGTGAGGATGCTGGTAGTTGTGAAGATGGTGGGATGTTAATATGGGTGATAGTGAGGATGGTGGTAGTTGTGAAGATGGTGGGGTGTTAATATGGGTGATAGTGAGGATGCTGGTAGTTGTGTACATGGTGGGATGTTAATATGGGTGATAGTGAGGGTGTTGGTAGTTGTGAAGATGGTGGTATGTTAATATGGGTGATAGTGAGGATGGTGGTAGTTGTGAAGATGGTGGTATGTTAATATGGGTGATAGTGAGGATAGTGGTAGTTGTGAAGATGGTGGTATGTTAATATGGGTGATAGTGAGGATGCTGGTAGTTGTGAAGATGGTGGGATGTTAATATGGGTGATAGTGAGGATGGTGGTAGTTGTGAAGATGGTGGTATGTTAATATGGGTGATAGTGAGGATAATGGTAGTTGTGAAGATGGTGGGATGTTAATATGGGTGATAGTGAGGATGGTGGTAGTTGTGAAGATGGTGGTATGTTAATATGGGTGATAGTGAGGATGCTGGTAGTTGTGAAGATGGTGGGGTGTTAATATGGGTGATAGTGAGGATGCTGGTAGTTGTGTAGGTGGTGGGATGTTAATATTGGTGATAGTGAGGATAATGGTAGTTGTGGAGATCGTACCGGGTTGATACCAGGTTGATGGGGTTTTGGGAGTTCTTCTACTCCCCAAACCCGGCCCGGGGCCAGGCTCGACTTGTGAGAGTTTGGTCCAATAGGCTGTTGCTTGGAGCGGCCCGCAGGCCCATATACCCACCGCAGCCTGGTTGGTCCGGCACTCCTTTGATGAAATGGCCATTGCTTTGCGCAGGAAAGCGGTGTTTCTGATGGGGGGAAAAAAGAGAGAGAATTGCACAGCGCAATCTGCAGGCGCAGTACGGTCAGTACTGGGTGGCATATAAATAGCTTTGGAAAAGGGGTCCTGCCCTCACTCTTGTTCCCGCCACAGACCGCTTCACACGAAACGTACCATCTCGCTCCGCACCGCCTTGAGGTTACCTCCCAGACTGATCCGCCAGGGGCGCCCTGCCCTACTCAATTTGCTTTAAGGTACAGTGCTGTTTCCATTACAAATTTAGTCAGGACTGTCCCCAGTGTCCGGCGTGTGCCTAGCGCCATCCCCTCGCGGTCCGTGCATCCCGCCCTAGCTAGTTCCCTAGGGTCCTCAGCCCCGTCACTCCTGTCTTGGGGTCTGCCGGCGCGCCCTTCAGGTCCGTGCCCGGTGGGGCCCCTCTCTGAGAGGCCCAGCGTCGCCTGGTGGCGTGCCACGTGGCCAGGTTTTGGAGTCCTCTGTCCCTATGGCCGGCCTTAAGGCCCTGAGTTCCCGCTGCGTCCTCAGTGTGGGGGGCCACCCCCTGCTGCCGCAATGCCCCTTGGCAGGTGTGTGTCTCGCGCCGTGCCCCTAACAGACCGTGCCCCGGTTTTGCTTGCTCCCAGGCGTGCCCTAGGGGCACCCGTTTGCCCGCGCCCTAGTGGGCGGGCTCACGCATCGTGCACAGGTGCTGGACCGTTTGGCGGCGCCGTGGCCATGCCCAATAGTTGCATGCCTGTAGGCGTGCCCTAGGGGCCTCGGACTGTGAGGTGGCCTGGCGTCCCCTTGTGGCGACGCCATGTGGTCAGTTTGCATGCATGCGAGAACAAGAGTAAGTAATTATCAAAAGAAGGCACCAAACCGGGAAGGCTATGTAGCACCATCAAATGCGCAAAATAATCAAAGGGCGCTAAATATCACCAAGGATGCCAATACGAGAACAAAAACGCATAAGGCGAACGATATCAAAAGTATCCAAGTCACCAAGAATTCTATTGAGGGACAGGTGACCGCGAGGGGCGGTCGGAAAGCAAGACACTCGCTCGTCCTGGAAGTCAGGACATTCAAGAAGGACATGCACAACCGTAAGAGGGACAATGCAACTAGGACAATAAGGAGCAGGGCGGCGCTCCATCAAGTGACCATGAGTTAAGCGAGTATGGCCAATACGCAACCTCGCCAGAGCTGTTTCCCACCGCCGGTTACGGTGGAAGGAGGACGGCCACGAGGAAACACAACATTTAAGAGTACGTAATGGGGCCTCGTAGCCTGGTGGATTGCGCGCAGGACTCTTAATTCTGAGGCGCGGGTTCGATTCCCGCACGAGGCAGAAACAAATGGGCAAAGTTTCTTTCACCCTGAATGCCCCTGTTACCTAGCAGTAAATAGGTACCTGGGTGTTAGCCAGCTGTCACGGGCTGCTTCCTGGGGGTGGAGGCCTGGTCGAGGACCGGGCCGCGGGGACACTAAAAAGCCCCGAAATCATCTCAAGATAACCTCAAGACGTAGCTTGTTACCAGTAACAGACAACCAAGAAGCCTGCCAACGGGTAAGGACTGAGGAATGGATAACCGGGTAAAAGTCGGAATACGGAATGCCTTTACGAGAGATGGGACAAGAGCGGACAGCTTCCTTGGCGGCAGCATCCGCACGCTCATTTAAAAACACACCAATATGGCTGGGAACCCAACAAAACTCAACCGACTTAAATTTACTGTGAACAAGAAACAGCCAATGCTGGATCTCGACAACTACTGGATGAACCGTATTAAAGGACCCGAGAGCCAGGAGGGCACTACGAGAGTCAACAACAACTACAAAGGAAGACTGACAACGAGAAAGCAGGAGACAAAGAGCATAGAGAATAGCATAAAGTTCCGCTGTAAAGATGCTAGTCTCCGGAGGTAAGCGACACATATAAGTGCGATCAGGAAAAACAACAGAGTAGCCAACACCGTCCGCCGACTTAGACCCATCGGTGAAGACAGAAACGGAGCGGGAGTGAGAAGAAAAGTGCTCAAGGAAAAGGCGTTTTAGAACCGTAGGAGGGGTAAAAGCTTTAGTGATACGGGTCAAGGAAGTACAAAACCGCGGAAGAGGGACTCTCCACGGGGGCAAAGAAGGAACAACACGAGGAGAAACATTAGAAATATGAACGCATAGAGAATCCTGGAGGCGAGATAACCGGACAGAAAGAGGGAGGTGGTGAAGAGGAACAGGAACCGCAGGAGGGGTAAAAGTTAAAGCACGACAGAGGCGAGAGGAAGGATGTTGTAAGGACCGCGCAAGATAGCGAAGACAGTAGCGATCACGGCGGTCCTGGAGAGACAGGAAGCCAGTGTCAACATACAAGCTAAGGACGGGAGTCGAACGAAAGGCACCAGAACTGAGGCACAACCCAGTATGGTGCAAAGCATCAAGACGGCGAAGAGTAGGAGAAGCAGACGAGTAAGCAGGGCAACCATAATCGAGCTTAGACAGGACAAGAGAGGAATGTAAAGCAAGGAGAGTGCGCCTATCTGGCCCCCAAGATGTATAGGACAAGACCCGAAGGAGGGTAATGGCCTTAGAGCACTCAACACGGAGGTAAGAGATACGGGGAGACCAAGACAAACGAGTGTCAAGGAATAACCCCAAAAGTTTCGCGGAATCTTTGTATTCAAGGGGATGACCATAAAGTGACAAAGAGGGACGAAGAACAACCCGTTTCCACGTAAAAGTCATGGCACAAGTCTTAGAAGTAGAGAACTTGAAGCCATGATCGGTGGCCCAAGACAACACGGCATCAATTGCAAGTTGAAGCCGGCGCTGAAGGAGAGGCAAATCATCACCCTGACAGCAAAGGGTAAGATCATCGACATAGAGAGCGAAGAAGACACCAGAAGGAAGAGAGGAGAGAAGACCATTGAGGGCAACCAGAAAACGAGTAGTGCTCAGAACACTACCCTGGGGCACACCGTATTGCTGAAAAGAGCCAGAGAGCGCGGTACCAAGGCGCACCCGAAAGGAACGACAGGAGAGGAAGCTGCGGAGAAAGAGAGGGAGATGACCACGAAGGCCAAAAGAATGAAGTTGAGATAGAATATGATATCGCCAAGTGGTGTCGTAAGCCTTTTCCAGGTCAAAAAGGACGACAACAACGGAGGTCTTCGCAGCAAAAGCAGTACGAATATAGACCTCCAAGTTCACCAGGACATCTGTCGTGCTGCGGCACTTGCGGAAACCAAATTGAGAAGGGAAGAGGAGGTGATGGTGTTCCAGGAACCACATCAGACGAACGTTAACCGTACGTTCAAAAAGTTTGCAGACACAACTTGTGAGAGCAATAGGGCAAAAGTCCTTAGGGAAAGTACCCAGAGACCCCGGTTTGCGAACAGGGAGGACAACTGCATCGAGCCAGTCCTCAGAGACTGACGACGACTCCCAGATCCGATTATACAGACTCCGTAAATACTGAGACGTGCACGGAGGGAGATGGCGAAGCATCTCATAATGAATACCATCGGAGCCCGCCGCCGTAGAACCGCAGAGGGCCAGGGCAGAACGAAGTTCAGAGAGAGAGAAGGGATCATTATAGGGAAGTTGAAGACGAGTGCAGAAATCTAAAGGACGAGACTCAAGGACAGGTTTACGAAGAAGAAAAGATTGGGGAAGATGAAGACCAGAGCTAACAGAAGAAAAGTGGAAACCCAGTGCGGAAGCGACCTGCAACGGGTCCGCCACAAGAGTATCATGGAGGTGAAGGGACCGGTGAAACATCGGGAACGAATTTACCCGCTTTCTTGCGGATACGCTTCCAGATCTGGGCCAGAGGAGTTTCGGACGAAATTGTTGAGACATAAGATGCCCAACATTCACGTTTAGCTGCACGGATGGCCCTACGGGCCACCGCACTCGCTTTCCGATTGAAAAGAAAAGAATCGGTCGTCTGCCTACGGCGGTGCCTCTTCCAGGCTGCACGCTTACAGCGGACAGCCCGAGCACAGTCCGCATTCCACCAGGGAACGCTCTTCCGTGGACCCCGAGAGGAAGAGCGAGGGATAGAGCGGAGGGCAGCGTTGAAGACAGTGTCATGAAAAAGGAGGAGAGCGCGAGAGAGAGGCAGAAGGGAGAGGTCAGAGAGAGTAGCACTGAGGGTAAATAGGGTCCAGTCCACCTTAGCAAACTGCCACCTAGGGAAAGAGAGGGAAGAGCGAAACGAGAAAAAGGAAACAAGGATAGGGAAATGATCACTGCCATGGAGGTCATCAAGAACCTGCCACGTGAAATCTCAGTAAAGAGAAGAAGAGCAGAGAGAAATATCAAGACAGGAAAGGGTGCGAGTCCGAGAGTCCAAATGAGTGGGCTCACCAGAATTTAGAAGAGACAGGGAAGAAGAGAGGAGAAACGGCTCAAGAAGGTGACCCCGGGTATTCGTCAGAACATCACCCCAAAGAGAATGACGACAATTGAAGTCACCCAGCAGGAGCACAGGCTCCAGCAAGGAGTCCAAGAGGTGTTTCAAATCGGGAAGAGAAAGCGGGACACTCGGGGGGGGAGATAAATGGAACAAACTGTGTACCATTTCCCCACAAAGATACGAGCAGCAGAACAATGGAGAGGCAAAGGAAAAAGTAAAGGAACAAAGGGAACATCAGCGCGAATCAAGAGAGCAGAAGAATTAGAAGCCCCAGCAACGGCTGGGGGGGGGGGGGGGAGAAAGGAATAGCCACGAAAACGACCAGGACGAGCACCAAGCATCGGCTCCTGGAGACAGACACAAAGGGGCGAAAACCGCGAAATTAGAAGTTGGAGTTCGAGGAAATTGGCGTAATAACCTCGAACGTTCCACTGAAGAAGAGACATCGACGAGAAGAGAAAGGACAAAAACAGAGAACAAGGAAGAAACAAAGGCGAATGAGCAACAGAGCACGTTAAAGAATATCAGGGTCGGGATCAGGGTCAGCAAAGTCAGGGTTAGGGGGCATGGGTAAACTGAGCAAAGACGGAGGGAAGGATGCGGGAGAACAGATCAGAGGTGGGCGGGCGGGGTCCGGAGGAGGAGACAACGGAGAGGAGCAGTCAAGGACAGCAGCAGGAAGAGGGGGAGTAGAAAGAGGGGAGCGCACCTCAGCAAGGGCCGCAACCGAAAGGGAAGCGAGGGCCAAAGGAACCTCCATAGCTGGAACAGGGGGCGCAATCACTAAAATGGGAGGGGAAGGAGCAACAGAGCCAGAAGTAAGGGCTGAGGAAAAAAGCGAAGCCTTCTTACCCGCCAGAGAGGAGGAAGGAGAGGAGCCAGGCTTACACTTCTGACTTAAAGAGACCGGTGTCCCAGCAACTACGTACCGGGCAATGGATTCCAGTGTCTCAACAGAAGCTGAACGAGAGCACACACGACGGCCGTTAGGAGAGCGATGGACATCTACCTGCACCGACAGGCGGCGGGGAGAGCCGATAGATGGAGGAGAAGGATGGGAAGGAGGATCGGAGGGAGACGAGGAAGAAGACACTGGAGACACGACAGACCGGGTAGAAAGAAGGGGAACCCCAGACAGAGGACCAGCAGGGGGACCCTTCAAGACAGAACTCAAAGGAACAGAGGAGGGGGCAGTGGGCGCATCAGGGTCCAAGGCCCGGAAACGGTTGAGAGTCTGAGGAAGGTGGGAAGGATGGGGAGAAGAAGAGCGCAATACACGAGCATAAGAGACGTTAGCATAAGGCGGGAGCCGGCGAACCTGGCGCCTCACCTCGGGAAAAGATAAACGCTCCTGGTGCTTCAAGTTGAGGACGGCTCCCTCAAGCTTGTAATGGATACAGGCATGGGAGAAGGTAGGATGGGCCTCACCGCAGTTTAGGCAGCGAGCTTGGGGAGAAGTGCACTCCGACTTAAGAGTGACCTTCACCCCCACACAAAGGGCAGAGAGAGACAGTCCCAGAGCAGCAGAGGGCACCATGCCCAAACCTCCAGCACTTGTTACAAAGTCGAGGAGAAGAAATATACTCCTGGACAGAGCACCAGGCACCAGCAAGAATGACAGAGGATGGAAGGGTCCTACCATCAAAGGTGACCTTCACAACTCGAAGGGGTTGACGGCGACGACCACGAGGGGGACGAGTAAACGAGTCTATCTGGAGGACAGAATGGCGTTGGGCATCAAGGATATATCGAATATCGTCGTGGCAGTCTCGCAGATTTCGAACACCCGTCGCAACATGGGGCGGGAGGAGAATAGTGCCAACACTGGCGTTCAACTGAACGTTCTTTGAGACCCGAACAGGGATCTCGCCAAGGCAGGATAAGGCAGCCAAGCGGGAAGCTGCAACCTGAGAAGGAGCAGCAACAACACGTGTACCGAGACGAGTGGGGTGGAAAGTAACAGACGCATCCACGGAATCAACGAGATGCCGATGGAGGGAGAAATCGTCAGGCGGCGCAAAATCAAGAGGGAGGAGATCAAAGTATTTGGCCCACGAAGCAGGACCCAATGAGGCCTGATACGCATCAGTACAGGAAGGAAACGAGCGAGTGCGGCCATGGCGCAGATGGCGTTGAGAATTCCCAGAGAGGGGTCAAAAGGCGCAGTAGTCACAACGAGAGACTTAGCCGCACCAGGGGACGAAGCGGTCACCACTGGGGGCGTGAGGCTCGACCCAACAACAGAGGAGGGAGGGGAGCTGGGGGAAGAATCCAGGATGGTCAAAGGAGGAGCAAGGTTGGGGCCCACTGCAGCGGGGGCTACAGAGCCCAGTCTTCCAATACAGGCCGACTCGGGGGCTTGGTCGCCCACCCCACGAGCCTGAGAGGGTACAACAGAAACATTCAACGACATATAGACGTAGAAAAAGAAATTCATCAACGAATGTGCCCCCATACCCACCATGGAGCCACAATTAGAGGCAGGACACCCAACAGGAAGCCATTTCCAACCATGCCGGGGCCCCCTAGGGGTGCGTCGTGAGTATACGCCCCACAAACGCCACCTTAAGAACCGTCAGTCCGTTGAGATCAGGTTCAGTGACGAAAGGGGGATTAACAATAAAAGGTTCCCCTCGCTCGAGACGTCGGGTACTACAGTTCTACGGGTGCAAGAGTATGCCTCCACAAGCACTCGGGCGTCAAAATAGAAGAAGTCCAAAGGAATAACCAAAACAAGCAAAAGGTCGACAGGAAAAGACAAGCAGATAGGAGAAGAGGGGGGGAGAAAAACGAAACAAAAGGAAAAGGAAAAGCGATCCGGCACAATTAGAGAAGACAGCAGCCGGAGTGCAAGGCCACCAAAGGACAGAGGACTGTCCCACGGAGCATCACACTCCAGCAGCTGTCCAGTAAGCCCCCCTCACGACGCCAACGGGCAGGATGGGGAGGGGGGGGGGGGTTAGATTTAGGAAATACTTGGGTAAATACTTTTTCGGTAACAGGGTTGTTGATTTGTGTTATCAATTACCTCGTAACGTGGTGGAGGTGGGGTCCCTCGATTGTTTCAAACGTGGGTTGGACATGTATATGAGTGGGATTGGGTGGTTATAAATAGGAGCTGCCTCAAATGGGCCAATAGGCCCTCTGCAGTTACCTTTGTTCTTATTTTCACATGTTCTTATAGTATAGATAAATTTCTAGATCTTCAGACTAATTCAGGAGCAAGAGTAATTGGCATGGAACGCAGTCAGTCCCCCCCCCACTGGTGTGGGACGCAGTCAGTTCCCCCCCCCCTGGTGTGGGACGCAGTCAGTACCCCCCTGGTGTGGGACGCAGTAAGACCCCCCCCTTGGTGTGGGACGCAGTAAGCCCCCCCCCCCTTGGTGTGGGACGCAGTCAGTCCCCCCCCTTGGTGTGGGACGCAGTCAGTTCCCCCCCCCCTTGGTGTGGGACGCAGTCAGTCCCCCCCCCCTTGGTGTGGGACGCAGTCAGTCCCCCCTCCTTGGTGTGGGACGCAGTCAGTCCCCCCCCCCCCTGGTGTGGGACGCAGTCCCTCCCCCTTGGTGTGGGACGCAGTCCCTCCCCCTTGGAATGGGACGCAGTCAGTCCCTCCCCCACTGGTGTGGGACGCAGTCAGTCCCCCCCCCTGGTGTGGGACGCAGTCAGTCCCCCCCCTTGGTGTGGGACGCAGTCAGTCCCCCCCCTCTTGGTGTGGGACGCAGTCATTCCCCGCCTTGGTGTGGGACGCAGTCAGTCCCCCCCCTTGGTGTGGGACGCAGTCAGTCCCCCCCTTGGTGTGGGACGCAGTCAGTCCCCCCCAGTCAGTCCCCCCCCTGGCGTGAGACGCAGTCAGTCCCCCCCCTGGCGTGAGACGCAGTCAGTCCCCCCCCTGGCTACGGACGCAGTCAGTCCCCCATCCCCCTGGTGTGGGACGCAGTCAGTCCCCCCCCCTGGTGTGGGACGCAGTCAGTCCCCCCCCCTGGTGTGGGACGCAGTCAGTCCCCCCCCTGGTGTGGGACGCAGTCACTCCCCCCTCCCCCTGGCGTGGGACGCAGTCAGTCCCCCCCCCCACTGGTGTGGGACGCAGTCAGTCCCCCCCACTGGTGTGGGACGCAGTCAGTCCCCCCCCACTGGTGTGGGACGCAGTCAGTCCCCCCCCCACTGGTGTGGGACGCAGTCAGTCTCCCCCCACTGGTGTGGGACGCAGTCAGTCCCCCCGCCCCTTGGTGTGGGACGCAGTCAGTCCCCCCTCCCCCTGGCGTGGGACGCGGTCAGTCAGTCCCCCCGCCCCTTGGTGTGGGACGCAGTCAGTCCCCCCTCCCCCTGGCGTGGGACGCGGTCAGTCAGTTCCCCCCCCCTGGCGTGGGACGCGGTCAGTCAGTTCCCCCCCCCCTGGCGTGGGACGCAGTCAGTCCCCCCTCCCCCTGGCGTGGGACGCAGTCAGTCCCTCT
The DNA here is from genome assembly GCF_040958095.1 of Procambarus clarkii. NCBI lineage: Eukaryota > Metazoa > Arthropoda > Malacostraca > Decapoda > Cambaridae > Procambarus > Procambarus clarkii. The sequence goes on from NC_091167.1 coordinate 12,210,666, forward strand.
CCCCCTGGCGTGGGACGCAGTCAGTCCCCGCTCCCCCTGGCGTGGCACGCAGTCAGTCCCTCTCCCCCTGGCGTGGGACGCAGTCAGTCCCCGCTCCCCCTGGCGTGGGACGCAGTCAGTCCCCCCCTCCCCCTGGCGTGGGACACAGTCAGTCCCCCCCCTCCCCCTGGCGTGGGACGCAGTCAGTCCCCCCCTCCCCCTGGCGTGGAACGCAGTCAGTCCCCCTGGCGTGGGACGCAGTCAGTCCCCCCTCCCTCTGGCGTGGGACGCAGTCAGTCCCCCTGGCGTGGGACGCAGTCAGTCCCCCCCTTCCCCTGGCGTGGGACGCAGTCAGTCCCCCCCTTCCCCTGGCGTGGGACACAGTCAGTCCCCCCCCTTCCCCTGGCGTGGGACGCAGTCAGTCCCCCCCTCCCCCTGGCGTGGGACGCAGTCAGTCCCCCCCCTCCCCCTGGCGTGGGACGCAGTCAGTCCCCCATCCCCCTGGCGTGGGACGCAGTCAGTCCCCCCTCCCCTGGCGTGGGACGCACTCAGTCCCCCCCTCCCCCTGGCGTGGGACGCAGTCAGTCCCCCCCTCCCCCTGGCGTGGGACGCAGTCAGTCCCCACTCCCCCTGGCGTGGGACGCAGTCAGTCCCCCCCTCCCCCTGGCGTGGGACGCAGTCAGTCCCCCCCTCCCCCTGGCGTGGGACGCAGTCAGTCCCCACTCCCCCTGGCGTGGGACGCAGTCAGTCCCCCCCTCCCCCTGGCGTGGGACGCAGTCAGTCCCCCTGGCGTGGGACGCAGTCAGTCCCCCTGGCGTGGGACGCAGTCAGTCCCCCTGGCGTGGGACGCAGTCAGTCCCCCTGGCGTGGGACGCAGTCAGTCCCCCTGGCGTGGGACGCAGTCAGTCCCCCTGGCGTGGGACGCAGTCAGTCCCCCTGGCGTGGGACGCAGTCAGTCCCCCTGGCGTGGGACGCAGTCAGTCCCCCTGGCGTGGGACGCAGTCAGTCCCCCTGGCGTGGGACGCAGTCAGTCCCCCCCCCTCTGGTGTGGGACGCAGTCAGTCCCCCCCTGGTGTGGGACGCAGTCAGTCCCCCCCCCTTTGTGTGGGACGCAGTCAGCCCCCCCCCTTGGTGTGGGACGCAGTCAGTCCCCCCCTCTTGGTGTGGGACGCAGTCAGTCCCCCCCTCTTGGTGTGGGACGCAGTCAGGCCCCCCCTTTGTGTGGGACGCAGTCAGTCCCCCCCCTTTGTGTGGAACCCAGTCAGTCCCCCCTCCCTGGCGTGAGACGCAGTCAGTCCCCCCCCCTGGTGTGGGACGCAGTCAGTCCCCCCCCCCTGGTGTGGGACGCAGTCAGTCCCCCCCCCCCTGGTGTGGCACGCAGTCAGTCCCCCCCCTGGTGTGGGACGCAGTCACTCCCCCCCCCCACTGGTGTGGGACGCATTCAGTCCCCCCCCCCCCCCACTGGTGTGGGACGCAGTCAGTCCCCCCCCCCCCACTGGTGTGGAACGCGGTCAGTCAGTTCCCCCCCCCCTGGCGTGGGACGCGGTCAGTCAGTTCCCCCCCCCTGGCGTGGGACGCGGTCAGTCAGTCCCCATTCCCCCTGGCGTGGGACGCAGTCAGTCCCCCTGGCGTGGGACGCAGTCAGTCCCCCTGGCGTGGGACGCGGTCAGTCCCCCTGGCGTGGGACGCAGTCAGTCCCCCTGGCGTGGGACGCGGTCAGTCCCCCTGGCGTGGGACGCGGTCAGTCCCCCTGGCGTGGGACGCAGTCAGTCCCCCTGGCGTGGGACGCGGTCAGTCCCCCTGGCGTGGGACGCGGTCAGTCCCCCTGGCGTGGGACGCAGTCAGTCCCCCTGGCGTGGGACGCAGTCAGTCCCCCTGGCGTGGGACGCAGTCAGTCCCCCTGGCGTGGGACGCAGTCAGTCCCCCTGGCGTGGGACGCAGTCAGTCCCCCTGGCGTGGGACGCAGTCAGTCCCCCTGGCGTGGGACGCAGTCAGTCCCCCTGGCGTGGGACGCAGTCAGTCCCCCTGGCGTGGGACGCAGTCAGTCCCCCTGGCGTGGGACGCAGTCAGTCCCCCTGGCGTGGGACGCAGTCAGTCCCCCTGGCGTGGGACGCAGTCAGTCCCCCTGGCGTGGGACGCAGTCAGTCCCCCTGGCGTGGGACGCAGTCAGTCCCCCTGGCGTGGGACGCAGTCAGTCCCCCTGGCGTGGGACGCAGTCAGTCCCCCTGGCGTGGGACGCAGTCAGTCCCCCTGGCGTGGGACGCAGTCAGTCCCCCTGGCGTGGGACGCAGTCAGTCCCCCTGGCGTGGGACGCAGTCAGTCCCCCTGGCGTGGGACGCAGTCAGTCCCCCTGGCGTGGGACGCAGTCAGTCCCCCTGGCGTGGGGGTTTATTTTTCACAGAAATAAACTGGGAAGAACAGCTAGGAAATGCAAACCTGAACCAGTGCCTGGAAAAAATAAGCTCAGTAGCACTAGAAATATGTTCAAACCGCATACCCCTAAGAAAAAAGAGAAAGAGATGCAGATTGGAACGGGAACGTCGTTCCCTATATAGGCGAAGAAAACGAATCGCGGAACAACTTGAGAGTCGCACCCTATCTCAAGAACGGCGAAGAAAGCTAGGTAGAGAAATAGAAACAATTGAACTCAAGCTACAAGAATCATACAAAACCCAGGAGAGGCAAAGAGAGCAAAAGGCCATCAGTGAAATAGAGAGAAATCCGAAATATTTTTTCTCCTATGCAAAATCAAGATCAAAAACCACATCTAGTATCGGGCCCCTGCGAAAGGGAGATGGAACTTTCACCGATGACAACAAAGAAATGAGCGAGTTACTGAGGAAGCAGTACGACTCTGTTTTCAGTGAGCCATTAAATGCACTAAAGATTGATAACCCAAATGAATTTTTCATGGATATGATACCAACATCAAATCACATATCAGACGTCGCCCTATCCCCACTTGATTTTGAAGAAGCCATAAACAGTATGCCTATGCACTCTGCACCAGGCCCGGATTCTTGGAACTCCATATTCATCAAGAACTGTAAAAAACCACTATCGCAGGCCCTTCACATTCTGTGGAGACAAAGCCTAGATACTGGCGTTATCCCTGACATACTAAAAACAGCAGAGATAGCACTACTCCATAAAGGAGGAAATAAGGCAGAGGCAAAAAATTACAGACCGATAGCACTAACATCGCACATCATAAAAATTTTTGAGAGAGTGCTAAGGAGTAAGATCACAAAATACATGGAATCACAGCATCTCCATAACCCCGGACAACATGGTTTCAGAACAGGGCGCTCTTGCCTGTCGCAGTTGCTGGACCACTATGATATGGCATTAGATGCTATGGAAGACAAACAAAACGCTGATGTAATTTACACAGATTTCGCAAAAGCTTTTGATAAATGTGACCATGGTGTTATTGCACATAAAATGCGTTCAAAAGGAATTACCGGGAAAATAGGCAGATGGATCTACAATTTCCTGACTGACAGAACCCAATGTGTAATAGTCAACAAAATAAAATCCAGCCCATCAACCGTGAAGAGCTCAGTCCCCCAGGGTACTGTGCTTGCTCCAGTACTTTTTCTCATCCTCATATCGGACATAGACCAGAACACAACCTATAGCACTGTATCATCCTTTGCAGATGACACTAGGATTTTCATGAGAGTTGGCAACATAGAGGACACGGCAAACCTCCAATCAGATGTAGATCAGGTCTTTCTATGGGCTACAGAAAATAATATGGTATTCAACGAGGATAAGTTTCAGCTCATGCGCTACGGAAAAATTGAAAATATAAAAACAGAAACCACGTACAAAACGCAGGCAAATCATAACATAGAACGAAAAGGCAATGTAAAGGACCTGGGTGTACTCATGTCGGAAGACCTTACCTTTAAAGAACACAATAAAGTAGCCGTCGCAACTGCAAGAAAAATGACAGGTTGGATAACAAGAACTTTTCACACTAGAGATGCTATACCGATGATGATACTTTTCAAAACGCTTGTGCTCTCTAGAGTGGAGTACTGCTGCACAATGACAGCCCCTTTCAAAGCTGGAGAAATTGCTGACCTAGAGAGCGTGCAGAGATCCTTTACTGCTAGAATCCACTCAGTAAAACATCTAAACTACTGGGGCCGACTAAAGAGCCTAAATCTGTACTCCCTTGAGCGCAGGCGGGAGAGATACATAATACTTTACACGTGGAAAATAATTGAGGGGCTGGTCCCAAACCTGCACACAGAAATAACACCACATGAGACCAGAAGACATGGCAGGATGTGCAGAATACCCCCGTTGAAAAGCAGAGGTGCAACAGGTACTCTGAGAGAGAACTCTATCAACATCAGAGGCCCGAGTCTGTTCAACACGCTTCCACTACACATAAGGGGCATAACTGGCAAATCCCTCACAGTGTTCAAGAGAGAACTGGATAAGCACCTCCAAAGGATACCTGATCAACCAGGCTGTGACTCATACGTCAGGCTGCGAGCAGCCGCGTCTAACAGCCTGGTTGATCAGTCCAGCAACCAGGAGGCCTGGTCGACGACCGGGCCGCGGGGACACTAAGCCCCGGAAGCACCTCAAGGTAGCCTCAAGGTAGCCAAGGTGGGACGCAGTCAGTCCCCCTGGCGTGGGACGCAGTCAGTCCCCCTGGCGTGGGACGCAGTCAGTCCCCCTGGCGTGGGACGCAGTCAGTCCCCCTGGCGTGGGACGCAGTCAGTCCCCTGGCGTGGGACGCAGTCAGTCCCCCTGGCGTGGGACGCAGTCAGTCCCCCTGGCGTGGGACGCAGTCAGTCCCCCTGGCGTGGGACGCAGTCAATCCCCCTGGCGTGGGACGCCGTCAGTCCCCCCCTCCCCCTGGCGTGGGACGCAGTCAGTCCCCCCCCCTCCCCCTGGCGTGGGACGCAGTCAGTCCCCCCCTCCCCCTGGCGTGGGACGCAGTCAGTCCCCCCCTCCCCCTGGCGTGGGACGCAGTCAGTCTTTGGTAATACATTGGTCAGTATTTGGTAATACATAAAATTGTATGTTTGTTTACAAATATAAAAGATAAATTGAAAGTTAAAGATGCTAATGTAGCTTGACTAAATATAATGTAAGTAGGATATATTTTGGTGCTCTGTAAGCGCGACTCACTGTAAGATAAGCGAGGACTAGAATAGTGCTTTAGCTCCTGTCCTCCTGCTCCTCCTCCTCTCCCTTCACCCGTCTAGTTATGGACACGCAGAACAAAGTGGAAGGGCCTGGCTGCAAGAGGAAGGCGGACGACTGCCAGACCATCAATAGTCCCGGAAAAAGACCAAAATACACCGATGAAAATACTGGATATGAAGTCAGCCCAGATGGACAGGTCCTAACACTGTTCCTACTTCACCCTCCCGTATGCACCGAGCCCCCATCCCTGAAGGGATTGAAGAATATTGCCCTGAAGGGCCACAATTACCTCAAGGCTCTGGTAAACTATAAGTTTTGTACCATGTTTGTGGACACCGGCGCTTCAGGCAATATGATCAAAGACAAAGATGCAAGAATACTGGGATTGGATAAGAAGGTTTCGACCAGCCAATATAGTAAAGTCGCCTTCTTTGACAAAGACAGAAACGTCAGCATAAGGATTGTTGAAAATGTTAAAATCCTCCTAGAACACCGCATAGAGCTGGTTACCAAAGTAGACATTTTCCCGACAGAAATTGATAATTTATTCGGCTTAAACAAATATCCAATGATTTTCTTCAGTTTCCCACTAATGGTCGAGTACCATGTAATACAGCAGTTTAAACGGGATAATTCTTATATATATTTCAAGAACCTTCCAAGGTCTCAGAATAATAAGTTTAGGTTTCATAAATGTTGCATTAGGATCAAGATGCCGCCATCATCACAACCTGACCGCTGCACAAACAAAATAGTCATTGATTCGGGAGCTGACAAGACGTTCGTCTCAAGGTTATACCTAAAGAGACTCGGTCTAGAGAAACGTCCTCCACAAACACTCCGGATACACATGGGGGGTGACGTGTATCTGCAGGATGAGTTAAGCGTCCATCCAAACCCGGATGAGATATATCCCTTCACCATAGGCACGGACGTATTTGAGAAGTATGAATGTATACTCGACGCCTCCGCCTTCCAATTGTTCTTTAACGTTAACAATAATACTTATATGTCCCTGTTAACCTGATGACCTAATTGGACTTCAATAAAGTAGTGTTTCATTGTTTTGTATAAAAAAAATAAAAAAATGTGTGAGTGTTTGTAGACTCGCCTAGTTGTGCTTCGCGAGGGTTGAGCTCTGGCTCTTTGGTCCCGTCAATCAACTAGTGTACAGATTCCTGAGCCTATTGGGCTCTATCATATCTACATTTGAAACTGTGTATGGAGTCAGCCTCCACCACATCACTGCCTAATGCATTCCATCTGTTAACTACTCTAGCTGCCACTGAAAAAGTTCTTTCTAACGTCCCTGTGGCTCATTTGAGTACTCAGTTACCACCTGTCTCCCCTTGTTCGTGTTCCACCAGTGTTAAATAAATATCTTTTATCTACCATGTCAATTCCTGTGAGAATTTTGTAGGTAATGATCATGTCTCTCCTTACTCATCAGTCTTCCAGTGTCGTGAGGTGCAGGTAACGCAGCCTTTCCTCGTAACTCATGCCTCTTAGTTCTGGGACTGGCGTAGTGGCATACCTCTGAACATTTTCCAGCTTCGTCTAGTAGTAGTGAAAATGGTGGTATGTTAGTATGGGTGATAGTGATGATACTGGTAGTTGTGAAGATGGTGGTATGTTAATATGAGTGATAGTGAGGATGATGGTAGTTGTGAAGATGGTGGTATGTTACTATGGGTGATAGTGAGGATGTTGGTAGTAGTGAAGATGGTGGGATGTTACTATGGGTGATAGTGAGGATGTTGGTAGTTGTGAAGATGGTGGTATGTTAATATGGGTGATAGTGAGGATGTTGGTACTAGTGAAGATGGTGGGATGTTAATATGGGTGATAGTGAGGATATTGGTAGTTGTGAAGATGGTGGGATGTTACTATGGGTGATAGTGAGGATGTTGGTAGTTGTGAAGATGGTGGGATGTTAATATGGGTGATAGTGAGGATGTTGGTAGTTGTGAAGATGGTGGGATGTTAATATGGGTGATAGTGAGGATTGTGGTAGTTGTGAAGATGGTGGTATGTTAATATGGGTGATAGTGAGGATGGTGGTAGTTGTGAAGATGGTGGTATGTTAATATGGGTGATAGTGAGGATGGTGGTAGTTGTGAAGATGGTGGGGTGTTATTATGGGTGATAGTGAGGATGTTGGTAGTTTTGAAGATGGTGGGATGTTAATATGGGTGATAGTGAGGATTGTGGTAGTTGTGAAGATGGTGGTATGTTAATATGGGTGATAGTGAGGATGGTGGTAGTTGTGAAGATGTTGAGATGTTAATATGGGTGATAGTGAGGATGGTGGTAGTTGTGAAGATGGTGGTAGTTGTGAAGATGGTGGTAGTTGTGAAGATGGTGGTAGTTGTGAAGATGGTGGTATGTTAATATGGGTGATAGTGAGGATGTTGGTAGTTGTGAAGATGGTGGTATGTTAATATGGGTGATAGTGAGGATGTTGGTAGTTGTGAGGATGTTGGTAGTTGTGAAGATGGTGGTATGTTAATATGGGTGATAGTGAGGATGTTGGTAGTTGTGAAGATGGTGGTATGTTAATATGGGTGATAGTGAGGATGTAGGTAGTTGTGAAGATGGTGGTATGTTAATATGGGTGATAGTGAGGATGTTGGTAGTTGTGAAGATGGTGGTATGTTAATATGGGTGATAGTGAGGATGTTGGTAGTTGTGAAGATGGTGGGATGTTAATATGGGTGATAGTGAGGATGGTGGTAGTTGTGAAGATGGTGGTATGTTAATATGGGTGATAGTGAGGATGTTGGTAGTTGTGAAGATGGTGGGATGTTAATATGGGTGATAGTGAGGATGGTGGTAGTTGTGAAGATGGTGGTATGTTAATATGGGTGATAGTGAGGATGTTGGTAGTTGTGAAGATGGTGGTAGTTGTGAAGATGGTGGTAGTTGTGAAGATGGTGGTAGTTGTGAAGATGGTGGTATGTTAATATGGGTGATAGTGAGGATGTTGGTAGTTGTGAAGATGGTGGTATGTTAATATGGGTGATAGTGAGGATGTTGGTAGTTGTGAGGATGTTGGTAGTTGTGAAGATGGTGGTATGTTAATATGGGTGATAGTGAGGATGTTGGTAGTTGTGAAGATGGTGGTATGTTAATATGGGTGATAGTGAGGATGTAGGTAGTTGTGAAGATGGTGGTATGTTAATATGGGTGATAGTGAGGATGTTGGTAGTTGTGAAGATGGTGGTATGTTAATATGGGTGATAGTGAGGATGTTGGTAGTTGTGAAGATGGTGGGATGTTAATATGGGTGATAGTGAGGATGGTGGTAGTTGTGAAGATGGTGGTATGTTAATATGGGTGATAGTGAGGATGTTGGTAGTTGTGAAGATGGTGGTATGTTAATATGGGTGATAGTGAGGATGTTGGTAGTTGTGAAGATGGTGGTATGTTAATATGGGTGATAGTGAGGATGTTGGTAGTTGTGAAGATGGTGGCATGTTAATATGGGTGATAGTGAGGATGGTGGTAGTTGTGAAGATGGTGGTATGTTAATATGGGTGATAGTGAGGATGTTGGTAGTTGTGAAGATGGTGGGATGTTAATATGGGTGATAGTGAGGATGGTGGTAGTTGTGAAGATGGCGGTATGTTAATATGGGTGATGGTGAGGATGTTGGTAGTTGTGAAGATGGTGGGATGTTAATATGGGTGATAGTGAGGATGTTGGTAGTTGTGAAGATGGTGGTATGTTAATATGGGTGATAGTGAGGATGTTGGTAGTTGTGAAGATGGTGGGATGTTAATATGGGTGATAGTGAGGATGGTGGTAGTTGTGAAGATGGTGGTATGTTAATATGGGTGATAGTGAGGATGTTGGTAGTTGTGAAGATGGTGGTATGTTAATATGGGTGATAGTGAGGATGTTGGTAGTTGTGAAGATGGTGGTATGTTAATATGGGTGATAGTGAGGATGTTGGTAGTTGTGAAGATGGTGGCATGTTAATATGGGTGATAGTGAGGATGGTGGTAGTTGTGAAGATGGTGGTATGTTAATATGGGTGATAGTGAGGATGTTGGTAGTTGTGAAGATGGTGGGATGTTAATATGGGTGATAGTGAGGATGGTGGTAGTTGTGAAGATGGTGGTATGTTAATATGGGTGATGGTGAGGATGTTGGTAGTTGTGAAGATGGTGGTATGTTAATATGGGTGATATTGAGGATGTTGGTAGTTGTGAAGATGGTGGTATGTTAATATGGGTGATAGTGAGGATGTTGGTAGTTGTGAAGATGGTGGTATGTTAATATGGGTGATAGTGAGGATGGTGGTAGTTGTGAAGATGGTGTTATGTTAATATGGGTGATAGTGAGGATGGTGGTAGTTGTGAAGATGGTGGGATGTTAATATGGGTGATATTGATGATGTTGGTAGTTGTGAAGATGGTGGGCTGTTAATATGGGTGATAGTGAGGATGCTGGTAGTTGTGTAGATGGTGGGATGTTAATATGGGTGATAGTGAGGATATGGTAGTAGTGAAGATGGTGGTATGTTAATATGGGTGATAGTGAGGATGGTGGTAGTTGTGAAGATGGTGATATGTTAATATGGGTGATAGTGAGGATGCTGGTAGTTGTGAAGATGGTGGGATGTTAATATGGGTGATAGTAAGGATGCTGGTAGTTGTGAAGATGGTGGGGTGTTAATATGGGTGATAGTGAGGATGGTGGTAGTTGTGTAGATGGTGGGGTGTTAATATGGGTGATAGTGAGGATGCTGGTAGTTATGTAGATGGTGGGATGTTAATATGGGGGATAGTGAGGATAATGGTAGTTGTGGAGATGGTACCGGGTTGATACCAGGTTGATGGGGTTTTGGGAGTTCTTCTACTCCCCAAACCCGGCCCGGGGCCAGGCTCGACTTGTGAGAGTTTGGTCCAATAGGCTGTTGCTTGGAGCGGCCCGCAGGCCCACATACCCACCGCAGCCTGGTTGGTCCGGCACTCCTTGGAGGAAATGGCCATTGCTTTGCGCAGGAAAGCGGTGTTTCTGATGGGGGGAAAAGAGAGACAATTGCACAGCGCAATCTGCAGGCGCAGTACGGTCAGTACTGGGTGGCATATAAATAGCTTTGGAAAAGGGGTCCTGCCCTCACTCTTGTTCCCGCCACAGACCGCTTCACACGAAACGTACCATCTCGCTCCGCACCGCCTTGAGGTTACCTTGAGGTTACCTCCCAGACTGATCCGCCAGGGGCGCCCTGCCCTACTCAATTTGCTTTAAGGTACAGTGCTGTTTCCATTACAAATTTAGTCAGGACTGTCCCCAGTGTCCGGCGTGTGCCTAGCGCCATCTCCTCGCGGTCCGTGCATCCCGCCCTAGCTAGTTCCCTAGGGTCCTCAGCCCCGTCACACCTGTCTTGGGGTCTGCCGGCGCGCTCTTCAGGTCCGTGCCCGGTGGGGCCCCTCTCTGAGAGGCCTAGCGTCGCCTGGTGGCGTGCCACGTGGCCAGGTTTTGGAGTCCTCTGTCCCTATGGCCGGCCTTAAGGCCCCGAGTTCCCGCTGCGCCCTCAGTGTGGGGGGCCACCCCCTGCTGCCGCAATGCCCCTTGGCAGGTGTGTGTCTCGCGCCGTGCCCCTAACAGACCGTGCCCCGGTTTTGCTTGCTCCCAGGCATGCCCTAGGGGCACCCGTTTGCCAGCGCCCTAGTGGGCGGGCAGGCGGGCTCACGCATCGTGCACAGGTGCTGGACCGTTTGGCGGCGCCGTGGCCATGCCCAATAGTTGCATGCCTGTAGGCGTGCCCTAGGGGCCTCGGACTGTGAGGTGGCCTGGCGTCCCCTTGTGGCGACGCCATGTGGTCAGTTTGCATGCATGCGAGAACAAGAGTAAGTAAGTAATTATCAAAAGAAGGCACCAAACCGGGAAGGCTATGTAGCATCATCAAATGCGCAAAATAATCAGAGGGCGCTAAATATCACCAAGGATGCCAATACGAGAACAAAAACGCATAAGGCGAACGATATCAAAAGTATCCGAGTCACCAAGAATTCTATTGAGGGACAGGTGACCGCGAGGGGCAGTCGGAAAGCAAGACACACGCTCGTCCTGGTAGTCAGGACATTCAAGAAGGACATGCACAACCGTAAGAGGGACAATGCAACTAGGACAATAATTAGCAGGGCGGCGCTCCATCAAGTGACCATGGGTTTAGCGAGTATGGCCAATACGCAACCTCGCCAGAGCTGTTTCCCACCGCCGGTTACGGTGGAAGGAGGACGGCCACGAGGAAACACAACATTTAAGAGTACGTAATGGGGCCTCGTAGCCTGGTGGATAGGGAGCAGGACTCGTAATTCTGTGGCGCGGGTTCGATTCCCGCACGAGGCAGAAACAAATGGGCAAAGTTTCTTTCACCCTGAATGCCCCTGTTACCTAGCAGTAAATAGGTACCTGGGTGTTAGCCAGCTGTCACGGGCTGCTTCCTGGGGGTGGAGGCCTGGTCGAGGACCGGCCGCGGGGACACTAAAAAGCCCCGAAATCATCTCTAGATAACCTCAAGACGTAGCTTGTTACCAGTAACAGACAACCAAGAAGCCTGCCAACGGGTAAGGACTGAGGAATGGATAACCGGGTAAAAGTCGGAATACGGAATGCCTTTACGAGAGATGGGACAGCTTCCTTGGCGGCAGCATCCGCACGCTCATTTAAAGACACACCAATATGGCTGGGAACCCAACAAAACTCAACCGACTTAAAATTACTGTGAACAAGAAACTGCCAATGCTGGATCTCGACAACTACTGGATGAACCGGATTAAAGGACCCGAGAGCCAGGAGGGCACTACGAGAGTCAACAACAACTACAAAGGAAGACTGACAACGAGAAAGCAGGAGACAAAGAGCATAGAGAATAGCATAAAGTTCCGCTGTAAAGATGCTAGTCTCCGGAGGTAAGCGACACATATAAGTGCGATCAGGAAAAACAACTGAGTAGCCAACACCGTCCGCCGACTTAGACCCATCGGTGAAGACAGAAACGGAGCGGGAGTGAGAAGAAAAGTGCTCAAGGAAAAGGCGTTTTAGAACCGTAGGAGGGGTAAAAGCTTTAGTGATACGGGTCAAGGAAGTACAAAACCGCGGAAGAGGGACTCTCCACGGGGGCAAAGAAGGAACAACACGAGGAGAAACATTAGAAATATGAACGCAAAGAGAATCCTGGAGGCGAGATAACCGGACAGAAAGAGGGAGGTGGTGAAGAGGAACAGGAACCGCAGGAGGGGTAAAAGTTAAAGCACGACAGAGGCGAGAGGAAGGATGTTGTAAGGACCGCGCAAGATAGCGAAGACAGTAGCGATCACGGCGGTCCTGGAGAGACAGGAAGCCAGTGTCAACATACAAGCTAAGGACGGGAGTCGAACGAAAGGCACCAGAACTGAGGCGCAACCCAGTATGGTGCAAAGCATCAAGACGGCGAAGAGTAGGAGAAGCAGACGAGTAAGCAGGGCAACCATAATCGAGCTTAGACAGGACAAGAGAGGAATGTAAAGCAAGGAGAGTGCGCCTATCTGGCCCCCAAGATGTATAGGACAAGACCCGAAGGAGGGTAATGGCCTTAGAGCACTCAATACGGAGGTAAGAGATATGGGGAGACCAAGACAAACGAGTGTCAAGGAATAACCCCAAAAGTTTCGCGGAATCTTTGTACTCAAGGGGATGACCATAAAGTGACAAAGAGGGACGAAGAACAACCCGTTTCCGCGTAAAAGTCATGGCACAAGTCTTAGAAGTAGAGAACTGGAAGCCATGATCTGTGGCCCAAGACGACACGGCATCAATTGCAAGTTGAAGCCGGCGTTGAAGGAGAGGCGAATCATCACCCTGACAACAAAGGGTAAGATCATCGACATAGAGAGCGGAGAAGACACCAGAAGGAAGAGAGGAAAGAAGACCATTGAGGGCAACCAGAAAAAGAGTAGTGCTCAGAACACTACCCTGGGGCACACCTTCGTATTGCTGAAAAGAGGGAGAGAGAGCGGTACCAAGGCGCACCCGAAAGGAACGACGAGAGAGGAAGCTGCGGAGAAAGAGAGGGAGATGACCACGAAGGCCAAAAGAATGAAGTTGAGATAGAATATGATAACGCCAAGTGGTGTCGTAAGCCTTTTCCAGGTCAAAAAGGACGGCAACAACGGAGGTCTTCGCAGCAAAAACAGTACGAATATAGACCTCCAAGTTCACCAGGACATCTGTCGTGCTGCGGCACTTGCGGAAACCAAATTGAGAAGGGGAGAGGAGGTGATGGTGTTCCAGGAACAACATCAGACGAACGTTAACCATACGTTCAAAGAGTTTGCAGACACAACTTGTGAGAGCAATAGGGCGAAAGTCCTTAGGGAAAGTACTCAGAGACCCCGGTTTGCGAACAGGGAGGACAACGGCATCGAGCCAGTCCTCAGGGACTGACGACGACTCCCAGATCCGATTATACAGACTCAGTAAATACTGAGACGTGCTCGGAGGGAGATGGCGAAGCATCTCATAATGAATACCATCGGAGCCCGCCGCCGTAGAACCGCAGAGGGCCAGGGCAGAACGAAGTTCAGAGAGAGAGAAGGGATCATTATAGGGAAGCTGAAGATGAGTGCAGAAATCTAAAGGACGAGACTCAAGGACAGGTTTACGAAGAAGGAAAGATTGGGGAAGATGAAGACCAGAGCTAACAGAAGAAAAGTGGGAACCCAGTTCGGAAGCGACCTGCAACGGGTCCGCGACACGAGTATCATGGAGGTGAAGGACCGGTGAAACATCGGGAACGAACTTACCCGCTATCTTGCGGATACGCTTCCAGATCTGGGCCAGAGGGGTTTCGGACGTAATTGTTGAGACATAAGATGCCCAACATACACGTTTAGCCGTACGGATGGCCCTACGGGCCACCGCACTCGCTTTCCGAAAGAAAAGAAAAGAATCGGTCGTCTGACTACGGCTGTGCCTCTTCCAGGCTGCACGCTTACAGCGGACAGCCCGAGCACAGTCCGCATTCCACCAGGGAACGCACTTCCGCGGACCCCGAGAGGAAGAGCGAGGAATAGAGCGGAGGGCAGCGTTGAAGACAGTGTCATGAAAAAGGAGGAGAGCGCGAGAGAGAGGCAGAAGGGAGAGGTCAGAGAGAGTAGCACTGAGGGTAAATAGGGTCCAGTCTGCCTTAGCAAACTGCCACCTAGGGAAAGAGAGGGAAGGGCGAAAAAAGAAAAAGGAAACAAGGATGGGGAAATGATCACTTCCATGGAGGTCATCAAGAACCTGCCACGTGAAATCTAAGTAAAGAGAAGAAGAGCAGAAAGAAAGATCAAGACAAGAAAGGGTGCGAGTCCGAGAGTCCAAATGAGTGGGCTCACCAGAATTCAATAGAGACAGGGAAGAAGAGAGGAGAAACGGCTCAAGAAGGCGACCCCGGGTATTCGTCAGAACGTCACCCCAAAGAGAATGACAACAATTGAAGTCACCTAGCAGGAGCACAGGCTCCGGCAAGGAGTCTAGGAGGTGTTTCAAATCAGGAAGAGAAAGCGGGACACTCGGGGGAGATAAATGGAACAAACTGTGTACCATTTCCCCACAAAGATACGAGCAGCAGAACAATGGAGAGGCGAAGGAAAAAGTAAAGGAACAAAGGGAACATCAGCACGAATCAGGAGAGCAGAAGAATTAGAAGCCCCAGCAACGGCTGGGGGGGGGGGGGAAGAGAAAGGAATAGCCACGAAAACGACCAGGACGAGCACCAAGCATCGGCTCCTCGAGACATTCACAAAAGGGCGAAAACCGCGAAATCAGAAAATGGAGTTCGAGGAAATTGGCGTAATAACCTCGAACGTTCCATTGAAGAATGGACAACGACGAGAAGAGAAAAGACAAAAACAGAGAACAAGGAAGAAACAAAGGCGAAAGAGCAACAGAGCACGTTAAAGAATATCAGGGTCGGGATCAGGGTCAGCAAAGTCAGGGTTAGGGGGCATGGGTAAACTGAGCAAAGACAGAGGGAAGGAAACAGGAGAACAGATCAGAGGTGGGCGGGCGGGGTCCGGAGGAGGAGGAGGAGGAAGTGGAGACAACGGAGAGGAGCAGTCAAGGACAGCAGCAGGAAGAGGGGGAGTAGAAAGAGGGGAGCGCACCTCAGCAAGAGCAGCAACTGAAAGGAAAGCAGGGGCCAAAGAAACCTCCATAGCAGGAACAGGGGGCGCAATCACTGAAATGGGAGGGGAAGGAGCAACAGAGCCAGAAGTAGGGGCCAAGGAAGAAAGCGAAGCCTTCTTACCTGCCGGGGAGGAGGAAGGAGAGGAGCCAGGCTTACGCTTCTGACGTAAAGAGACCGGTGTCCCAGCAACTACGTACCGTGCAACGGATTCCAGCGTCTCAACAGGAGAAGCTGAACGAGAGCACACACGACGGCCGTTAGCAGAGCGATGGACATCCGCATGCACCGACAGGCGGTGGGGAGAGCCAATAGATGGAGGAAGAGAATGGGAAGGAGGATCGGAGGGAGACGAGGAAGAAGACACAAGAGACACGACAGACCTGGTAGAAAGAAGGGGAACCCCTGACAGAGGACCAGGAGGGGGACCCTTTGGGACAGAACTCAAAGGAACAGAGGAGGGGGCAGTGGGCGTATCAGGGTTCAAGGCCCGGAAACGGTTGTGAGTCTGAGGAGGGAGGGAAGGACGAGGAGAGGAAGAGCGCAACACGCGAGCATAAGAGACGTTAGCATAAGGCGGGAGCCGGCGAACCTGGCGCCTCACCTCATGAAAAGATAAACACTCCCGGTGCTTCAAGTTGAGGACGGCCGCCGCAAGCTTGTAATGGATACAGGCATGGGAGAAGGTAGGATGGGCCTCACCGCAGTTGAGGCAGCGAGCTTGGGGAGAAGTGCACTCCGACTTAAGAGTGACCTTCACCCCCACACAAAGGACAAAGAGAGACGGTCCCAGAGCAGCAGAGGGCACCATGCCCAAACCTCCAGCACTTGTTACACAGCCGAGGAGAAGGAATATACTCCTGGACAGAGCACCTAGCACCAGCAAGAATGACAGAGGATGGAAGGGTCCTACCATCAAAGGTGATCTTTACAACACGAAGGGGTTGACGGCGACGACCACGAGGGGGATGAGTAAACGAGTCAACCTGGAGGACAGAATGGCCTTGGGCATCAAGGATATGCCGAATATCATCGTGGCAATCCTGCAGATTCCGAACACCGTTTGCAACATGGGGCAGGAGGAGAATAGTGCCAACACTGGCATTCATCTGAACATTCTTAGAGACCTGAACAGGGATCTCGCCAAGGCAAGACAAGGCTGCCAAGCGGGAAGCTGCATCCTGAGAAGGAGCAGCAACGACACGTGTACCGAGACGAGTGGGGTGGAAAGTAACAGACGCATCCACGGAATCAACAAGATGCCGATGGAGGGAGAAATCGTCAGGAGGCGCAGAATCAAGAGGGAGGAGATCAAAGTATTTGGCCCATGAAGCGGGACCAAACAAGGCCTGATACGCGGCAGTACGGGAAGGAATTGAGCGAGTGCGGCTGGAGCGCGAACGGCGTTCAGAACCCCCAGAGAGAGAGGGGTTAAAAGGCGCAGTAGTCACAACGAGAGACTTAGCCGCACCAGGGGACGAAGTGGTCACCACTGGGGGCTGGAGGCTCGACCCAACCACAGAGGAGGGAGGGGAGCTGGGGGGAAGAAGTCAGGACGGTCAAAGGAGGAGCAAGGTCGGGGCCCAACGCAGCAGGAGCTACAGAGCCCAGTCTTCCAATACAGGCCGACTCGGGGGCTTGGTCCCCCACCCCACGAGCCTGAGAGGGTACAATGGAAACATTTATCGACATAGAGATGAAGAGAAAAATTCATCCACGAATGTGCCCCCATACCCACCATGGAGCCACAAATAGAGGCAGGACACCCAACAGGAAGCTATCGCCGATCATGCCGGGGCCCCCTAGGGGTGCGTCGTGAGTATACGCCCCACAAACGCCACCTTAAGAAACGTCAGTCCGTCGAGATCGGGTTCAGCGACGAAAGGGGGATTGATAATAAAAGGTTCCCCTCGCTCGAGATGTCGGGTACAACAGTTCTACGGGTGCAAGAGTATGCCGCCTCAAGCACCCGGGCGTCAAAATAGAAGTAGTCCAAAGAAAGATCCAAAACAAGCAAAAGGTCAGCAGGAAACGACAAGGAAAAGGTGCTCAGCACAATTGGAGAGGACGGCAGCAGGAGAACAAGGCTAGAAAAGGACAGAGGACTGCCCAAGGAGCATCACACTCCGGCAGCCGCCCACTAAGCCCCCCTCACGGCATCAACGAGCTGAGCGGCGAGGAGGGGATAAAAAGTAAGTAATTATCAAAAGAAGGCACTAAACCGGGAAGGCTATGTAGCACCATCAAATGTGCGGAATAATCAGAGGGCACTAAATATCACCAAGGATGCCAATACGAGAACAGAAACGCATAAGGCGAAAGATATCAAAAGTATCCGAGTCACCAACAATTCTATCAAGGGATAAGGGACCGCGAGGGACGGTCGGAAAACAAGACACGCTCCTCCTGGAAGTCAGGACATTCAACAAGGGTATGCACAACCGTAAGAGGGACAATGCAATTTGGACAACAAGGAGCAGGGCGTCACTCCATTAAGTGACCGTGAGTTAAGCATGTATGGCCAATACGCAACCTCACCAGAGCCATTTCCCATCGCCGGTTGCGGTGGTAGGACGGTCATGAGGATACACTAATCTTAAGAGTACACAATTTGTTACCAGTAACAGAAGACCAACAATCCTGCCAACGGGTAAGGATGGAGAAATGAATAACTGGGTAAAAATCTGAATAAGGAATACCTTTACGAGAGATGGGACAAGAGCGGACAGCTTCCCTAGCGGCAGCATCCGTACGCTCATTTAAAAGTGACACCAATATGGCTAGGTGCCAAAACTCAACCGACTTAAATTTACTGGAAAAAACAGCCAATGCTGAATCTCTACAACCACTGGATGGACTCTATTAAAGGACCCAAGAGCCATGAGGGCACTACGAGAGTCAACGACAACTACAAAGGAAGATTAACAACGAGAAAGCAGGAGACGAAGAGCAGAGAGAATAGCATAAAGTTCCGCTATGAAGATGCCAGTCTCCAGAGGAAGGCGGCACATGTAAGTGCTGTCAGAAAAATTAACCGAGTAGCCTACACTGTCCGCAAACTTAGACCCATCGGTGAAGATGAAAATGTTGTGGAAGTGCGCATGGAAAAGGCGTTTCAGAACCGTAGGAGGGGTAAAAGCTTTAGTGATGCAGGTTTACGGGCTCACCATAGCCTGTGTGTGAGTGTCTCTCAAGATTCTCCCACAGCTGACTTGAATGGCTCATTGCAGCGCACAGTGCAATGATTTTCGTGCACAAGCCTATCTCTCTTAACCCTAGATAGTGACCTGACATGTTGGGTATCTCCAGAATGCCCACTTAACCAGGAACACTTTTATAATACGGAGGCTGCCGTATGTCCAGGCAGGCGCCGTATGTCCAGGCAGGAAGTAGATACAGGGAGTTAAGCATACTTGCCACCAAAGGGTCAGCGAGTACATTGGCCGGTGGAAGCGTGGGACAGAGGGGAGACGCTAGCAGCGTCTCCCCTCTGACGTTGACGTCTGGGGTCAACCGACGCGATGGACAATAACAGCCATGACGTGGTCGTGACGTGTTCATGACGTCACTCCTGCTACTGCTCATCGAACGAGCTAATATGATTGGTTCCCGCCCATTTGCTGCAATGCTATTGGTCAAATTGTAATCCCCTTGTGTGTGCCCCACAAGATGCCCTGAGCTTCAGGCAAAACCATTCTTGTGAGGGATCTCTTGCAAAGAGGACGTGTAGCTGTTCTGTCTATCGGCCAATAGACTGAACAACCGTTCATTCCTCACCGTCAAGTTAACTCTGCGTCTAAAAAATATACCCACACTCGCCCAGAATCACGTGTGAACATATTGTTCAGAAGCCTAAAGTGACAATCTCCAGAGCGAAACAGACTGATATCAGGTAACCCCTGGTGACAAAGATCGTTGTGAGTAACTTAGAGTGAACTAAGGCAGTGCCGCCATCTAAGTAACCTGTGTGTGACTTTACCACAAGTGTACCTGCATGGTACCACAGCCGCCACCAGCCGCCACTCGTCCCGAGCGTGTACCTCGGTACCTCGAAGCGCCCGCCGCCGCCCTCACTACTACGTGACGTCAACACCTTATTCGCCGTCAGTGCCAGTGTGTGTGCATGTGTGTCTGTTAAGCACACAGCATGCCCTACTGTAAGTACCCTCCGTGTCTACGAGCAAAACCAGCTGTCAGGCCACCTACGAGTGCTTGTATAAATGTGCCTGAGTGAGTGAGTGAGTAAGCAAGGAAAGGTACCCTATCTGTAAGTACAAGATCTTGTCATTGTTTTATTGTGTCTGTGTTGATCTGAGGTATCAACCACAGTTCTCACCTACTCATACCTGTCACAGGTCATAAGTGAATCGACGGTGTATGCATGTTTATCTGTGTGGTATCACGGCATTTCACTCGTCTGTTGAATGTGAGCTTCACATACACCACACATTTAGTTATTGTGTGACATTATTATTGTGCATGTTATTGCCTGTCCCATTGACAGTGTATTTGTGTTTATTACATATCATTACCGAGTATCCGGTTGGAACTCTTGTGATCCCTTTGCATACCGGCAGTTAGGTTGCCATGTTAATGATTGGCTGTCAACTGTGTTAAGTTAGGTGGTTCTCCACGAGTGGATACGAGTCCATTAGCCAGACGTCAAGAGTCTTGCTAATACAATCATAGCCTTTCTGACGCCAATCTAAAGTAAATCAAGCACCCTGTGTATTAGTGGTTAAGTTGGTAAATAAACTACTGTTAAGCTTTATGCGGTGTTTCCGTTGAACCACTTCTGAATACTGCCAACATTACTCAAGCCTTCAGCTCTAAGTGT
Organism: Procambarus clarkii; assembly: GCF_040958095.1. Lineage (NCBI taxonomy): Eukaryota > Metazoa > Arthropoda > Malacostraca > Decapoda > Cambaridae > Procambarus > Procambarus clarkii. Next base: position 12,230,819 of record NC_091167.1, read on the forward strand.
CTTCAACACCGAGTTGCCTATAAGTCACTAAACTATAAATGTGAGGAGGACCCTAGGAGTCCCTTAAAGTGTTTAAATCATTGAGGAGATTCCAACGATCAACGTGGAGCAGGACCAGGTGAGATTAGTCTGAGAAGAGACCCTCAAGGACTCTAACTCGACCTTGCTCCCAGGCCCTGTACGGTTGCTCTCATTTTCTATTCTGCTAATTCCGATAGCTTTGTGAAGCGTCTGCCACATGTACATTGGCGACGTACGCATTGCAGTCGTGAAAGCTAAAAAGAAAACCCCCACATCTGGCGCCCAACGTGGGGCTTAGTTGGAACCTATGAGCTAGATTGTACAGTAAAATTTCGCACTTAAATTTTCCCTGAAAATTCAAAAGTGACGAGCAGTATTCAGAGGATGTTTAACACCCTGTTAGGTACACACACCACCAGTATGTCTGAGTGTGTAGAGTACAAACAGCGCTACCTGCATCTTCACCAGGCCTTGACCGCTCGTAGACCTGACGACTACGACACTCTTACTGAGCTAGAGTGTAAGGAACGAGTGGAACAGCACATGAGGGCCGTGGAAGAGGTGATGCTACAAGCACACATGCAGGGTAGTACTGAGGTAGTGTGCACGAGTGTCATGCACGCTACCTCAGTTTTGGACGTAATGGTGGAAACAAGACTTCCAACACTCATGCTTAGCCATACGGATGGTCCTACGGGCCACCGCACTCGCTTTCCGAAACACACAAAAAGAATTGGTCATCTGCCGGTGCCGGTCTCTCTTTCCGGCTGCACGCTAACAGCAGACAGCCCGAGCACAGTCTACATTCCACCAGGGAACGCACTTCTGCTTGCCCCGAGAGGTAGAGTGAGGAATAGAGTGGAGGGCAGCGTCAAAGACGGTGTCATGAAAATGAAGGAGGGCACGATGGAGAGGCAGAACGGAGAGAGTAGCTCGGAGGGTAAAGAGGTTCCAGTCTCCCTTGGCAAACTGCCACCTAGGGAAGGAGAGGGGAGGGTGAAAAGAGAAAAAGGTAACAAGGATGGGGAAATGGTCACTGCCATGGAGGTCATCAAGAACCCGTCATGAGAAATCCAAGTTAAGAGACGACGAGCAAAGAGAAAGATCAAAACAGGAAAGGGTGCGAGTTCGAGAGTCCAAATGAGTGGGGTCACCAGAATTCAGAAGAAACAGGAAAGAGGAGAGGATGAAAGGTTCAAAAAGGGTGTTTGTTAGAACATCACCCATAGAGGGTATGTCGATAATTAAAATCACCCAGCAGGAGCAAAGGTTCCGGCAAGTAGTCCAGTAGGTGTTTAAGATCAGGAAGAGAAAGTGGGACATGTGGGGGGAGATAAATGGAACCACAGCAAGGGCAGCGGGAACCAAAGAAATTTCCATAGCAGGAACAGGCGGCTCGACCACCAAAACGGGAGGGGATGGAGTGAGTCGGAGGTGAGGGGGGGGGGGAGATGAGCCAGGCTTTTGCTTCCGACTCAAAGAGAGGTGTTCCAGCAACAACGTACTGGGCAACAGACTAGAGCTTCTCCACACAGACAGAGACAGACACACAGAGACAGAGACAGACAGACAGACACACAGAGACAGACAGACAGACACGGAGAGACAGAGACAGACACACAGAGACAGAGACAGAGACAGACAGACACACAGAGAGAGAGAGACACACAGAGAGAGACAGACACACAGAGAGAGACAGACACACACAGACAGACACACAGAGACAGACACACAGAGAGAGATAGAGAGGGGGGGGTTAAAAAGTGCAGTATTTACGTTTGCAATGAGACTGAGCTGGGCCAGGGAACGAAGTGGTCACCGCTGGGGGCTTAGGGCTCAACCCAACCACAGAGGAGGGAGGGGAGCCAAGGGAAGTAGTCAGGAGGGTCAGGAGGAGGAGTTAGGTCTGGGGCGCAATGTAGCAGGGACTATAGAGCCCAGTCTTCCAACGCAGTCCGACTCGGGGGGCCTGGTCGCCCACCCCACAAGCCCAAGAAGTCATAAGAGGAACAGGAGTCATCGGCATGAAAACAAGAGGGAAGCTGAACACATTTCCGAATGTGCCCCCACACCCACCACGGAGCCACAATTAGAGGACAGGACACTCAACAAGAGACATGTTGCCGTCTTGCCGGGGCCCCCTAGGGGTGCGTCGTGAGTATACTCTCCACAAACACCACCTTAAGAACCGTCAGTCCGTCGAGATCACATTCAGTGACGAAAGAAGGATTGACAATAAAAGTATCCCCCTCGCGTGAGACGTTGGGTGCCACAGTTCTACGGGTGCAAGAGTAAGCCTTCTCAAACACCCAGGCGCCAAAACAAAAGGCCGAAAGAATAATCAAAACAGGCAAAAGGTCGGTGGGAAATGACAATTAGACAGGAGATGAGGGGGGGGGAGAAAAACGAAACATAAGGAAAAGTCATCCGGCAGAATTCGAGAGGACAGCAACAGGAGCATAATAATAATAATAATAATAATAATAATAATAATAATAATAATAATTAATAATAATAATATATTTAGAAAATTAAGGTCACAGAAGGACTGACCCATGGAGCATCACACTCCAGCAGCCGCCCACCAAGCCCCCTCAAGACGACAATGGGGCAGATAGGGTGGGGCTGGCGATTAAAAATAACTAGAATCTGGTAGTGAAGATATTATTTAAGCACTGGTTTGTGTGAGAGTATGCACGTGTGTGTGGATATAAACATTGATATATTTACATAATTTCACATAAATAGCCTGTCCTTGCAATGAACCGAGCCTGATGCGCTCTTATTATGAAGCCTCCAGACAATGTTTGATCGCCACGTAAGATGACAAATCAATAGTTAGAGCTGCAGGATATAACATTGTTGTGTTGGCGAAGTTTCTGAAGGAGGATACTATCTTACCCGTCAGGTGATGCCAATTGTGTGGGAGTGAAATTATGTCTTCAATGCGAGATAGAGTCAGTCTATGGTGGGATGGAGTCGGTTCCTGGTGGGAGATAGTGTCATTCCCCTGGAGTGGAATGGAGTCGTTCCCTGATGTGTGATAGAGTCGGTCTTTGGAGTGGGGTAGAGTCAGTCTCTGGTGCGGGATGAAGTCGGTCTTTGATGCGAGATCGAATCACTCCTTGGTATGGGATGTACTCAGTCCCAGGTATCAGACGAGTGTCGTTGATTTGGGATGGAATCATATCCTGGTGTGGAATGTAGTTAGTCCCTGGTGCGGGTTGGAGTTGGTCCTTAATGTGGGATAGGTGGGGTGAGTCCCCGGTGTGCGATGGAGTCAGGTCTTAATGTTGGATTGCATGCTATGTTGACATTGGGTTGCTGGGCGAGACGTTGCGAGAACTCGAAAATGAGGTTGGGAGCACGGGCAGCAAGGGATGCCCAGGAAGGCTGCATTGTCACCTCTGCTGCCTGTAGGAAAGATACATGTAAAATATTAGATACCATCACACCATGGACCATGCAGAAACTGCATGAACGCCCATGGACATTGCCAGGGCTGAATGAACGCACACAGATGTTTTCAGTTGCTGCATGAACGCACATAGACATTGTCTATGTGCGTCCTCATAGATGTTAACCCAGCGTTTGGTTAACGTGCCCACCCAAATTAACAAATAATTATAGTAAGAGAACATAACGAATTTAAATGTTTTAAATTATTTTATGCTCATTCACCTTGAAACTAATCAGTCACAAGAGGCAATACAACATCTATTTTAACAATGAAGTCACACTATAAATAATGTATCTGAGAAAATATTATGACAATAGATGGAACTCAACTGGCATCTCTGGGCTCCCAAGAGATGTACTATCCACTGTTCCATGATGGGCTAAAAAAAATCTCATCCAGAGGGTCTCCCAGAATTATTTAGAGTTTGGAAGTCACTATAGATGCATCAGTGTGAGCGGGTATCTCACACTACCTACACCTAATGTGGGTCATAAAAATTACATTGTGGTTAGGAGCTGGCACCTTCCATGCCCTATGTAAAGCTAGAGAGAACTTGTGTTCTAGATACATTTAGCCCATCATGGTACAGAGGGTATGTCTTGATACAGACACATAAATAGCCTTACTTATTAATTAAGCCTTTAACTCTTTCTTAAAATTGTTAAAAAAATATTACTAAATTCTTACAAATTATTTCAAATAATTTTAGAAGTGCTCCTAAAAATTTACATTTATCCTTACAGGAAGATAATTCATGTCACACTGGGAGCAACATTTGAGATAATCCTACTGTTACTACCTAAGGTGAGTTTTGCTGTCCAAACACGAGCGTCACCAGCCTAAATACCTATCTGAATGAAAGTTCCATCTGTGGTGGATAAGGGCATGGATGTGATCCACACTGCACGACACAAAGATCTAGAGACGTCACGAGTTGTCTCGTTAGGAATGACATCATTCCATTGAGATATATAGTGTGAACGTCTATTTCATCTAGTCGAGGTTTAGGGCACAGGTAGTACAGTGGAACAGCACTCTGCTTTGCATCACATGACGAAAGATGTGCAAGACGAAAGCAACGCAGACTTTTACACACATTCATAACAACGTAAGTGTACAAACAGGAGTCTGGGTGATCATGCATTGCCGCCAAACTAGGCTATGGACAAGAAAAAGACATGATGTGCGAGAATGTGGGCACAAGAGGGGTGGGGGACAATACGCACGTGTTGGAGGGCATATTGGAGGGCGGCCTCGCGGAGCCTTGCAGCCCCGTATTTGTGCGCCAGCAACAGCATGTCGGGGGCGGCGGTGGGCGAGAGTTCGGCCGCCAGGTGGTTCTCACACGCCCACACCAGGTCGTTCACCTCGTGACGCAGGCCAGCTACCAGCAGTGGTCGCGCTAGATGGCCCAGGTCGCTGCAATCACCTGCAATAGTTCAGAACATAAAAACTTGGGAAGAAGCAGTGGCCTACTGCCCCATACGATGTGGATACAATTTAGATACAACAATTTTTCTTCATGACAAAATTTGGAGCAATGTTGTGGAATGCACCCAAGATGCACTCTTATCTTGGGTGAATCTGGGATAACCAGAGGAGCGAGTTCAATCCCACAGCACTGCACAAAAATTTTGTCTCATTATCAATCATGTATCAAAATCTGTACTAATTTTAAAACACACTAAACTATTAGCCTCAACAGTACTATCAGGAACGTAGGAAGCAAAATAATCAAGTACAAGGAAATGGAGAAACTACAGGAATAACAGAATACCTGAGAGCATAGATACCAGAGGGCCAGGAATGAGTACTTCAGGAGTGAGAAGAGAAGCGGAGAGACTGTATGAAAATGATATCACAAGCAGAGTCAAGACCCAACCAAAACTGACCCACTCATATGAAAACAGAAAAAGAACGGGTGATGAAACTTAAAAAGGGGGACACAGAGAGAATGGCAAAGTGTGTGAATCAAGAGATTCCAAGCGGTCTTCACAATAGAGCAAGATGTTCCGGGACTTCTGAAGTTTACAGAGATGCAGCAGTAAAGCAAGCAACTTTGGAAGACTTAGAAATTGCCAGAGATGAGGTTAAAAGGCATCTGTTGGAAGCTGGACGTGACAGAGGCTGTTGGAAAATCTTTGGAGCAGGACGTGGATCGACCCAGCACCATGGTTAACCCCAGACGTGTCGTAACCCATGGACTATGATATGATTAAGATTATTTAACCTTGGATCTGCCCAACTCCACTGGGAGTCCGGAGGCACCGTGCTGGTCGCCAACCCAAGCATTACACACAATCCGCACACACACACACACACACACACACACACACACACACACACACACACACACACACACACACACACACACACACACACTGGCTCCTTCCTTCGAAAAGTCGGACTGGCGAACAGTAACAAGTGGAGTACCTCAAGGATCGGTGCTGGGACCAATCCTCTTTCTAATTTACGTAAATGATATGTTTACAGGAGTGGAATCATACATGTCAATGTTTGCAGATGACGCAAAATTAATGAGAAGAGTTGTGACAGACGAGGATTGTAGGATCCTCCAAGAGGACTTAAACAGGCTGCAGAGATGGTCAGGGAAATGGCTACTGGAGTTTAACACCAGTAAATGTAAAGTTATGGAAATGGGATCAGGTGACAGGAGACCAAAGGGACAGTACACAATGAAGGGGAACAGCCTACCTGTAACGATTCGAGAAAGAGACCTGGGAGTGGATGTGACACCTAATCTAACTCCTGAGGCACATATAAATAGGATAACGACAGCAGCGTACTCTACACTGGCGAAAATTAGAACTTCATTCAGAAACCTAAATGAGGAAGCTTTTAGGGCACTTTACACTGCCTACGTGAGACCCGTCTTAGAGTATGCCGCGCCATCATGGAGCCCCCACCTGAAGAAACACATAAAGAAACTGGAGAAGGTTCAGAGGTTTGCGACGAGGCTTGTCCCAGAGTTACGAGGGATGGGATATGAAGAGCGGCTGAAGGAACTGAACCTAACGACACTAGAGAAAAGAAGGGAGAGAGGAGATATGATAGGGACATATAAAATACTCAGGGGAATTGATAAAGTGGAAATAGATGAAATGTTCACACGTAATAATAACAGAACGAGGGGACATGGGTGGAAACTGGAAACTCAGATGAGTCACAGAGATGTTAGGAAGTTTTCTTTTAGCGTGAGAGTAGTAGAAAAATGGAATGCACTTGGGGAACAGGTTGTGGAAGCAAATACTATTCATACTTTTAAAACTAGGTATGATAGGGAAATGGGACAGGAGTCATTGCTGTAAACAACCGATAGCTAGAAAGGCGGGATCCAAGAGTCAATGCTCGATCCTGCAAGCACATATAGGTGAGTACATATAGGTGAGTACACACACACACACACACACACACACACACACACACACACACACACAAAGGAAATCTGTGAGGTACTGAATGCAAAATTCCATGGAGTGTTCACAACCGAGCCTGAGCAGCTCCCATTGTTAGAAGAGATTACCCAAGATGAAAGACTATCAGATATAGAGGTGACAGCAGAGGATGTAATGAAACAGTTGACAAAACTGGATGCAAATAAAGCTGTTGGACCAGACAAAGTATCACCGTGGATACTTAAAGAGGCAGCGCAGGCTCTCAGCGTGCCTCTGGCAATGATCTTTAATGAGTCACTTATGTTGGGAGAATTGCCCAGTTGCTGGAAGGAGGCAAATGTCGTACCGATTTTCAAAAAAGGTGATAGGGAGGAGGCACTTAACTACAGACCCGTATCACTGACAAGCATCCCCTGCAAAATACTTGAAAGAATAATTAGGCTAAGACTTGTTGAGCACCTGGAGAGCATTGGGTTTGTAAACAAGCACCAACATGGGTTCTGGACAGGGAAATCATGCCTAACAAACCTTTTAGAATTCTATGATAAAGTAACAAGGATAAGGCAGGACAGAGAAGGCTGGGCAGACTGCATATTTCTTGACTGCCAAAAGGCCTTTGATACGGTACCGCACATGAGACTGCTATACAAACTTGAGAGGCAGGCAGGAGCAAGCGGAAAGGCCCTAGTATGGGTGAAGAACTACCTAACAGGAAGGAGCCAGTGGGTAATGGTAAGGGGCGAGAAGTCGGACTGGCGAACAGTAACAAGTGGAGTACCTCAAGGATCGGTGCTGGGATCAATCCTCTTTCTAATTTACGTAAATGATATGTTTACAGGAGTGGAATCATACATGTCAATGTTTGCGGATGACGCAAAATTAATGAGAAGAGTTGTGACAGACGAGGATTGTAGGATCCTCCAAGAGGACTTAAACAGGCTGCAGAGATGGTCAGGGAAATGGCTACTGGAGTTTAACACCAGTAAATGTAAAGTTATGGAAATGGGATCAGGTGACAGGAGACCAAAGGGACAGTACACAATGAAGGGGAACAGCCTTCCTGTAACGATTCGAGAAAGAGACCTGGGAGTGGATGTGACACCTAATCTAACTCCTGAGGCACATATAAATAGGATAACGACAGCAGCGTACTCTACACTGGCGAAAATTAGAACTTCATTCAGAAACCTAAATGAGGAGGCTTTTAGGGTGCTTTACACTGCCTACGTGAGACCCGTCTTAGAGTATGCCGCGCCATCATGGAGCCCCCACCTGAAGAAACACAAAGAAACTGGAGAAGGTTCAGAGGTTTGCGACGAGGCTTGTCCCAGAGTTACGAGGGATGGGATATGAAGAGCGGCTGAAGGAACTGAACCTTACGACACTAGAAAAAAGAAGGGAGAGAGGAGATATGATAGGGACATATAAAATACTTGGGGGAATTGACAAAGTGGAAATAGATGAAATGTTCACACGTAATAATAACAGAACGAGGGGACATGGGTGGAAACTCAGATGAGTCACAGAGATGTTAGGAAGTTTTCTTTTAGCGTGAGAGTAGTGGAAAAATGGAATGCACTTGGGGAACAGGTTGTGGAAGCAAATACTATTCATACTTTTAAAACTAGGAATGATAGGGAAATGGGACAGGAGTCATTGCTGTAAACAACCGATAGCAGGAAAGGCGGGATCCAAGAGTCAATGCTCGATCCTGCAAGCACAAATAGGGGAGTACAAATAGGTGAGTACACACACACACACACCACACCAGACATTATTGCACTCACGGAGACAAAACTTGAAGATGTAATTTTAAATGAGGTCATATTCCCAAGGGGCTACTCAATTTGGAGACGGGACAGAAAAATTAGGAAAGGCGGTGGCGTTGCTGTGCTGGTGAAAGAACACCTAAAGGTGAACGAAATAATGACTGCCAATCCACAAGAAGTTGACATAATAGCACTAGAGATCTGCCATGAGGATGATAAACTAATGATAATAAATGCATATAGTCCACCGCCAAGCAGCACATGGTCAAAGGAGGAGCTAGATAGTAAACGTGAAGGTCTTATAACAATAATGAGAGAGATTATAGCGAGAGCGGATAACAATAGATCACGACTGTTGATAGTCGGTGACTTCAACTTGAAATCCATAAACTGGGAAGCATATGAAGCTAAAACAGAAGATTTTTGGACCTGTAAATTTGTAGACCTCATCCTGGAAACATTCTTGTATCAACATGTTAAACAAGCTACGAGGATGAGGGAAGGGGACGTTCCCTCCATGCTAGATTTGATATTTACCAGGAAGGAGGAAGAAATATTTGACATTCAGTACCTTCCTCCCTTGGGTAAAAGTGACTGTCTTTTTGGGAATAAAGTATGCAATGCGTTATAAGCTGGAAGAAAATAAGGAGGTTGAAGCAGTTGAAAAACCAGACTTCAGGAGAGGACATTATGGTGACCTTAGAAATTTTTTTAGTGAGTATAATTGGACAGACTTGATGCTAGGCAAGGAAGTGAATGAGATGTATGTCAAGTTTTGTGAAATATATGATAAAGGCACAAAAAAATTTATACCAAAACAGATGCAGAACTAGGATACAGGATTGGTTCAATAGAAATTGCTAGAGGGCTAGAGACCAAAAGACACAAAAATGGAATCAATACAGGAAGAGGCCGAACCCCCAAGCATACCAGCGATACAAAGATGCGAGAAACAACTACACGGCAGTGAGGAGAGAGGCAGAAAGAAATTTTGAAAAAGGGATTGCAGACAAATGTAAAACAGAACCAGGTCTATTCTATAAATTCATAAACAACAAATTGCAGGTAAAGGATAATATTCAGAGGTTGAAAATGGGAAATAGATTTACGGAAGATGAAAAGGAAATGTGTGAAACACTAAACGAAAAGTTCCAAAGTGTGTTTGTACAAAATGAAATCTTTAGGGAACCAGATACAATAAGAATTCCAGAGAACAACATAGAGCACATAGAGGTGTCTAGAGACGAAGTGGAAAAAATGCTCAAGGAGCTCGGTAAGAACAAAGCAGCTGGCCCAGATGGCGTTTCACCATGGGTTCTGAGAGAATGTGCATCTGAGCTCAGCATTCCACTTCACCTGATCTTTCAGGTCATCCCTGTGTACAGGAATCGTAGCAGACGTGTGGAAACAGGCTAACATAGTTCCAATCTACAAAAGTGGCACCAGGGACGACCCCCTCAATTATAGACCTGTATCATTGACAAGTGTAATAGTGAAAGTATTGGAAAAACTAATCAAAACTAAATGGGTAGAACACCTAGAGAGAAATGATATAATATCAGACAGACAGTATGGTTTTCGATCTGGAAGATCCTGTGTATCGAATTTACTCAGTTTCTATGATCGAGCCACAGAGATATTACAGGAAAGAGATGGTTGGGTTGACTGCATCTATCTGCACCTAAAAAAGGCTTTCGACAGAGTTCCACATAAGAGGTTGTTCTGGAAACTGGAAAATATTGGAGGGGTGACAGGTAAGCTTCTATCATGGATGAAAAATTTTCTGACTGATAGAAAAATGAGGGCAGTAATCAGAGGCAATGTATCAGAATGGAGAAATGTCGCAAGTGGAGTACCACAGGGTTCAGTTCTTGCACCAGTGATGTTTACTGTGTACATAAATGATCTACCAGTTGGTATACAGAATTATATGAACATGTTTGCTGATGATGCTAAGATAATAGGAAGAATAAGAAATTTAGATGATTGTCATGCCCTTCAAGAAGACCTGGACAAAATAAGTAGATGGAGCACCACTTGGCAAATGGAATATAATGTTAATAAATGTCATGTTATGGAATGTGGAATAGGAGAACATAGACCCCACACAACCTATATATTATGTGAGAAATCTTTAAAGAATTCTGATAAAGAAAGATCTAGGGGTGGTTCTAGATAGAAAACTATCACCTGAGGACCACATAAAGAATATTGTGCAAGGAGCCTATGCTATGCTTTCTAATTTCAGAATTGCATTTAAATACATGGAAGGCGATATACTAAAGAAATTGTTCATGACTTTTGTTAGGCCAAAGCTAGAATATGCAGCTGTTGTGTGGTGCCCATATCTTAAGAAGCACATCAACAAACTGGAAAAGGTGCAAAGACATGCTACTAAGTGGCTCCCAGAACTGAAGGGTAAGAGCTACGAGGAGAGGTTAGAAGCATTAAACATGCCAAAACTAGAAGACAGAAGAAAAAGAGGTGATATGATCACTACATACAAAATAGTAACAGGAATTGATAAAATCGACAGGGAAGATTTCCCGAGACCTGGCACTTCAAGAACAAGAGGTCATAGATTTAAACTAGCTAAACACAGATGCCGAAGAAATATAAGAAAATTTACCTTCGCAAATAGAGTGGTAGACAGTTGGAACAAGTTAAGTGAGAAGGTGGTGGAGGCCAAGACCGTCAGTTGTTTCAAAGCGTTATATGACAAAGAGTGCTGGGAAGAAGGGACACCACGAGCGTAGCTCTCATCCTGTAACTACACTTAGGTAATTACACTTAGGTAATTAAACACACACTGGTGCAGATAGCAGTGTTCTCCATCAAACACACTAATCAAATACTGTACACAAGGAAATCACAATAGCGTGATCTATCTACGAGAACATATATGGATAAGGACGGGGATCGTACCAGCGCCCTGAATAACTGCCAGATGAGCACCTTAACCCTTAGACTATGATATGCTAAAGATTATTTAACCTGGTATGTGCCCAAATCTGCTAGGAGTTTGGGGTTACCCATGATGCTGCTTCGAACTCCATCTTGTTGCAAAAGATCTTCTCAAAGGCTGTTGGACCTGAGAATCTCACCGTGGATACTAAAAGAGGATGCAGAAGCACTGTGCCTACCACTCTCTTTGGTGTATAATGGATCACTGGAAACAGGAGACCTACCAGAAACATTTGGAAATCAGCTATATTATTACCAATATACAAGAAGGTTATAGGCAGAAGTCCCTGTGCTTCAGGCCGGTGTCCCTAACTTGTGTATAAACCATGAAAGTTCATGAAGACAATGATGAAAAAAAAACCAGCAGCACATTTAGAGGGAAGAAACATGAATTCACAGATGATAATTCATGCTTCACAGGTTTAATAGAATTCTGTGACCAGGTGACAAATTAGACAAGATAAAGAATTTTCTTGGGACTGTCAGAAAGCCTTTGACATATTACCCCATAAGTTGGAGAAACAGGCAAGATTGTTCCAGTGGGTAAGTATCAAAGCAGCAAAAAACCGAGTTACCCAGACGGGCCCATGCTACATGGAACTATTGTTCCAGGACCCGAATCTAAAATGATAGTTACTAGTGGGCTCACCACAGCCCATGCTACTTTGAACTCGTTCTGAGTAGCTGAATCTAAAAAACAACAACTACTACCGAGTTACAGTGAGGGGAATGCTCAGAATGGCAAGATAATAAAAGCAGAGTCCCACAGGGTTCTGTACTTGTCGGGAAAAAAACCGACCCCACTTATTATTTAATACAATATGCAACTAATTGTGTTGCTGTTCTTGTACTAATCAATTAACCAATACAAACATTAATTTAGCAACTCGTTCAAAGAAAAATCAATTATTTAAAACCTCCAGTCCAGCATTAGAATCAATAACAAATTGTTCTCTATAACTGGATCAAATAAATAAAATCAACGCCTCCCTATTGTGAGGGAATGAGTTGTCACCAGCTAAATGTTCCACTGGTGTACATGCCCGTAACGCTAGCTGTGCACTGCAGCAAGTGCACGGCCATGCACTTTGACTAGAATTGGCAACCCGTACCTGAAACATTCCATGTTTGGGCACACTGGAGAGCCTGTCATCAACATTCCAAATATGTTACAATGGCGGTTGTACCACATTTGTGGAAAGAGAGCGTGCGAGGAGTAGCTTTTATTGTGAAGAGTTGAGGGAGACAGAAGCGAGCAGAGAGTGGCGGGAGGCCGTGAAGAGGTACCCTGCCAACTGTCGCCCACTCTGTTACCATAGCAACGCCAGCGGCCATCTTGGAAGCCTCCCTGCAGACCATACAACCTCATCTGTGATTGACCGAGGAGATAGGCCGCTGTATGCCTTCCTCTGATTGGTTCCTTTGAGGATTGAGAAGTCGGCACCTTGCCTGCCCCTGGCCGGATGGGAGCCATTCTCCTTCCAGCTTCCGCCTGTGTTCGACGAAATCCTTGGTCAGCCAGCCGAGTAAAGGGCGTCGTGGCGGTAGCTACTAGTACATCTCCATTCCTCCATCAACTACGACGTGGATCCATGGGACAAACAAAATCCGGGAACTCGTCATAGGTTGCATAGGAGACAGACAGGGAGTGTATCGGAAAGAATCGTGGGAAGTGGGTAAAGTTCATACGAGCGGGTAATGGACTCGTGATTCCCCCTCCCAGTGATTAATCAGACGTTCTGATCTGCTAGTGTTTTGTAGCAGTAGAGTGAACGGGGAATATCTTTCCGATGTTCAGGGGCAGTTTTCCCATAGAAATTCATGGGAATTGAGAGAAAGCCGTTTGTTAGTGTTTGCAACCATCTTGTAGTAACACTCGCTTCGCCCGGTGGTGGTACGAAGCCGCCGTGTATAATTACCTAAGTGTAATTACAGTGCTTCCTCAGTCTAACGAACCCCGCTCTATCGAATTCCCGGAAGAGCCGAACAAATTGAATTCGGTACCAAATGTTCAGTGGAACATACAAATGTTCGATTAAGCGAGGAATGTTCGTCCAAGCGGTCACCGAGGCCGAGCGTCAGAGCTGGCTGTCATCAACTATGATTCGCCAGAGTGTAAACAGTTATGTAGTGTTTTATAATAATAATAATAATAAGAGGATAATACTCAACTCTTTATAATAATAAGAGGATAATACTCAACTCTTTAACATGCCTAACTACTCGGCAATTCACAACTGTCGTCAAATGCAGAGAGGTGGTGGTACTGCTCTTTACTACCACCAAGAACTAACATGCTTAAAAATAATTAGAACTAGAGACTGCTGTGGGGAGTATATCTTCGCCAGTTTCAGAGTCAAGGGTGCCGAGTCTGTCCTGTCTGTGGGTGCAGTCTATAGAATTCCTAACACTGATGTGTCTGAATTCAACTCGAACCTTAGAAATCTAATACTAGATAACAGATTGAACAAAAACCATCTAATTATCGCAGGGGACTTAAATATTAACCTCTGCGAGCCTGAACACCCTACTGCTGTTAGCTTCCTCAACTGTATGAATTCCTGCTTCCTCATACCCTTAATCACTAGACCAACTAGAATCACTGATAGTACTGCCACGACTCTAGATCACATCTGGACTAACATAACCTCTCCGCTTACTTCAGGTATAATCACCGATAGCACTACAGACCATTACCCCACATTTCTCTTAACTAACATTAGCAAACCACCTCTAGAGACAAGAGAGTTAAGCTTTAGGCTGCACAATGAAACTGCTATAAACAATTTTATAACTGCTGCTGATAATGTCAACTGGGAGTCTGAGTTAGGTAACATAGGGGACATCAACCTAGCAGTGCAATCTTTTCTTCAAACAACTCTTAGCCTTTATAACACCCACTGTCCTATGCTTACAAAACAAGTCGCAAGCAAAAGACTTAACAATCCTTGGCTTACAAAGGGAATACTTAAATCCATTAACAAAAAACACGACCTTGAGAAGAAGTATAGGCTAGGAACAGTCTCCAAAGAATTCTCAAAGAATTACTCGTTATTGCTATCTAAAATAATTAGACGAGCCAAAACTAAATACTATGAAGATAAATTTACCCAAATAAAGAGCAACATTAAAAAAACTTGGAGCACAATTTCACAAATATTGGGATCAAAGAAGATTTTAAATAACAAACCAACACTCCTTTCCAATAACGCTGGTCAGCTTTCAGCCTCTGATTCTGCTATTGAGTTCAATAGGTTCTTCTCTTCCATTGGGTCATCCCTTGCAAATGATATTCCATCTTCCTGTACTGATGTTAAGGACTATCTTACAGGTAACTATCCACAGTCTCTGTACCTAAAGCCTACTAGTTCCACTGATGTCAATGAAATAATCCTTTCCCTTAAAACCAAGTCTAGTGCCCTCGAGGAGATACCAACTTTAATTTACAAAAAAGCCTCCAGATCTCTAGCCCCTGCTATTGCATTGCTCTTTGTTACGAACCCGGATCCAGCGTTCGAGCCTGGAGCAGTGACAAACACGCCATCTGTGGGTCAGCTCCCGAAACCCCTTCCAAACGAACGACGACACCTAGTGAGGACAGCGTGTACTGGCCTCGAGGACCAGTTTCTAGTCTGGTTCAGCGCTCAACACCGCCGCTCCTGACCTCTGGTGAGGTGGTGCTCCGACGCCAGCGCCATCTATGGAGTGGATATGTCGGGCGTTTGTATCTGAGCCTGTGAGTGTGGTGTATTAGTGTCCCAGTTATTGATGACGTGTCTGTTTACAGAGTCGACCTGGGACCACTGTGTTGAAGGTGGAGTCAGTCTACCCGAGGCAGCCAGTCTCCATACAGTGAAGTTTGCTGCAGCTGTCGTGACGTCGTCCCCCCGGAAGAACACTGTGGTGTGTTAAGCCTGCCAGTGGAGTGGCAGTGGAAGGATTTACCCGGGACCGACGGTTGGAGACGATAATCCACTGGGGTATTGAGGACAGGAGGGTGATTGGTGATATCACACGAGACTCCTGTCTAGGGCGTACCCCTTTTATCGTTCGTGGAGTGGCCGTACCAGCCTTGGTGGCTCAGTACCTGCCAGCAGATCTGCTGGACGTGTGGTTGACGGCCTCCACGACGGTGCCCCCAGTGGACCTGTGTTGTGGCTGACCTGTGGCCAGGGTAGACTCGGCGTTCTCAGAGGACACGTCTTGAGGCCACGAAGAAAGCACCGCGGACTCAGCACCTAGCTTCGAGGATCCATAGTCTCCAGCAGAAGACTACAGTGTTGATCCCCTTTGTAAAGTGTTAATACCCCTCCCCCTTGTGTACGTTTTACTTTTATATATTTAAATGGTGAAGGTTATATTATATTATATTAAGTTCTTACCTTTCTTTCCCTACTCCCTTTAAGTTACTTGCGTCACGGATCGCATCCCTTGATAGCCTCTACTGGCTTGGGGCCGGATATATATCTTCCTCTAACTACATCAGAGTAAGAACCCCGTTGCGTCCCGAGAGGGCCGTAACACTCTTCAACAATTCACTTGAACTCCAAACCTTTCCTGACATTCTAAAAAAAGCAAGAGTAACCCCTGTCCACAAATGTGGTGATCTCACAGATGTTAACAACTACAGACCTATATCAATCCTGCCTAACTTGTCAAAAATATTCGAAAAACTAATCTACAAGCAGCTTTACTCTTTTCTAGCCAAACACAATATACTTAGCTCTTGTCAATATGGCTTCAGACCCAAAAAAAGCACTAACGATGCACTTATTAGTATGATTAACTTAATTCACGCAGCTCTTGATAAAAAGGAGTTTCCTGTTGGGTTATTTGTGGACCTGCGTAAGGCTTTTGACACTGTCAACCATCAAAACCTTCTTCTTAAATTACATCATTATGGAGTCAGAGGACACTCCCTGCAATACCTCAAATCTTATCTTACTGACAGGCTCCAGTATGTTTCTGTGAATAATACAATTTCTCCCACCCTACCCATCAACATTGGTGTTCCTCAGGGCAGCATACTTGGCCCTCTCCTCTTTCTCATCTACATTAATGACCTTCCAAATGCCTCCCAACACCTCAAACCAATTCTATTTGCTGTCGACACAACCTTCATTTACTCCAGTCCTGACCCCCTTGCTCTAAATGCCACAGTAAATACTGAGCTAGAGAAAGTCCATCTTTGGCTAACCGCCAACAAACTCACCCTTAACATTGACAAAACGTTTTATATTCTGTTTGGCAATAAATCCTCTAATCAGATAAATCTCAAAATAAACAATACCCAAATTTGTAACAAATTAGATGGCAAATTCCTTGGCGTTCTCATCGACCACAAGCTGAATTTCCAGGGTCACATTCTAAATATATAAAAAAAAAAGTTAAAAAACTGTTGGCATCCTTTCTAAGATCAGATATTATGTACCCCGCCCTGCCCTGGTTACTCTCTATTACTCCCTCATCTATCCATACCTCAACTATGGTATTGGTGCTTGGGGTTCTACTACCCAAAATCATTTACGTCCTCTAATTACTCAACACAAAGCTGCTATTAGGACAATATCCAACTCTGGCCCCAGACATCACTCGGTACCCTTACTCAAATCTCTGAATATGTTAGATATTAAGTCACTGCACATTCTCTCTTGTGTATTATACATATATAAAACGCTGAACTGTAATGCCAATCCTGACCTCAAAAGCTTCATAGAAGGTTGTAACAGAACCCATGAGCACCACACCAGAAATAAATACAGTTTTGATATTCCAAAAGTACGACTTAATCAAACTAGAAATGCTCTACAAATCAAGGGACCCAGAATGTGGAATGACCTTCCCAACCATGTTAAAGACTGTACCTCTCTCAACCAGTTTAAGATAAAAATTAAGCACTACCTAATAAATTCCCTGTAACCTACCTCACTCCTCTATTGTCAACCCATGTCTAATTTTTTTTTTGTTTAATCAACACTGTCAACCTATTGTATTTGTGCTGCTTTTTCAGTCATGTTCCCCCTTTTTTTTATCTTTATTTGTATTTGTTCTCAACACTTTTTATTCTTTATGCTCAATTAGTATTAAGTTCTAGATATTAATGTTTTTCTTGCCCGAAACGCATTGCGTAATAGTGGCTTTAGGCATTGTATATACTAGCTCTATCTATATATCAATCCATTAATGTAACATCACTTGTATGTATGTACCTTACCTGAATAAACATATTTATTTATATATTTATATTTATTTATTATCCTTACCCATTGTTTCTAGGGAGAAATGGTGATAAAAATGGTGATAAAAAGGTGTCAGGGGGGCATTGGTGAGAGTTGTTGTCAGGAGGCAAGTGGTGTCAGGGGAGGCAACACGTGACTGGCGCCTCCATGCTCCCCCCCCCCCCCTCCACCTGACCACAGAGACCAGCCACTACCTCACTCTCCTCTCGTCGTCAGATGCCAAGAGTCAATTTAATGATAATTATCGCATTATCTACACTGAAAATAGCCTTTTTATTACAAAAATGTCATATTGGAGCATTAATAATGGTGAAAATTGTGATATATACAGTACATATTTTAAACAGTTTGAACACATTTCCTTTTCACAGAATTTTTAATACAATTGGGGTGTAAATAACAGCTAGCATTGTGTGGCCGGCCGGTCGCTCTCTGAGCCATTGGGGGGGTGGGTAGGAGGGGGGGGGGGGTTTGTTTCCTGGATCCCTCCCTCCCTCCTCTAACAGCCTACGTACTGTACTAATATCTATTTAGAATAAATTTTGAGGAGGCCAATAAAACAAGCACAGGTCGTGTGAACGTTAAGCCTTGGTGAGGTGGCTGGCATCATTTGTGGTGGTGTCGGGGGGAGGCAGGCGGTGTCGGGGGGAGGCAGGCGGTGTCGGGGGGAGGCAGGCGGTGTCGGGGGGAGGCAGGCGGTGTCGGGGGGAGGCAGGCGGTGTCAGGGGGAGGCAGGCGGTGTCAGGGGGAGGCAGGCGGTGTCAGGGGGAGGCAGGTGGTGGAAAGAGGCAGGTGGGGTCAGTGGTGGAAAGTGTTGTAAGGGGAAATTGAATTGTCAGGGGAGGTGGAAGTGGAGAGAGAAGGGTGCTGACCATGCATGTCTGCCAAACCTCTCATTCATATGGATGGTGTGGGGGATGGTGTGGGTGGTGTGGGGGATGGTGTGGGTGGAGTGGGGGGATGGTGTGGGGGGGATGGTGTGAGTGGTGTGGGGGATGGTGTAGGTTGAGTGGGGGGATGGTGTGGGTGGTGTGGGTGATGGTGTGGGTGGTGTGGGGGATGGAGTGGGTGGTGTGGGGGATGGTGTGGGTGGTGTGGAGGATGGTGTGGGTGGTGTGGAGGATGGTGTGGGTGGTGTGGGTGGTGTGGGGGATGGTGTGGGTGGTGTGGGTGGTGTGGAAAAATGGCGTTTCATTACATTCAATGCTGGTTTTCTGGGGGGAGCCCCTACGGCTCCCCGGAGCTACCTCACCAAAGACTACCTAAAAAACAAAGGGACATACCCGGAAGGCGGTCGGAGAATCACTCCACAATGCAAGTCGAGACAACAACCCAAGGTATATCATTCGCCAGAAAAAAAGGGAGAACGGCCGCAGACGAAGAAAACCTATGATCACGACCATAGGAGCCAAAAACCACTGCGCCTGAGAAGAGCAAGAAGCTCTGCCACACGACCCCCAGAGGCGAATGCCAATACAAAAAGAAAACCGAGGCAAAGCAAACCTGACCCCAAGGAGCCACAACCACCAAGGAGAAGAAAAACAGGAGAGCACCCTGTCCAAAGACCAGGACGACACAGGCAGTGCATAAGCAGGCCGGAGGTGTAACAACGCACGATACAACCTGCGAAACGGCGCAGAAGGAATATCGACACCGAAAACTAGCAGCAGAAACCAAGGTGCCAGACCCAGGAACGGCCCCAAGTGCCTCTACATCCTCCGCAAGCCAATCCTATGACAGCCCCAGGAGGGAAAAGAAAACGCAGGACCAAAATGAAAATGCGACAAGTGTGCAAGACCACCTCCACAAGTGCAGCTGACAGGGAAGGAACTCGCATAAGGAGCCGCCCCGCACCAACATCCCGAAGAAGGGCAGGAGCGAAAAGACTCATTAGGAGGAGCAAAATCGCTCCCAGGAAAACTAGTAGCGCCGAGAGTGTGTGAAGAGAAGAGATATTCACAAAAGAACCAAAAGGGCCAACACCCAGAAGCTGCTGGGAAGAGGACCCACAAGCCCTAGAAAGGACCGGAGGGAAGCTCAACCGAATGACGACAGACGCATCAGAAAACGGGAAGGAGCAAAACAGTCCCGAACCTTCGAGAACAAAAAGAAGCAAACACAAAGGACGAAGGCCCCAAAACCCCGTCGTACCCGAGACCAAAAGTCATGCAGAACACCAAGATGAGGACATGACGGAAGAAGGCCCATCCCGGAAAAAGGGGCGAAGATCGTAGAAAAGCACCCACCGACTGGACGGAAACAACGGGTACAACGGACAAGGAAACCAAGCCCAAGGAGGGGCCGATGCCCACAAAGCACATGCGGAGAGGGGGAACGGAAAACCCCACACCACAAAACTGCAAGTCCCCCCCAGATGGTTAGAAACACCCCGGCGGGGACCAACGGGGCCTGAGGTCCCTCACGTGAGCCCCACCCCAGCCCCGGGAACCAACCCTGCAGGCCCCGGGGCCGAGCTGTCCCCTCAAAGCCCGAGCGTCAAGAAAAACCCCGGGGCAGCCGTGAAAAACACGAAGGAAGGGAACCCACTAGGCTCTGGAACTTGAACTGAAACCGGAGGATAGGCGAGGGGCGAGACGAAGACCCCAAGCTCATCCCCAGCCAGCACAATGAGGCGAGGACAAGACAGTGAAACCAAGGAACATGGAAAAACCAGGCCCGGCACAGCCAGACCGGCAAGGAAGGAGAGCCCCAGAGGGAGCACGGAAGGGCCGAACATAACGCCACAACCAACCCCGACACTCAGCTGCAGAACCAAAACCGCAGCAAAACGTCACCACACTCTCCGAGGAAGCGACAGAGAAGATACATAAATCGTACACGAGTGGCACACAAGGGGACACAGGCGGAAACCGAGCACCCAACTGAGCCACAGGGACGGGAGAAGAAACGTGTGCAGTGTAACAGGCAATCAAAGGAACACATTAGGCAGCCCAACATGGGCTGACCCCATACACAGCCCTAAGAGCAGAGATGAGAGTGCCCAAGAAGTACAGAATCCGCCTGACAGGCAAACGACAGGGGAGAGGCGGAAACAAAGAGCCAGAACCCAACCTGCAAGCACAAGGAGGCGAACACAAAACCTCCGACACAGGAAAACTTACTACCAAACAGGCACCCCCACCGTTGCACTGCGGAACAAGGTGGAGGTGGGGCCCCGAACTCAAGCAAGGTTAGACAAGCATAGGAGAGTGGCAGGAGGAGTACAGGCAGGACCCGCCTCTGAAGGGACAAGAGGCCACCTGCAGACACCCGTGAACCGAGGAAGGAATCAGGTGGAGAGAACAAGAGCTGCCCAGTATGGGCTAATAGCCCAGCAGTAGGCACCTCGGGTGATACGGTCCACGTTCTCAAGTACGTATGTACACCCATTCCTACTCCCAAAAACAAAAACAGCGTCAGGACGAAGGAGACGCAAAAACCGCACCAACTCACCTGCAGAACATAGGCCCTGAAAGGCCATGAAGCAAGCGTTCGAGTCCGTATCCGCCGGAGGCGGCCAGTGCACCCATGCTGGAGAGGAGGGGAGCAGCGAAGGAGGCTCCCCACCTTAGAACGAAGGGAAAAACCTCATGATTTCCCCACAGCGGCACCCCAGAACACCCCCAAAGCAACGGGGCATTGGATTAAGAAAAGAGCGAGAGGCGAAGCCCCCCGAGAATTGGAGCAGAACACGTGTGCACTCCGCCCGGAACCAAAACAAACTCCCATGGCGCATGCGCAGGACGCAAAAGAAAGTAGCCCAACCAGGCGAAAAGTAGCCCAACCAGGCGAGAAGTAGCCCAACCAGGCGAGAAGTAGCCCAACCAGGCGAGAAGTAGCCCAACCAGGCGAGAAGTAGCCCAACCAGGCGCAAAGTAGCCCAACAAGGTGAGAAGTAGCCCAACCAGGCGCGAAGTAGCCCAACCGGGCGCGAAGTAGCCCAACAAGGCGAGAAGTAGCCCAACAAGGCGAGAAGTAGCCCAATAAAGCGAGAAGTAGCCCAACAAGGCGAGAAGTAGCGCAACCGGCTACAAGGAGCCCAACCGGCCACAAAGGAGCCCAAACGGCCACAAAGGAGCCCAAACGGCTACAAAGGAGCCCAAACGGCGACAAGGAGCCCAAACGGCGACAATGAGCCCAAACTGCTACAAGGAGCCCAAATGACTACAAGGAGCCCAAACGGCTACAAGGAGCCCAAACGACTACAAGGAGCCCAACCTGTCCAGAACAGAAGGAACCAGTATGGAGGAAAACTCCGGGACACGCACGAGGAAGCCGCAAAGGCCAACCGCACCGCAGGCGAAGAGATGCGGTTAGCCGAAAACCTCCTGAAGACGGAACCGTAGAAACCACAGGGACACGGAACCGAACCCGGGGAGGATACCTGGTTGATACCTGGTTGATGGGGTTCTGGGAGTTCTTCTACTCCCCAAGCCCGGCCCGAGGCCAGGCTTGACTTGTGAGAGTTTGGTCCACCAGGCTGTTGCTTGGAGCGGCCCGCAGGCCCACATACCCACCACAGCCCGGTTGGTCCGGCACTCCTTGGAGGAATAAATCTAGTTTCCTCTTGAAAATGTCCACGGTTGTTCCGACAATATTTCTTATGCTTGCTGGGAGGACGTTGAACAACCGCGGACCTCTGATGTTTATACAGTGTTCTCTGATTTTGCCTATGGCACCTCTGCTCTTCACTGGTTCTATTCTACATTTTCTTCCATATCGTTCACTCCAGTACATTGTTATTTTACTGTGTAGATTTGGTACTTGGCCCTCCAGTATCTTCCAGGTGTATATTTGATATCTCTCTCGTCTTCTTTCTAGTGAGTACATTTGGAGGGCTTTGAGACGATCCCAATAATTTAGGTGCTTTATTGCGTCTATGCGTGCCGTATATGTTCTCTGTATTCCCTCTATTTCAGCAATCTCGCCTGCTCTGAAGGGGGAAGTGAGTACTGAGCAGTACTCAAGACGGGACAACACAAGTGACTTGAAGAGTACAACCATTGTGATGGGATCCCTGGATTTGAAAGTTCTCGTAATCCATCCTATTATTTTTCTGGCTGTCGCAATATTTGCTTGGTTATGCTCCTTAAACGTTAGGTCGTCAGACATTATTATTCCCAAATCCTTTACATGCTGTTTTCCTACTATGGGTACATTTGATTGTGTTTTGTACTCTTGTATTATGTTTAAGGTCCTCATTTTTACCGTACCTGAGTACCTGGAATTTATCACTGTTAAACATCATGTTATTTTCTGATGCCCAGTCGAAAACTTTATTAATATCAGCTTGAAGTTTTTCAATATCCTCAGCCGAGGTAATTTTCATACTGATTTTTGTGTCATCTGCAAAGGATGATACGAAGCTGTGACTTGTATTTTTGTCTAAATCTGATATGAGAATAAGGAAAAGCAGCGGTGCAAGGACTGTACCCTGAGGTACAGAGCTTTTCACTGCACTTGGACTAGATTTTATATGGTTGACAGTTACTCGCTGAGTCCTGTTTGACAGAAAACTGAGTATCCAGCGTCCTACTTTACCGGTTATTCCCATTGACTTCATTTTGTGTGCTATCACACCATGGTCACAGTTATCGAAAGCCTTTGCGAAGTCTGTGTATATCACATCAGCATTCCGTTTCTCTTCTAATGCCTCAGTGACTTTGTCGTAGTGCTCAAGTAGCTGTGAGAGGCACGATCTTCCCGCTCGAAATCCATGTTGGCCTGGGTTGTGAAGGTCATTGGTCTCCATAAAATTGGTGACCTGACTCCTAATCACTCTCTCAAATACTTTTATGATGTGCGATGTTAGTGCAACTGGTCTATAATTTTTTGCCAATGCTTTGCTCCCTCCCTTGTGTAAAGGGGCTATGTCTGCTACTTTAAGTGCATCTGGTATCTCCCGTGTCCAAGCTCTTCCTCCACACTATAGTGAGTGCCTGTGCTACCGGCACTTTGCATTTCTTTATAAATATTGAATTCCATGAGTCTGGACCTGGGGCCGAGTGCATGGGCATGTTTTCAATGTCTTTTTCAAAATTTAGTGTGCTCGTGTTTATATCAGTTATATTTACTGGGGTTTGAATATCCCGCATAAAGAAATTGTCTGGATCTTCCACCTTCATGTTGTTTATTGGAGTGCTAAACATGTCCTCATACTGCTTTTTTAGGATTTCACTAATTTCTTTGTCATCCTCCGTGTATGAACCTTCACTTGTACGAATAGGTCCAATACTGGCAGTGGTTTTTGCTTTTGATTTCGCATATGAGAAGAAATATTTTGGATTTTTCTTTATTTCCTGAATTGCTTTCTGTTCTAACTGCCTTTCTTCAGTTTCATATGAGTGTTTCAATTTCCGCTCGATTTCTTCAATCTCCCTATTTAAATTATTCCTCCTTTGACGGGAAATTCGTGTCTGCATAAGCAGTTCCGTTATTTTTTTCCTGCGTTTATAGTGTCGTCTGCGTTCTCTTTCTACGTTAGATCTCATTCTAGCTTTCCTCAAAGGAACATGTTTCAGACAGACTTGATACGTTTCTGAAGTCAGTTTTTCTATCCCTTCTGTAGGACTTGTATTATTTAGAACAGTTCCCCATGGAATGTTTGTAAGTTCCCTGTTTATTATCTCCCAGTCTATACTTTTATTATTAAAATTGAATTTACTGAATAGCCCCTCTCGCTTTATCAACGTTTTAGGTCTATTCTGAGTATTGATGGTCGTTTGTCACAGAATCTAAGATTTGTCACAGAATCTAAGTAGTTCTCTAATCTGTGGTTGGTTAGGTCCTGATAGATTTCCTGGTATAATATTATTGTTTGCTATTTTCCACCTGAGACTAGGCAAGTTGAAGTCACCTAGGAAGATAATATCAGGTATCGGGTTCTCCAAATTATCAAGGCTATTCTCTATTTTGCTTATCTGTTCTGTGAATTCCTCAGCCGTTGCATCTGGCGGTTTGTATATTAGTATAATCACTAAATTTATTTTCTCTATTTTTAATCCCAGTACCTCTACCACCTCATTTGTAACGTAGGAGCAGAACCCAAGCCCAAATCGTACGCAGAGGGGGGAAAGAAAACCCCACTCCTCGTAACAGTAATCCCCGCTCAGAAGGACGGAAATCCAGGCGGGGCGCAATGGAGCCCAAGGCCCCCAAGGCCGCTCCTCCCCAACCCCAGGAGCCTCGGCACCAGGCCCCGGGGCCGAGTCGACCTCCAAAGCCCCGGCCTTACAAGAAAAAGCCGGGGTAGCCGAGAGAGCTGAAAGAGAAGGGGGCCCACTGGAGAAAACCCCGGAGCATCGGCCGGAGGAACAGACTCAAATGCCTCCGCAGCCACCCCGGACGGGGCAACCCCCGAAACTGCCCAAGTCTCAGAACCTCTAACTCCGCCCCGACCCCGGAGCCTGCAGACGCGTAGGGGCCGGAAGCAGGAGGGGGAAAAACAAGGGGGGCATGGAAGGAACCAAGGCCGAAGCGACCAAAGCCACCCAAGCGGGGCAGCATCGGGGCGTCCGGGGAAGCGACAAACCAGAGCGCGTTGCAACATCCTACCCTGCAACGCGCGAGCTGCCTGCACCCATTGGAATTCATCAGCAGACTGGGTGAATGGAGTCACGAACAAGCAACAAAGCTCGCAGGACTCAAGGGTCGAATGTGTCACCGACCCAAAAGGCAGCATGACGGAGGCAAAAACAAGGCGAGTCAACCTGAGAAAGGGACAGAGCAACCCTCAACTCGCACAAAGCGAGAGGGGACGCAAGGGTCTCCACTATCGGACCCGAGAGCCCCCGGGGGGTTTCCCAGGGCCCCTAGACTGGGTCTGCAAAGGGTTATCCCAGGCAGGGCAGTGCTAACCGGCGCCCCAAACTACCAAGCAAACTGCTAAAGCTGAACCCACGGGACGTGTCCACTCGCGAGGGCAAAGCAGGGGGTGCCACCACACAAACGAACCTAATATAAGGGGAGGGGGAACACAAGGAAGACCCCCCTACCAGGCAAAAACAATTATAAAAGAAAAAGCCACACAAGTGGACAACGTACCCAGAGGGAACAGAGCCGGCTGCTGTCATAGGTGAAAACTAGCTACGCAGTACCCTGCGCCCCACCAGTGCGATAACTACCACTTACCCCAAGGTAAACAAGGGAGTGAAACCCCCAAACCCTCGGGGCGGCCAAACGCTAAGCAGCGAAAAGCCAACAGAGGTAGACCCAAGGTGACTTGTGGAAGGCAACCCCAAGCCCCAAGGGCGGTACTTACAGGGCACTCAGGGAAGGTGACCCTAAGCACATGCAGCCCGAGTACCTGAGAATACTACTCCCAGCTCACACGACCACCATAAGAGCAGCACTGCAAACAAGTTACAGCACTGAGACAAGACTGGAGCTGGAGCCACACGACCGTGCATGATCCCATCAGCCGAGGAACTGGGGCAGGGATCGCCGGCGCGGGGGTCTGGGGCTCCCCCTTCCCGGGGAGGGGGGAGCTGCGCAGACATGCGGCGCGGCTCGCGTGACGTCATGCTTGTTAGTTCGTTTTCCTGGGGGATTCTGTCCACTCGTTTGTCGATTTTTGTTGTTTAACCAGAATAGGGGTTTGTTTTGTGGCGCTTACCTTTCTGGGTGCCTGTCCCGGTCGATGGCAGATATAGAATGCTCCAAATCACATGCGCATTTCTATGGGCCATTGCTCCCTGTGCCTCTCTGAGGGGGCCAGGTTCTGGCTCGTGGTCCCCGGTAGGCCTAGAACTCCACCCACATCGACTGATGCAAAATAGTTAGGGTATCCATATCAGCCATGGATAGCTCCGGGGAGCCGTAGAGGCTCCCGCTAGAAATATGTATGAATACCTGCCAAACAGACAGAATCGAAAAAACCAGAGTTGAATGTAATGAAATGCCATTTTCTGGGCGAGTCCCGGAGGCTCCACAGAGCTATCCAGGCTGAATCGATATGTATAACTTTCTGGCATCAGTCAAGGTGCTAGGAATTCTTGCCTAATGGCACCACGAGCCAGAACCTGGCCCCCTCAGAGAGGCACGAGGAGCAATGGCCTATAGAAACCTCCTTGTGGTTGGGAGCATTCTATGTCTGCCATCGACTGGGATAGGCACCCAGAAAGGTAGGCGCCCCAAAACAAACCCCCTATTCTGGTGAAAATATTGCTACCAAAAGCCGAACGAGTAGACAGAACTCCCCAAACAAAATTATCAAACTAGCATGACGTCATCATGTCACCGCGCCATCTGTGCAACCCCCCCCCCCCCCCTCCCCGGAAGAGGGAAGGGGGAGCCCCAGACCCTCCACGCCGGCGATCCAACTGGCAGTTCTTAGGCTGGATGTCAAAATACTCTAAAAACGCCGCCGACCAGAGGAAGGGAGGGATGCCGGGGAGCCTCCGGGACTCGCCCAGAAAAATGGCGTTTCATTACATTCAACGCTGGTTTTCTGGGGAGAGCCCTGTCGGCTCCCCGGAGCTACCTCACTACAGATAAGGAAAACAGGAAAGGAACCAGGAGGCGGACGCAACGTGCCCTAACCTAAAAACCAAGACCACAGACAAAATAAAGACCAAAACGAAAAGAAAATAAACCACCCAGACCAACGACCAGGATGGCACCAGAACTCAAGAGCAGGCCGGAAGGGAAACAACGCCCAGGACAGCAAGCAGAACGGAGCAGAAGGAACCGCAACACCGAACACAAGCAGGAGTGGCTCCGCCAGCACCACGTAATACGAGGTGACAGGACACGGTCCCAGACGACGGACCCGGAACAACCCTGAAGGGAAGACAAGCCAACCCTATCAGAGACCGAAGTAACCTTCGCAGTGATACAAAAACCAGAAGGACTACCAGGAAAACCACACACCGCCCCCGAGTTGAAACACGCAGGTGGGAGACCAATAACGAACCTACCAGTGCCGAAACAAACAACTAGTAACTAGCACCACGAACTAAAGCGCAAAACGCGAATCGAAAAACAGCGACCCCTCAACCCAAAGGAGCAACATAACCAGCTCCAGCAGGGAAGAATGACACACGCATCCCTGAGGCATCCAAGAGGAGAACTACGCAGGACGTGAACCGCAGGAAAGCAAACACCCCCGTTCCGGAAAAGGAACAAAGAAAAACAGGAGCCAGAACCGGAACCCAGCTACCGGTTCCAAGAAAAGGAACCAGTAAGGCAGGAGCAGCGAACCAAAAGTCCACAATCCTCCACAGACAGCGCAACACCGAAGCCTCCAGTAAGTCACAAAGAAAATCGTAGGAACTCAGTACCAAAATGGAACACCGGAGAAGTCCAAAAGCAGGGAACTGAACATGGACAGAGGCCTACCCGATCACCCAACATCAGGATAGTCAAGAAGCACCGACCCAGATACACAAACAAGTGTAGCATAGGAGGAAAAACGGAAATAGGTAAGGAAAACCCCGAATACGGACCAAGGAGCAGCCGGGAAGTAATGCACACGACCAACCACAAAATGTGTAGAGGAGCGCGTACAAACCCGAGGGATCTCATGGATAGAAGGGTGCAGCCAGGCACCGAAGATAGGCAAGGAATGAGTGTCCAGATAGGGAAAAGACCCAGGTGCCGACAACGAAACCAAAAGCACCGAAATGCGAGGCAGAGCCCCACAGGACAACAAAGAACAAGAGACATGGACAAAGGAGTCACTGAAGACACATGCAAGGTGACCAAACACAACACACCAAACACCCCTGTTAGTAGCTATCGACGCAACCCTGCCAAGCAGGGAAGAGTAAACAAGGATGGAGCAGTGACCAAGGGAGGTGTAGCGAGTAGATTATCCCAATAATATACTCGCTCCAAATGTATTAGCCTAATGAGAGAAGCAAAGCTTTTCACAGTACTAATTATGGAACTCAAACCTTGTCCTACGTCCAGTCAATATTCCTGCCAACCTTTGGAGAACGGTGAGGTGTTGCCCGAGCATATAAGCAGCAGAGTACCGAATAATAACTAGTCTACTTTCAAGTGTGGTCTAGAACAGACACTTGCAAGATACTGTACCGACTCTCAGTGCGCTCAACACACACCATTGCTCACCAAAGTATCACCCGCATACTTCTGTATACTCGACCAAATATATTTAGTCTCTTAGTGTTTGTTTATTGTCACCATTCTTTACGTAACAATATAACTGGTACAGTAGCACATGCCACCCTTGTGGCACATTTTGGACACGAAACAATGGGTATAAAATGGATAAGTGTAGATTTAGGAAAGACTTGAGGAAATACTGGTACGGTAACA
Organism: Procambarus clarkii; assembly: GCF_040958095.1. Lineage (NCBI taxonomy): Eukaryota > Metazoa > Arthropoda > Malacostraca > Decapoda > Cambaridae > Procambarus > Procambarus clarkii. Next base: position 12,259,968 of record NC_091167.1, read on the forward strand.
GGTTCGTTGATTTGTGGAACCAAATACCGCGTAACGTGGTGGTGGTCTCACAAATGGTGCAAGCGTGGGTTGGGCACATATATGAGTGGGAATGGGTGGTAAGAAATAGGAGCTGCCTTGTATGGGCCAATAAGCCCTCTGCAGTTCCTCTGTTCTTATGTCCGTATGTCCGTATGCACAAGTGGACACAGGAGGAAGATGAGTACCCAAAGGAGCCACAGACACGAAAAAGAACCTGATCAATGTCAGAGGGAAAAGGAAGTGGAAAGCACTAGGAAGCTACGTGGTGGAGGCAGACTCCACCCACAGGAGCAAACGCAGAGAAGACAGAGCCCAGGAGGCTCAGGAAACTGCACAACCGTCGACCGACAGGAGATGCGGGGCCCAAGAGCCAGAGCTCGACCCCCGCAAGCACCCCACCAAAAGGCGAGAAAAAGCACCTGGCCGACAGGGGTGCCAGACATGACAATCTCACCTACAGAGCAGACACACAACCATACCACAACACAGGCGAGCCAAGTAACATACCAGGAGCATCGCTAGTGGTGCGCTCAAACGCCATGCATACTCGAGGCAGTAGGCATTGTATGTACCGTTACCTGAATAAAAATCGGAAGTCTAAGGAGAAATACGTATAGAGGTGCGCGCCCCACAGAAGACGAGGAGTAGTACAGAGGGGGAGGAGAAGGCGCCACGCCGAGCCATCCCACACCCAGAAGCAGAGGAAGAACGAAAGGATGCCAAATATATAAAATCCAGAAACCCTCGGCATCCAGAGGGCTACGACTGGAGGGAGAAAACGAGCAGGAAGCCATAGAAAACCGCGAGAAACAACGCGAACACACGAGCATACCGCCTACAAACAAAACGCATACCCCGGCCCCAGCGCGCGAGGTACAAAACGTACCACCCAGTGGACGGGTGGCGTGGCTTGCACATCAGGCGGACACACATATCGTACAAACACATCGTAAACACACATCGTACAAACACCAGAAAGGCGTGCATAACGAAGACGAAGAACGCCGAAACTGGAAGTAGAGACGACGCGAAAACGAAGCGAAAGAAAACAGAGGACGGAAGGTAACCAACGAGGCCGACAAAAAACCAGAAGGAAAACCACTTCAGAAATCAACAGATGTTCCAATAATATTGGAAGGTACGAAGAGACGCGCGAACCAATGAGAACCACGATAAGCAAGCACATACACACAGAGGTACATATGGACAAAAATATACCCCCTGATCAAGGGACACTCAGGGACCCCGATACGAAGGGAACAGCATCGCGACATAAGACCAAAAAGGATAAGGAATAGGGGGTGAAACACACCCTCAGGAACGACGGGACCAACGAACCCGAAGGAACACGGAACCGAACTCAGGGAGGGGTATACCCGAAAACAACAGGAACACAAGAGAGGGAAGGAACAACCCCACTCTGAGGAACTGCCAGCCCCTCACCAAAGGTACAAGGACCCAGGAGGGGCAAACGGGGCCGAGGCCCTTCAGGCAACCCCTCCCTAACCCCGGGAACCTCGACAGCATGACCCGGGGCCGAGCCGCACCCCCAAAGCCCTAGCTTGACAAGGAAAAGCCGGGGCAGCCGTACAAACATTAAGGAAGGGAGCCCACTGAACAGACCCATACGGCACGGCTGGAGGAACCAACTCGAATGCCTCCACCGCCACCCCGGAAGAGGAAATCCCCGAGACCGCCCTAGTCTCAACCCAACCAGACCCCGCTTGAACCCCGAAACCTGCCTACGGTTCGGAGCCGGAAACAAGGGAGGAAGTGTGCAGAACAGAAGGGGAAGGACAAGGAGTGGAAGGAGCCAGAGCCGAAGCGACCCCCACCCCCAAGTCCGGACCCCAACAATCAAAACAGGGCAGCCTCGGGGCATCCGGGGCCACAAACAACCAAGAGCGTTGCAGCAACCTACACCCAGCAAGCAACGCAGCAGCTGCCTGCACCCGATTATCATGACCAGTGGCCTGGGTGAACGAGAGCGCGTACCGACAACACCCATTGCACGACACCGGATCATAAGAAACAAAGACCCAACAGGCAGCATGGCAGAAGCACAACTTGTGAGTGTCACCCTGAGACAAGGGGACAGCAACCGTCAAACTCGTAGGACACGAGGGGGACTCCAGGGACACACCTATAGGACCACAGAGCCCCCGTGGGGTTTCCCAGGGCCCTTAGCCTTTGGTACACGCTAAAGGGAAGCCCAGGCAGGGTACCATGAACCGGCGCCCAAGTCTACCAAGCAAACTTCTAAAAGCTGAACCCCCGGGACGTGTCCACTCATGGGGGGCCTAGCAGAAGAAATTGAAACAAAAACATCTAAAACAGTAAAAGGGGCCCATAAAGGCAGACCCCCACCAGGCAAAAACAAAAACAAAAGTAAAACCCCGCAAGAGGACAACGTACCCAGGCGGAACAGAGCCGGCCGCTGTTATTGGTGAAAACTAGCTGTATGGTACCCCGCGCCCCTACCAGTGACAAAAAACTACCACCTACCCAGAGACAAACCAGGGCAACAAAATCCCAGCCGACTCCAAGGGCAGCCCAGTACCGAGCAGTAAAGGACACAGCGGAGGTAGAACCCAAGGTGACTTGTGGAAGGTGGCCCCAAGGGCAGTACTTACAGGGCACCTAAGGAAGATAGCCCTAGGCGCATGCAGCCCGAGTACCATGGAATCTTACTCCTGGCTCACACCCCACCGGTAGAGACAATCCACACCACAAGGCACAGAACTGAAACAAAAACCAGAGCCAGAGGCACTCGACCGGCCAGTAATTTCATCAGTCAAGAACTGCCAGTTGGATCGCCGGCGTGGAGGGTCTGGGGCTCCCCCTTCCCCCTCCCGGGGAGGGGGTGGGGGGGTTGCGCAGACGGCAGCACAGCGACATGATGACGTCATGCTGGTTTGATAATTTTGTTTGGGGATTTCTGTCCACTCGTTCGGCTTTCGGTAGCAATATTTTCACCAGAATAGGGGTTTGTTTTGGGGTGCCTATCTTTCTGGCTGCCTATCCCGGTCAATGGCAGACATTGAATGCTCCCAACCACAAGGGGGTTTCTATAGGCCATTGCTCCTCGTGCCTCTCTGAGGGGGCCAGATTCTGGCTCGTGAACCCCAGTAGGCAAGAACTCCTAGCACTTTGACTGATGCCAGAAAGTTATACATATCCATTCAGGCTGGATAGCTCCGGGACTCACCCAGAGAAGTTAAAGAAACAAAGTATAAAGAGTGCTTTTTTAAAATAAATGGCGTGAGCACATAGTGACCAAAACAAAGATGCCACTGGCATGAGGAAAGACAAACCAGAAGAGATTGATTTTGGTGACTTTGATGAGGAAAACATTAGCAGGAGTGGCTTTCACAAAAAGTTGTGAACAAAATAGAGATCTTTGTAAAGTATCATGTGGATACAATTAACAATTTAAGCAGCAGTAATGAAAAATTGAGAAACAAGATTACAGCTCTGGAAGGTCAAACAACCAGCATTGAATGTAATGAAACACCAGTTTCTGGGTGAGGCCCAGAGGCTTCCTGAGGCTATCATCACTGATTAACCTCTCCCACTCTACCAATAACCGTTGGAGTGCCACAGGGCAGCATCTTGGGACCTCTCCTATTTCTTATGTACATCAATGATCTGTCTAATGTCTCTAACATTCTGAAACCTATTTTGTTTGCTGATAATACAACCCTCATCTACTCTAACCCCAACCCACATACACTAAATAATGTTGTTAATAATGAACTAAAAAAAGTCCACTTATGGATGTCAACCAACAAACTAACACTTAACATAGAAAAGACCTACTACATCTTATTTGGAAGCAAATCTACAAATGCAATTCAGCTTCAGATAGACAATGTAAATATTAGCAATAAAAATGATGGCAAGTTTCTTGGCCTATTCCTAGACAAGAGACTCAACTTCAGTACCCACATACAACACATAACTAAGAAAGTCTCTAAAACAGTTTGTATACTCTCCATAATCAGATATTATGTACCTAACTCTGCTCTCATCTCTCTATATTATGCACTAATCTATCCGTATCTTAATTATGGTATTTGTGCATGGGGTTCAACCACTGCAAACCACCTCAAGTCCATCATTACCCAGCAAAAATCTGCTATCAGAATAATAACAAATTCTGCTTTCAGACAACACTCAGCCCCCTTGTTTAACTCCCTAAACATGCTAAACATAATCTCACTCCACAAATTCTCTTGTGTCAACTACATTTACAAAACCCTGTTCTTAAATGCAAATCCTGCTCTGAAATTCTCCCTGGACAGATGTAATAGAACCCATTATCACCACACCAGAAATAAATATCTCTGATATCCCCAGAGTCAAACTTAACCTGTGTAAACACTCTATGCAAATAAATGGACCCAGTCTATAGAACCCACTCCCTCTCGGCCTCGTAGCCTGGTGGATAGCACGCAGGACTCGTAATTCTGTGGCGCGGGTTCGATTCCCGCACGAGGCAGAAACAAATGGGCAAAGTTTCTTTCACCCTGAATGCCCCTGTTACCTAGCAGTAAATAGGTACCTGGGAGTTAGTCAGCTGTCAAGGGCTGCTTCCTGGGGGTGGAGGCCTGGTCGAGGACCGGGCCGCGGGGACACTAAAGCCCCGAAATCATCTCAAGATGACCTCAAGATCTTTAATTGAAAAGCTGTCCAACTTTTGCATCATTCAAAAACAATACTAAAAAGTACATAATTTCATCTTCATAGTTTTTACCTTTTGCTTTAAAATTGCACTATATCTATTGTTACCCAATCTCACAATCTTTATGTACCCAATCCGATCATCTTTACCATTGTGATCATTGCTGTCTTCTTATATGTGCTGTCAATCTGCTGTATGGTGTCTATTAATCTTGTTTAAATTACCAATCAAGCTGTCAAGCTGTCAATGTAATCAATCAGAGCTTTAAAATACCAATATACTTAAATATACTTACTAATCTCTCTCATCTCTTTTTTTTCTTGCAATGTATTTGTTTTCATTTTATTAATTCTGCTAGAATTTACCTACGTAAAATTATCTGTTAGATTAACCCTTAACATGCTAGGGGTATAATATCCTTTCTATCCCACAGGCGAATGTAATTTTGAAAAAAAAAAAAAAAAAAAAAAAAAAAAAATTTCTTCCTAACCTGTTAATTTGTGTTCACTGATCACGGGAAAAATAATAAAAAAATCGTAAGTGGCATATATTGCCCGCTATAGAGCGGGGAAGTCTGGCAAATTATAGGCGCTGACTCAGCGTGCGTCCCAGGCGGTCTGTTGCTCGCCAGCTGTCAGGCCGGAGTTGCCACAAAGAGATAATTACCTAATTATTTCAATGTCTCTGATTGATTTTTCATAGTTTTTTTGCTGTAATATTATTCAATAGTGTGTAGTTTGATATATTTATATAATAAAATGAGTGAATCATTGCTGTACTCAAAAATATGGTGTGCATATTGTTGATTCAATTATGTTCATCAATCAGTGAACAAATACTTTGTCGGTTATTACACTATAAGCACAGGTTATATATATCTGCGTGTTTTGTTCACTATAACGAACCACTAAGTAGCTATTATGAGTCAAAAAGTAACGAGGAGTGACCGCCGTGTACCAGCCAGCCACTCCTGCCCTCCCTCAAGTTATCTGACTCGCCCACATTCTCCTCCCACAATACTGTTTTTGCTATAATTCACTATATACAGACATTATATATAAGTATCTACATGTTTTGTTCACCATAACTGTACATCTAAGCTTGTATGGTGAGTAAAGGCACAAAGATGTAGGACCTCACACAGTCAGCTGATGGCTGCCGCCCTCAAGGCCAGAGGCACTAATATTTCTCCTCCAACAATACTGTGTGGTGTTATTACGCTATATATCTTATATACAGACGTTATCTATAAGTATTTACATGTTTTGTTCACCATAACTGTACATCTAAGTTTGTATGGTGAGTAAAGGCACAAAGATGTAGGACCTTACACAGTCAGCTGATGGCTGCCGCCCTCAAGGCCAGATGCACTAATATTTCTCCTCCAACAATACTGTGGGGTGTTATTACTCTATATACACACATTATATATAAATATCTACCTGTTTTATTAGCCATACTTATACAAATAAACTGGTATGGTGCCCAAAGACCATCGTGGTAATCAGTAAACAACACTGTCGTCTGCACAGTGGTGTCGTGCAGACGATGCCACCGCCCTCACCAAAATGGCGGCTCCAAACCTTCTCTTGCTGTTTGTACCCTCTATACACACGTTATATATACGTATCTACATTTGTGTTCACCATAGCGAACCACTAAGCTGGTATGGTGAGTGCAGTCAATAAAAGGTGGCCACACACAGTCAGAAGACATTGCCACCACCCTCCCTCCCACAGCATTACTCCTCCCTCCATGGCGCACAGCGCTAAATATCACCATAATCCTGCTATTATCAAAACTCTGGTCAGTTTTATCTCAGTCAAGGGTCTTCTGCAATAATATCATCGCTACATAATAGCATGAACAAGTATATTTTGGCAATTTTAGGAGATGCTGTGGTCACAAGCTGAACAGCAGTGCTGTTAGCTCATGCTGTGTGCGTCAGGCTTGGTTGCTCACTCAATACTGAGGCCAATAACACCCGGGAGTTTGGCCCATGATTTTTTTTTAAATGGTGTCTGTTTACAAGAGCCCTGATGAAGGTGTGGTGAACCCCGTGTATCCACGGGCCGTTTAAATCTTGCGTAGTACTCCAACACGTCATATGACGTGATGCGCAGTTGACTGGAACGTCCAACAGGTCATATGACGTGATGCGCACTTTAAGGGTTAAGGACCTGCCAAAACGCTGCACGTACTAGTGGCTTTACAAAATTGTAAATACTATGCTATGTATTCTCCAGACCCAATGTACCTTCTTGTATATAAATAAATAAATAAATAAATTAGGTGCCATATTACCAAGTGTCATCAGTTGCAGAGTTCTTTGTGCCTAAAAGGAACAACGAGTCAGAACCTGGCCCCCCTCAGAGAGGTGCAGAGAGTGATGACCTACGATCACTTTACACTGTCATACAATTCCCCTGGTAAACTGCCTCTTCACTCTCACCTTAATGGTTGACAGCCTACTCCACTCCAGCAAGATCTATAAATCTTCAAATACCAATGTTCTGGAGTTCCAGCTAGGTCCAGACAACCGGCCTCCCCCCCCCCCCCCCAGGCTTCTATCGTCAACCCCAACAAAGGCGCTTGTTACCTTGCTGGTACCTTGTTTAAAGCGATGTTGACACACAGGGTATGACGTCACCAACAGGGGTGATACCCGACCCGCAACGAGAATTTAGTCTCTCAGGTGCTCTCCACAGGGTCAACATTGCAAACTGTTCATGTTACGCTTTCCCGTAGTTTCGTGCCCAGGTTGTGGTGTTTCAAGAGTACATGGTTTATAAGTCGCCAAGCTGACCTCATTTTATAAAATGATTAACGTAACTTTCAAGTGCCTTTAATGATTCTTTCTGGGGGTTATCTTGAGATGATTTCGGGGCTTTTTAGTGTCCCCGCGGCCCGGTCCTCGACCAGGCCTCCACCCCCTGGAAGCAGCCTGTGACAGCTGACTAACACCTAGGTACCTATTTTACTGCTAGGTAACAGGGGCATAGGGTGAAAGAAACCCTACCCAATATTTCTCGCCGGCAAATGGGATTGAACCCAGGACCACAGGATCACAAGTCTAGCGTGCTGTCCGCTCGGCCAACCGGCTCCCTAGAGGGGGAGCCCCTACGGCTCCCCGGAGCTATTCAGGCTGAATGGATATGTATAACTTTCTGGCATCAGTCAAAGTGCTAGGAGTTCATGCCTACTGGGGACCACGAGCCAGAACCTGGCCTCCTCAGAGAGGCACGAGGAGCAAAGGCCTATAGAAACCCCCCCTGTAGTTGGGAGCAGTCTGTGTCTGCCATCGACCAAGACAAGCACCCAGAAAGGTAGATGCCCCAAAACAAACCTCTATTCTGGTGAAAAGATTGCTGCTGAAAGCCGAACGAGTGAACAGAATTCCCCAACAAAAATATCAAACTTGCATAACGTCATCACGTCCCCGTGCCGCTGTCTGAGCAACCCCCCCCCTCCCCGGGAGGGGGAAGGGGGAGCCCCAGACCCTTCGTGCCGGCTATCCAACTGGCAGTTCTTTGCTGATGGGTTTACTGGCCGGTCGGGTGCCCTGGCTCCACTTTTGTTACAGTCCTGTGTTGACCAGACCACACACTAGAAGGTGAAGGGACGACGATGGTTCGGTCTGTCCTGGACCATTCTCAAGTCGATTGTGAGAGATTCTCAATCGACTTGAGAATGGTCCAGGATGGACCGGAACGTCGTCGTCCCTTCACCTTCTAGTGTGTGGTCTGGTCAACATACTTTAGCCAGGTTATTGTGACTCATCACCTGCATTCAGTTCTGTGCTTTGTGGTGTGGGCTGTCTCTACAGGTGGTGTGTGAGCCAGGAGTGATATTCCACGGTACTCGGGCTGCATGCGCCTAGGGTTTCCTTCCCTAGATGCCCTGTGAGTACTACCCTTGGGGGCTTTGGGCCTCCTTCCACAATTCACCTTGGGATCTACCTCCGCTGTGTCCTTTACCTCTCGGTACTAGGCTGCCCTTGGGGTCAGCTGGAGTTTTTGCCCTAGTTTGTCTCTGGGTAGGAGGTTGTTTTTGTCACTGATAGGGGCGCAGGGTACTGCACAGTTAGTCTTCTAAAAGTATAGCGGTCGGCTCTGTTTTGCCTTGGTACATTGTCCTCTTGCGGGGTTTTTCTTTTGTTTTTGTTTTCTGCCTGGTGGGAGGGTCTCCTTGTTCTTCTCTTCACTTAGTGGAGTCTCCCGTTTGGCCCCCGTGAGTGTACACGTCCCGGGGGTTCAGCTTTTAGCAGTTTGTTCGTTAGACTTGGGTGCCGGTTCGCAGTACCTTGCCTGGGCTTCCCTTAACGTGTACACAAGGCTAAGGGCCATGGAAATCTCCACGGGGACTCTGTGGTCCGATGGAGGTGTCCTTGAGTCCCCTTCTTGCTTACTGCGAGTTTGATGGTTACTCTGTCCCCTTGTCTCAGGGTGACACTCACCGGTTTTGCCTCCGCCATGCTGCCTGCTGGGTCGGTGGTTCCTTGACCCGGAGTCGTGTGACGTTGGTTGTCTGTTCGTACTCCAGTTTTCCCACCCCACTCATTCTGTTGTCTGGGTTCAGGCAGGAGCCATGTTGCAGGCTGGGTTAGTTTGCTGCAACGCGCTTGGTTGATTGCGGCCCCGGATGCCCCAAGACTGCCCTGTTTTAGTGATGGTGACCCAGACTTGGGGGTGGGGGTCGCTTCAGCTCTGGTTCAGCATACTGGTGGGTTGCGCATTTGGGTCCGGGCCCCCTTGCTTCTGGCTCTGGCACGTCTGAGGTTTCGGGGTCAAGGTTGGGTTTCGCTGGTGTTTGAGGCTCGGGCAGTCTCGGTTTTTTTTTCTTCTTCCGGGGTGGCAGCGGAGGCCTTTGGACCTGTTCCTCCAACCGTGCGTAAGGGTCTGACCAGTGGCCTCCCTTCCTTAGTGTTTTATGGCTGCCCTGGCTTTTTCTTGTGAGACCGGGGCTTGTGGGGGATGGCTCAGTCCCAGGTCCGGCCTTGGAGGTTTCCGGGGTTGGGGAGGGGTCGCCTGGGGGGCCTTAACCCCGTTGAGCCCCGCTTGGGGTTTTTGTCCTAGGAGCGGGGCTGGCAGTTCCTCTGAGGGGGGGGGAAGGGGTTTATTCCTTCCCCCTCTGCATTCCTGTTGGTTTCGGAATTGCCCCTCCCCGGGTTCGGTCTTCGGGTCCGTCGGCTCCGTTGTTCCTGCAGGTGTTTTCATCCCTTCCCTGCTTCTCAGCCTCCGTCAGATTCTTGAGGATTCGCGACACTCTTCAATTCTTCCGGTATTATTGGAAAGTCTGCTGACTTCCGGTGTAGTACCGTCTAGTCCCTTCTCGGACTCGTTGGTCCTCTTCCGTTCTCCTTGTTTTATTTCGGTTCTCTTTCGCCTTCTTTTGTATTCCCTTCGTCTCTCCTTCCTGTCCCAACATTCCCCTTATTCGTTACATCTTCTTGCTGGTGTGTATACGATGTGTCATCCGTCTGGTGTACGAACCGCGCCACCGGAGAGCGGGTGGTGCAGTTCGTATCTAGTGCGCAGGGTCCGGGGTGATCGTTTTGTTCTTGGGTGGTGTACATGTTTTGGTGTTCTGCATCCTGTCTCACAATTTTATACGCCTTTTTGTTCGTCGTCTTCTCCAGTCATTACCTCTTGATGCGGGGGGTGTTCTGGATTTCTATGTGGGAACTTACCTGGTTGATACCTGGTTGATGGGGTTCTGGGAGTTCTACTCCCCAAGCCCGGCCCGAGGCCAGGCTTGACTTGTGAGAGTTTGGTCCACTAGGCTGTTGCTTGGAGCAGCCCGCAGGCCCACATACCCACCACAGCCCGGTTGGTCCGGCACTTCTTGGAGGAATAAATCTAGTTTCCTCTTGAAGATGTCCACGGTTGTTCTGGCAATATTTCTTATGCTCACTGGGAGGGTGTTGAACAACCGTGGACCTCTGATGTTTATAGAGTGTTCTCTGATTGTGCCTATGGCAACCCTGCTCTTCACTGGTTCTATTCTGCATTTTCTTCCATATCGTTCACTCCAGTATGTTGTTATTTTACTGTGTAAACTTCACCTCAATTCTTTTCCCTGATTCTGGGGGTGGGGTGGCTCCAGCTGGCGCCACCTCCGCCTCTGTCCTGCACCTCGGCTTCTGCTGGGTACGATCTCTGGTCATACTCCCCTGGCGATGCTCCTGGTTTCTTCCTCGGCTCAACTGTGTTGTGCCACGGTTGTGTGTCCACTCTGCAGGTGAGGTTGTGTGGTCTGGCAACGCTGTCGGTCGGGCGCTGGTTCTCGATTGGTGGGGTGTAGGTGTTGTGTTTTTCTTGGCCACTTTGTGTGTCTTGCCGTGGCCTTCCTTGGTCAATGTACTGTGGGACACAGCCTCGGTCTTCGGTGCCTTTTCGTTAGTCTTTCGCCGCCAGAATCTTTTCTCGGTTTTCTTTGAGCTCTCTTCTCCCTGCCAGTTTTTGTCCTCGCCTCATTGTCCTCCCCTAGTTCTGCTTGCAGGGGTTGGGCTCTGGCTCTTTGGTCCTGCTTCTCTGCTGTCATTCACCTGGTGTACCGTTTCCTGAGCCGTTTGGGCTCTTTCTTCTCTCCCTTTGGTGCTGTGTCTGCTTCTGCCACACCGCTGGCTACTGCCTTCCATCTGTTGCCTGCTCTGACACTGTCAGGGTTCTTTTTACTGTCCCTATGGCTCCTTGGGTACTCAGTTTCCACCTGTGTCCCCTCTTCTTTGTGTACCGCCTGTGTTCACCAGTTTCTCATTCTCTACCTTTTCCTTCCTCTGAGAATTTTGTTAGCTCCATGTTGGCCTCTTCCTGTTCCCTGGTTCTTTGTCGCCCTTGGTTAGGGGCGCTTCTTTGCTTGGTGTCCGATCCTGCAGGTTTTCCCGCGGCCCTGCCTCTCTTGCGGCTCGATCCAGCCCTGTACCAGCTGGGTCGTTCTTCCCTTCGAGTCTTCGCGTCTCAGGGTTTTTTGTTTTGGGTTTTCATCTGTTGTGTGGGCGCTGGTGGTTTCGTTGTTGGTCTCCCACCTGCGTTTTTCGTCTCGGCGGCAGTGGGTTGCTCCTGGCGGTCTTTCAGATTTTTCCTGTCACTGCGTAGGTGTACTACGGTCTCTGATAGGTTTGTCTTATCCTACCCTTCGGGGTTGTTCCGAGACTGTCCTTTGGTGCCGTGTGCTGTCATCTCGTCTCGGGCAGCGCTGGCGGGTCTGCTCCCGCTTGCGTTCAGTCTTGTTGTTCGTTCTACTTCCTTCTGCTTGCAGTTTGGTTGGTTTTTCACCTCCGGCCTGCTTCTGTGCTTCCGGTGCTGTTCTGGTCACTGGTCCTGGGGGCGGTTTTATCTTCTCCTCGGTTGTTGTGGCTCCTTCGGTTCTGGTGTGTTTTTCTGCTACTTTGGTCCTGGTGTTAGGTTGTTGTTCTTCTGCTGCAGTACCCTTCTTTTCGGGTGACGTTTGGGTCTGCTGTTTTCCAGTGGGGCCCTTGAGTTGCGGCTTGGTTGGTCGGGCCGGGGGTGCTTCGTGTGTTGTTTGCTTGTGGCTCTTCGATGTTTTCTGCACGTTGTGGCCTCTGGGGCCGTGGGTGCATTTTGCTTTGCCCAGGTTCCCTTCCTTCCTTCCTGTTCGGGGGGGGGGGGGGTTAGGGTCTCCCGGGTCGTCTGCAGGGTCCTTTGGTTTTGCTTGTGGTTCTTTGTTTTTGGTTTGGTTTGGGCGCATTGCGTACGCCTCCAGGTTCCTTCCCTCATTACACTATTTACACATGTGTATACCTATCTACATGTTTTATTCACCATTACTATGTAACCAAACTGGTATTGTGTCCAAACAGCACAGTGGCCACCATACACTGCATGACAAATCACACAGCAGCCAGCTGACAACGCTATGAGTACAGCGCCACCTCCTTCACCAAAATGGCTCTTCCCAACATACTCCTGTTGCTGTTATTACACTATATACACACATGGTATATACCCATATACAAATGTGTTCACCATAGCGAACTACTAAGCTAGTATGGTGAGCAAAACAAGAGTGGCTGCCACACACAGTGATGCTATCTTGATTCCCTCCCTCCCTCACCAAAATTCTTCCTCCCACAATACTATGCTCAGCGCTAATTATCACAAAAATCCTGCTATTATCACAATCCTGGTCACTAAAGCCTGTAAATAAATAAGTGACCACAAGTTTTTTTGTAAAGGAACATAAGAAGTGGTTTGAAGGTTCCTAGATAGACGAAATAATGCTGTGGTGCTGTGTCTACTGCTGTGAACATTGTGAACAGCATTGATTCACTGATATTTGAACATTGTACACAGTCATTATCACACTCAGGCTCTTCTGTAATACTATCATGGCTAAATAATACCAGTTACATATATTTTGACATTATTAGGCAATCCTGTGGTCACAAGCTGAACAGCAGTGCTGTGAGCACATACTGCATGTGCCAACCTTGGTTGCTCACTCAGTACTGAGGCTCTCACACCCGGGAATGTGGACCACAATTTACAAAAAATAAAATGGCGTCTGTTTACAAAAGCCCTGAGGAAGCTGATGTGAACCCCATGTAGCCGCGGGAGTTTTGAATCATACAATATACCTATAAGATCCCGGAGGCACGTTGTGTACCCCCCGTTGGGCGCCTGCAGGCGCATTGCGCAGTTCAGTGGTTAAACAATAATATGCCATATCTGTGATTACGGAGGTTATTTGCAGTAGCTATATAGTATTCTTCTGGCAGATCTTCTGTGGCAACCCAAAGAAATTGGCAACATCTACCTGTTGCAACATGTGAGAACGTATCGACGCCATAGCCACGAAGCACATACCTGGCTGATTCCCTGTCTCCCAAACCAATACTCAAATTGAAGCCTTCATATCAGATAAGGCGATTAAGTACTCAAACTAACCAAGCAGATTAACCAAATAACCAATTAGTATAAATTTTCCTACCAATCGATAATTCTCGATTGATTGGCTACAATTAATAAACCCCCAACTTGTGTAGGGATATTACTTGTGGGAGTCCACAAGTCATAATCATACAGTCCACTCAATTAACATGCAATATGCTAAGCTATTATAAGAAATAAATAAATAAACTAATTATAAATTATATATTAGAATTCATTAAATAAATCAATTAATAATTAAAAATATGTAATAAAATCCCATGAGTCAGAAATCCCAACATGGGATCTGTTTCGTTATGCCTATCTTTCTGGGTGCCTAACCCCGATCGATGGCAGGTAAGGAACACCCCTAACAACAGGTTGTTTTTTCCAGAGGCCATCACTCCCTGTGCCTCTCTGAGGGGGTCAGGTTCTGGCTCATGGTTCCTAGTAGGCTGAACGCCATTGACTAGAGCCCTGGTCTAATGTATCGCATATTAGCCCAATAGCTCCAAGGAGCAGGAAGGGCTCCCCACAGAAAACCAGCGTTGAAATGTAATGAAACACCATTTTCTGGGTGAGCCCCGGAGGCTTCCTGGAGCTTATCGGGCTAATGTATGTTATATTAGACCGAGACATTAGCTATGGAGTTCAGACCTACCAGGGACTAGTGCCAGAACCTGGCCCCTTCAGAGAGGTTTCAGGGCGCAATGGCCCTGGAAAACCCCTTGTGGTTGGGGTTTTCCTTATCTGCCATCGACCGGAGTTAGACACCCAGAAAGGTAGGCATAACAAAACAAACCCCACATGGTAAAAAACTAAAACAAAAAACCGAACAGAGAGGTAGAAGCTCCCTACAATCCCAAGGAAACAAGCAAACATCACACTTTACTGCCGCGCCGATCGTCTGCGCAGCCCTCCCCACCCCCAGAGGGAGAGGGGGAAGCCCCGGACCTCACCGTGCCAGCTGCCTAGCATCAGTTCGGAAGCTAAGCTTCAATCAACACAAAAAAAAAACGCGTACCGGTAGGAGGGAGGGTTTCCAGGGAGCCTCCGGGGCTCACTCAGAAAATGGCGTTTCATTACATTCAATGCTGGTTTTCTGTGGGGAGCCCCTATGGCTCCCTGGGGCTTCATACCCAAAGAGAAGGAAAAGAAAGGGCTGACCCGGGAGGCGGCCGCCACAAACTCTGCAAAGCGAAGCCGAGACCACAGGCTGCAACCTGCGACCCAAGGCAACAAAAACGCACAGGAGCAGACACGCGCATAAAGAACAGGCGGCCAAGAACCTGTGCAACCCTCAAATCCTTGCGCCCGAAATGAGCCCTAGACGTCACCATCACAGCAGTAAAAGCTGCAAACGTCCAAACATCACGGGCGCAAGGATAGACCGCAGGCTGGAAGACTTAAAAACTATGCGGACGACCTGGGAGACCAGAGGCCTGAAACAGGGAACAAGGGGAACCGGATCAGCCCAAAGCGCATCCCCAAACACTGTACGCAGGTAACGGCAAAAAAGCGCAACCAGACAACACAGAAAGCATCCCCGGCCAAACCAATCAAGCATCAATAACCCAAGGACCCCACCGGAAAGCAGCCGTCTCGACTGTCGCCAGAAGGACGGAGAAAGGGTGCAAACGTACAAACCTACCACCAGTACCATGGAGCAGAAACATGAACCGAAGGGGCTACCACAAACTGAGAAGATAAGAAGACACCCTGATCAAGGACTAGTTCAGCGCAGGCGACGCATGAGTAGGCTGAAGGTGAAACAAAACACAAGAAAGCGTACAAAACGGGGCAGATGTGACGTCCACCCCGAACGCAAGCCGGAGTGGCTCCGCCAGCGCCGCACAAAACGAGGCGACAGTAAGACACATCAAATAACTGTAGTCCTGAAAACCCAAGAAAGGACAAGACAACCCGATGCGAAAGAGAAGACGACCTACGAAGAGCAAGAAAAAGATGCACAGAAACACCAGGAACATCATACTGTCACCGAGACAAAACTCGCAGGTGGGACACCATCAACAAAGCCACCTGATCACCACAGAGATTGTGATACCAGCGTCAAAATACCAGACACGAAGAGCCGAGGAGAAGGCCGAACCAGTCACGTACAGGACCGGTCTGACCTGCCGAAAGAGGCGGAACTGCGGGAAAACGCCCCGGGTTCAGACACCTATCAAGCAGCGTCTGAAAATAAAGCTGGGCTGGCCACCAAGGGACCATGAGGACTACTCTCTTGGGAATGGGCTCCAACCGAGCCAGAACCCGAAGCAACAGCTGGACCGGGTGAAGAGGAACAGGTACCCCCACCTCAACCAGTCCTGCCGAAAGGCATCCACTGTGAATGCCTCGCAGGCGGGTAAGGGCGCCACATAGAATGGGCGACGCCTAGACCACGCCGACTCGAAGACGTCCATGGCCAGGAGTCCATACGTCTGGCACAGCCAACGAAACGAGTCGGCGACGACTGGCCAATCCGCGAACAGAGGAATGAACTCAGACAGGCTGTCCGCCAGGATGAAGGACACACCTCAGACATGAACCTCACAGTTAGCCAAACCCCGAGAATCCAGCAAACGAGCCACTCGAAGGGACCAACCCCAAAGGTCAAACACCTAAGAGAAACCCTGTGGTTCCGGCAAAGAACCGCCAGAGAACAGTCCGAATGGAGCTGAATGGTATAGCACCGAGTGACCCGAATCCTCCGAAACGCAAACCAGACAGCCACGAACTCCCAAACCGTGCTGTGAGCCTGACGGATGGACAGACCCCACCATCCCTGGCCGACCTGGTGAGCACTGGTCACAAAGCCCCAGCTGAGATATGACCCGTCCTTAACACATCGAGCGAAGGCTCGGGGAGGTGCCAAGGCACAGAACCCCAAAAACCCCAAAGAGGAAGCTGGTGACGCAGCACCAACACAAGATCCCCAGAGGAACTGAACCCAACATTGCAAGAGGTGGAATTGGAGTCTCGGAAGGAACCAAACAGACTCCAAAGCCAAACTCGACCCTGTGGGCAGACCAGCATGTCGAAGTTCAGACTCCCACACAACTGCTCGAGAAACCGCTGAGCAACCAGGGACCCCCTCATGAACAGCGAAGGCGGGATCACAGCCGCAGAAACACTTCTGGAGGGAAAGACAAGGAATGGCCCAATAGCCCTAAACAAGGCCCAGGTCCGAACCCGGGACAGAAACAGATGGAACAGCCTCCAGATCACCAGGAAACCAAACCCGGCGATCTGGAAAAAACCACACCCCTGGCGAGCAGACAAGAGGACCGACCGGGAGCCCACACCAGCCAATCGTCGAGGTAGGCCAGACACCGAATCCCAAGCAGACTCAGACAGGGCACTAAGATCCAGTAAAGATGCAAAATACACCAAGTGCCAATTACAAACTAGGGAAGGCAACAAAAGCAGCAAGCCTGAAGCCCCACCACCAACTGTGCCAGTCCCAGAAAACTGGAAAGGAACGTGCCAAGAATTGATCTGGAGGTCTAGGTCCACCATCCAGGCACCCGGCCCCAACAGAAGCTGGACCGGAGACAACAGTCCTCCGATGAGGGCATAGAATCCAGGGCGCAGACTGAAGTCCACAAGAACCACAGATTCACCAGGCCCGTGTCTGTATAGAGCAGACGGGAACCCCAGAAGGATAAGGGCGGATCGACCACGTCCAACGCACCCACTAAGATAACATGATGAAGCGCAGGGGAAGAAACCCACCCAGCCAGCCCTGAACCCCCCCCCCAAAGGGGAAGAAGCCGTCCGCCGCCGCCACCACCAGAGGCCGGAAAGACAACCAAAAGCGCCCACTAACTGTGGGACCATGCGAGAGCCAACAGAGCAAGCTGCTTCCCCAGCTCCCCGTCAACAGCGAAGGGAATAGAGTCCCTTCCCGAAGAAAAAGTATATATACACATGTATACATATATATTATGTACATACACATATATACATACAAATACACATACACATATACATACACACACACAGTGTACACATGCACATGTGTACACATACACGTGAAAAGAAAATCACAAGCCGCCGACCAGTGAGCAGAGAGCACCACACCGGCCAGGCAAAGAAGGCACAAAACTGCATCAAAAGGCCCACCTCGACAACAAAACCCAAAGTCCCAGCACAACCGCAACATGTGCCAAGATCCAAAAAGATCAGTCTGCAAGACAGGAAGACCCCGGAACCCCAGAAGGCAGAACCGGGTCACATACGAGGAAACAAAGCCCCCTGAACCCACAAAGGGGGACCCAAGAGGAAGAAACCTCCAGAACGAAACCAAAGAACCCAAAGGAACCCAGAATTAAACCAGGGGGAGCCCAAACCACCACATTTACTGGCAGAGATACACCACAGAAAGGCAAAGCACAGCCCTCAGACAGAACCCCCCAGGGAAATGGTCAAAACAGACCGAAAACCGAGGGACAAGGTGTGGGAGCAAGCATAACAGACAGGGACACTGAGCCTAAACCCTAGGGCCCAGACCCAAAACAGACATAACGGAAACCCTGGTGTAAAATCAACACTCAAACATTCCCAGAGGAACAGAAGACTGGCAGAAAACACCAGAAAAGCAAAGAAACGACAACAGGAGAACAAAACCCCTGAAAAAGGTGAAAAAAAACTCACCCAAGACGCTCGCTCGCACACCCAGGCACATGTAAACAAGCCGCAACGCCGCCCTGGTGGCCACGTCAGGAAACCGGCAGAAGAATATGGCCACCAGAACAGAGGGCTGTGATCGATGCAAAACACACGAAAAACGCCAGCAAAAGTGGGAAGCAAGCAGACTGGATGGGCGAAAAACTCTGCCCAGAAGCAGAAAACCCAGGCAGGGGCAAACAGCCCCAGAACTGCTAGCAGGCATCCCCCACAGCCCCGGGAACCCACAACAGAGGCCCCGGGGCAGAGCCGTCCTCCAAGTCCTCCGCCCTTAAAGAAAAGGAAGAGTCCATGGGACAGGCAGCAAGAAAGGGCCGCTGGTAAGACCTAGAAGCCTTGGCAGGAGGAACAGGCTCGAAAACCTGCGTCCCCAACCCGAACGGGGCAGCCCCCGAAACCGCCCGAGTCTCAGCCCCAACTAAATCCCGCCCCGACCCCGAAACCCGCAGACAGTCCGGAGCCGGGAACAGGGAGGGAAAGGGGCAAACAGCACCTAACCAAAACGGGGCGGCCTCGGGGCATCCGGGTGGGAACCAACCTAGCGTGTTGCAGCAACCTAACCTAGCTTGCAACACGGATGCCGCCTGTACTCTGAACAGTAATAACATCAGGAGAGTACTGGAGAACAAGCAGAGAATATCTCTCGCAAGACTACGGGTCAAGGTGTCAGTGACCCAACAGGCAACATGACGGAGGTAAAAGTGGCGACTGTCACCCGGAGACAAGGACACAGCAACCAACGATCCCGTATAAGACGGGTTGGAACCCAGAAGACACAATCAATGGTCCACCGAGCCTTGACAGAGGTTTCCAGGGCCCGCAGGGGTAACAACTACGGGAAGCCCGGGCAAGGTGTTGCTAACCGGTTAAAAACCCAAAAATAACAAGGGGGTAGAGGACAACACTGAAAACCCCTGCGACGTGTACAATCACGGGGCCTAGCAGAGGGCCACCAAACACTACCAGTAGAACTATAGCCACACTAGGCAGACCCCCACCAGGCAAATGAAAATAAAAACATAAGAAAAAACCCGCAAAAGCACACTGTCTCCAGAGGCAACAGGAACCGGTCACCGCTTAGGTGGCAGGTCGCACAACACCTTGACGCCCTAACCAGCACAATACCAGTCCCTACCCAGGGCCAAACAAGGGCCCCAAGCCCCAGCTGGTCCCAAGGGCGAGGCAAATGCCGAGCAGTAAGAACCTCTATGGGAATGGTTCCCGAACATCCCAGGGAAGATAACCCTGTCACGCAGGGGCAGTACTCACAGGGCGCTTAGGGAAGGAAGCTCCTAAGCGCATGCAGCCCTGATACTGATGAGGAACACCTGGCCACCGCACAACACAACACACAGCAGTGAACGCCACACAAGGTAAATACCGTCTAGGAAACTGAGGCCAGAGAAGCGTCTATCCCGGTTGACATTAGCTTACGAACTGATGCTAGGCAGCCGGTGCAGTGAGGTCCGGGGCCCCCCTCCCCCTCCTGGGGGTGATGAGGGATGATCGCGGATGATCGGCGCGGCAGTAACGTGTGATGTTTGCTTGTTTCCTTGGGATTGTAGGGAGTTTCTACCTCTCTGTTCGTTTTTTTGTTTTAGTTTTTTACCATGTGGGGTTTGTTTTGTTATGCCTACCTTTCTGGGTGCCTAACCCCGGTCGATGGCAGATAAGGAAAACCCCCAACCATAAGGGGGTTTTCCAGGGCCATTGCTCCCTGAAACCTCTCTGAAGGGGCCAGGTTCTGGCGCTGGTCCCTGGTAGGTCTGAACTCCTTAGCTAATGTCCCGGTCTAATATAATGTACAGTAGCCCGATAAGCCCCAGGGAGCCGTAGGGGCTCCCCACAGAAAAATGTCTTCAAATTTAATATTTTAAATTAATATTATTGGAGGCTACACCAAGGGAACTCTTCCAGTCACTTACAGCTAAGTGGCAGTTGGTCTCTGTTTTACTGAATGCTCCATTCAAGTGTGTGTGTTTATTCCGTCCTTGCATGTCTCTCAAGCTACACTGAACCAAAGCGCAGACTATCCTATAGTATATCATTGGGCATTGGCTAATTCATTGAGGTGTAGTTTCTTACCTCATAATATATCCAATATATTTGTTAGGATGGGAAGCAGTTCTTCACGAGCCATATAAGCCTTAGCATCTTGCTGTAAAGTTATTCAAACTGTTTAAAAAATACAAAATACAACACATATATAAAAGACATTAAGTACTGTAGTTTCAATAAAGATTTTTTTATTTTCTTTCTAGTGATAGACTGCTACCCAGAACAAAATGTTTTGTCACATTGCAAATTGTTGCAGAAATGCATTTGATATAAGAAATAAAACATTTCTGGTTGGTGCCTCTTGTAAGTACCTGATGCTATAATCACTGATAGTGTACCATCTACTGGATCACATCACCTGCAGAGTTCTATCTGGCCTACCTGGGACCAAGAGCAAGAACCTACACCCTCCTCCCCTCACTCACAGAGGAACAGGGAGCAGTGGCATTTATCTATTCACTCATACTAGCACTGGCAAATGCACCCCAGAAAGTCAGCAAGACAAAAACAAACCACAGCTAGCTAAAGAACATACTGTAGTCTCGTACACTACCAGAAGAACTCCCTAACAATGTAAACAATTGAAAAGTTTCAAGACAAGTGCCAGCTCATTTGTTCCACCTCCGCACTCGACTGGTCGGAGGGAGGTGGTAGTGTGCGCGGTCAACCAGCGATATATAGAGCCCTCAGCTCTATGTTGATGTGTGTAATGTATCGGGCCACTTCTCACTGCTTGGGCTCCAGTATCCTGCTTCAGCAAAATGGTGGTCTTTTGCCATTCAGTGTAGCATGTGCCTGGACTTTAGAATGCTGGGAGCTGCATGTGCACATGATTATCTTCACTGTTCCTAGTGCTGCCCTTGTGCACTTGTGCCCTGGGTTCTCTTCCCAGGGGTGTTTGTGCATCACTTCCTTGCTTGTGGTAGTTCTTGCCCAGGGCAAGTTAGCACTTAGATTTCCTGTCTTTACTCGAGTAGGGCACGGTGTTCGCTGGCTTGTGGTGCATTAGATATTCACATGATACATATTAGCGCACCGAGGTTGGCATTATCCAGCCTACTATGCCATTTCTATCCTTGGTTCTAGTTTACTTTTGCATTGTGAAACACCAACACCTTTCTAAAAGTGATGGTTCTGTTGGTATAGATTCAGCAGCGAATTTTTTTTATGACCCGCGTAGCATCCCAGTGCCTGCGTGTCCCTCTTGGTCAATTGCTTCAAGCCCTGATAATCCCTTGTTTGGTGTTCCTTATGGATATTCTCCCCAAACTTACTCTCACTTCATGTGAGTTTGAAGGCTGTATGTTCCGTGTCATGTGGCAACATTCATTCCTCCTGCCTCCGCCATGCTGCTGGTTGGGTTGCTGACACCTTTGACCCCGAGTCTAGTGAGGCTTGTTCTCCTCATGTGACTACTCTTTCAGGCCCTCTTGATGAGATTCAGGTTTTCAGGCAGCAACAACTTTACAAATTTTCTAGGTTTCAGCAGTCTAGGTTGTGTACCCAGTTAGATGCCCCAGAGCTAACCCAAAACTACCCTGGTTGGTATTTAGAGACCTGGAATTGGAGGCGTTGGTCATCTCGACTTTGGTTCTGTCCACTCCTCCTCTTCCTTCCTCAGTGTGCATGGTTCACCCTTCTTCTGATCCACCACCCCCACCCCCCACCCCTTGCTTCCAATCCTACATCTGAGGGTTTCAGGTTCAGGGCAGGATTTAGTTTGGGTTGTGGCTTGGTCTGCTCTGGAAGTTGCCTATTCAAATGCAGGTGTGGAGGCAGTTGAGTTGGCTAGTCTTGCCGAGGCTACTGGGCCTATTCAGCCAGCACCTTATTTCTTTGGGGCCTATTTCTTGGATTCCACTTATCTGTCCTGAGTGGTAGGCTAGGATGCTGACTCTGCCCTGGGGCCCTCCTCTGTGGCTTTAGGGTGTGGGATGAGTGAGTTTCACCCTTGATTTCCCTTTGAGGCCCTTGGTGTCCTCTGAGGTACCTGCTTGATAAGAGTTCTGAGAGTTCTTCTACTTCTCAAGCTCGGCCCAAGGCCAGGGTTGACCAGGTGGGGCTCCATTTGCAGAGGGTGGGGTTTTTGTTTTCCCTCCCACCCTGAATTAAGATGATTTGGATGCCACTCCACCTAGGGTTCAGTTCAGTGTGCCTTTGGCTCCATCAGGATCGTCTTTCTGGAGGTTTCTGTTCTGTTGAATCCCTCCCACAGTGACTCTGGAGGTATTATTTATGTACCTCCTGGGGGACCTGGTGTATGCCTCTCAGACTGACCCTGCCTTTTATGAGTTTGGACCACTTCCCAATATTGGATGCATTATGAGGTGTCAAGAGTCCTGGCTGGCGGACAATCGCTTGAGGTCTGGCGCAGCTTCTCTCGTACCTGACCGCTTCATTGGCATGAGGTGTTGTCTGTGTTTCAGGTGTTTTTGTGGGGTGCTTCCTTTGTACTCCTCAATAAATTGGACATTCCTCCTTTTCCTTGGGATGGGGGTGTCATGCAGCTACAAGCTCAAGTTCCTTTGTTGTCGGCAGGGAACAGGGAAAATAAACAAAACAACAATGAACCTTTTCAAAGTTACCTTTGACAATTTGCCTGAATTATTTTTAAAGAACATTCAATGATTGTCATGCACAATTCTTACCTGTCGACCTAGAGGAGTGCTTGGTAGTGAACTTGTGAGCGCATGGACCACTTTAACAAGGCAGCAGAAACGACCATGCCACGAGTCCAGTTCGTTCATCAGCGTGCGCACTGTAGCCTAGAGACAATAATTTTGATCAGAACTAATACTTATAAAGGAAAAAACAAAACTGCAGCATTTTTAAATATTAAATATATTTTATTAATGTTTGCACTGGGAGACTTAACAGACTTAATAAAGTTAATGTGTGGGAGAGAGAAGGAAATTGCCAGTAAAAAATATGTGAATGGTGACATGATGGAAATGGTTAAGCAGTTTAATTACCTGGGATGGGTTACAGTTTCTATTCATCATTAACTGAGGATCACTTAGCCAATCGACTTGAGAATGGTCCAGGACGGACCGAAACGTCGACGTCCCTTCACTTTCTAGTGTGTGGTTTGGTCAACATATTTCAGCCACGTTATTGTGACTCCTAGTCTGCATATAGTCTATTAATTCTTTTTTTGCACACTGAAAAGTATAAATGTTCATCATACCTTGGATGTTTTTTTCATCAAGGAGAAGAGCTGTTTGTTCCTTTGGAAGACGGCTTTCAACGTAGGATCTGAACGACGGTAATTTATGGATGACGTCTAACTGAGCTGGTGGCATGGCCTTTATACGTGAAGCTCTTTCAGAGGCAAGACAGCATAAGAAGGCCGATGAGTTACCAAGGAAATGTTGAATCATACATAGCTGAAATAACATAAGATATATACTGTACCGAATATTTATGAACTTAATTAAACACAGAGTCGGCACTGCATTGCTTTTCAACTATAATAATATAGTTATCTAAAACATTTACAGTACTTATAGAAATTGACCACATCTTGTAACAAGAGATCAGACAATGCTCACACACATGGAAATCACCTGGTTGGCACAGGTGCACTCCCAGCTCCAGCATGGAACTCACACCTTGGCAAGTATAAACAGAAACTTGAACAAGGCGAGAGGTTTGCAACTACATTAGTACCAGAATTAAAGAGGCTTCAGCTATGAGGACAGATTGAGAGAACTGAGCCTCGCAACCTTAGAGGGAAGAAGAAACAGGGAACATGCTAACATACAAGATCTTGAGTGGAATAATAAAACAAGCGTTGAGTGTAATGAAATGCCAATTTCTTGGTGGGCCCAGAACTCTTTGAATATACAGAATATCTCTCTTAAACTGCAGATGGTTTTAACCTCCACAACCTTCTAACTTTACTTATTCCAACCGTCTACCACTCTGTTTGCAAAAGTGAATTTTCTAATATTTTTTTGCAGCTTTGTTTAGTTAGATCAACTCTATGACCTTTTGTTCTTCAAGTTCCAGGTATCAAGAAACCTTCTTTATCAATTTTGTCAATTCTATTACTATTTTGTATGCAGTGATCATATCGCCTCTTTTTCTTCTATCAACAAGCTTAGTCATATTTAATGCCTCTAACCTCTCCACGTAGGTCTTGCATTTCAGTTCTGGAAGCCATTTAGTTGCATGCCTTTACACCTTTTCCTGTTTATTGATAAGCTTCTTTAGATATGGGCACCCTTCCCAGCTTTGATCTCACAAAGGTCACAAACAGTTTCTTTAGAACTGTATTTCATCATCCAATTACAAAATTGGAAATTAACAAATTCCCTGGGTTCCATTGCCCCTCCAAAAGGAGGGGCAATGGAACCCAGAGGTTCAGACGGGACAAGTCCAGAATGAACTTCAGGTCCGCGCAGTCCCGTTTCGGGACCGGAAACAGATGGGAAACCCATCTGAGGGACGTCGTCGTTTCGACCACACCAAGCGAACCCACTCCATGACGACTCGACAGAGCGTAGGGAAAGAGGCCTGCCCTGCCAGCCCTGAACCTCCTGAAAGAGGTGGAGCCACCCAACGCCACCGGAGGCCATGCGAAACGACCTGAAATGCCCACGAACAGTGCTAGCCTCCCCCCTCAGTCAATGGGGTGAACCGCGAAAGGGCCGGTGCCCCTTACGAGACCCAGAACATCGCACAGAGCGAACACCGCACCGACCAGACGAAAGCGGGTCCAAAGGAGGGGCCGAACCCGAACTTGACACCAGTGGCCTAACACGGCGAGAGGAACCCTGAGCCCTGGCATGACCCTTCCGGGAAGGCCCACTATGGGATCCCCGGAGAACCAACAAGTCTGACATAGGACAGCAAGAAGCCTAAGCAGCCTGAATATACTACGCAACAGCCAAAGCCTCAAACAGGAGAGGACTAAATGGACAAGACATCCAAAGAGCCAAGGCCCATGCAGATTCCACAAAGGAGGCAAACACCGCCTGCCGACACGCGAGCCGGGAAGCATAAAACAGCGCAACCGCATCCCGCAATATCGGCGAGAAAAGCTTCAACAAGGCGGCCGACGAGCGGGCCACGGAGGCCTAGGCGCCAGAACCAGTTACAGCCCCAAGCGCTCCCACATCCTCCGAGAGCCAGTCCGAAGACAGCTCGAGGATGGAAAAGAAACGTAAGGTTGAAGCCAACAGGCCCTGGGCGCGCAAGTCCTCAGCCACCTCAGCCACCAGGGCCGCCGAAAGGGAGGGAATTGGCACATGGAGCTGAACGACACCAACATCCCGGGGAAGGGCAGGAGCAAACAAGCACTCAATGAGGTGCTCAAGGTCGCCCCCACCAGACAAGGCCGGCGCAGCCGACGAAGCCGGAAAGAAGGGGGCCCACTGGTCAGACCCGGAGGCTTTGGCTGGGGGAGGAGACTCGAATGCCTCCGTCGCCACACCAGAAGGGGCATCCCCCAAGGCTGCCCGAGTCTCAAAACCAACTAGCCCCTGCCCCGACCCCGAAACCCTCAAATGTTTCGGGGCCGGAAGCAGGGGAGGGGGGGACCAGAACGAACAACAGAAGGGTAAGGATGAGGAGGTGCGGACTGAACCAGGGTCGAAGAGACCTCTCCCCTAAGTCCGGGTCCCGATAAGCAAAACGGGGCAGCTGCGGGGCATCTGGGTGAGCAACCGAAACCTAGCATGCAACGCTTGCGCTGCCTGTACCCGAAGATGATCATCCAAAGATTGGGTAAATTAAGTCACCAGCAAAACGCACAGGACTCTGGGTTGAAAGTCTCACCGACACAACAGACTGCACGACGGAGGCAAAAAACAGTGAGGGTCACCCTGAGACAAGGGGACGAGCAACCCTCAAACTCGCATGAAGCTAGGGGGGACTCCGGGGTCACATCCATCACACCCACACGACCCCTAGGGGATTCCCAGGATCCTGAGCGTTTACTTGAAGAGGACTCATGCTCAGGTAAGCCCAGGCAGGGTACGGCTAACCGGCGCCCAAAACTACCAAACAACTGCCTACAGCTGAACCCCAGGGACGTGTACACTCACAGCGACCTAGCAGGGGGCACCACCGAGCATCTGGATGAGGCCAAACACCAGTGGTAAGTAGGGCAGAACCCACTACCCAGGCAAAAATAAAAATAAAAACAAAACCCCGCAAGAGGACAACGTACCCCAACAGAGCCGGCCGCTGTGATTGGTGACAACAAGCTGCACAGCACCCTGCGCCCCACCAGTGCAAAACTGCCTCTTACCCTAAGGTAAACTAGGGGAGACAAAACACCCAAGCACCCAAAGGGCGGCCAAAAAACCGAGCATTGAAACAGCCCAGCAGAGGCAGGACCCAAGGAACTTGTAGAAGGTAACCCCAAGCACCAAGGGTAGTACTTACAGGGCACCTAGGAAAGTAACCCTAGGCGCATGCAGCCCGAGTACTGAAGAGGAACTCCTGGCTCTCGCAACCCTGGAGAACAGACGCCACACACAAAGCACAGCTCTGTAAAAGTCTTGAGCCAGAGTACACAACCGCTGCCTAAAACATCAGCCTCGAGAATTGGTGTGTGCAACGCCGGCGTGGGGGATCTGGGGCTCCCCCTTCCCCCTCCTGTGGAGGTGGGAGCTGCGCAGACGACGGTGCGGCGACGGGTGACGTCATACTAGTTTGCTCATTTTTGTTTGAGGAGTTCTATCCACTCATTCGGCTTTTGGTTGCAATTTTCACCAGAATCAAGGTTTGTTTTGGAACGCTTACCTTTCTGGGTGCCTAACCCGGTCGACGGCAGACATAGAATGCTTTCAACCACACGGGGGGTTTCTATAAGCCATTGCTCCCCTTGCCTCTCTGAGGGGGCCAGGTTCTGGCTCGTGGTCTCCGGTAGGTCCAAAGAACTCCATACACATGACTGATGCCAAAGTCTGACATTAGCATATCAGCCTAGTAAGCTCCGGGGAGCCGTAAGGGGTCCCCCCAGAAAAAACAGTTGAAACAATTTGCAAAATGTATAAATGCCATAAAGGTTCATTCAGTGTTTGTAGGGTAGGCTGCTCCATTATTGAGACATAAATGAAAAATACAAAACAAATAGAACACATTTGAAATAAAGAAAGATTGTCATAATGGAGCAGTGTACCCAACAAACACTGAACAAACCTTTATGGCATTTGTTCATTTTGCAATTTGTTGTAACTTTTTTTTTTTTTTTAAGAAACATGGAGCAGCCTACCTGCCGAACACCGAATGAACCTTTTGCTATAAGACAAATGAAAAAACAACAACATTGAATGCAATGAAACACCATTTTCTGGGGGAGCCCCTACGGCTTCCCGTAGGGGCTCAATAAAACTAACTACCAGGCTGATATGCTAATGTCAGACTTTGGCATCAGTCATGTGTATGGAGTTCTCGGGCCTACCGGGGACCACGAGCCAGAACCTGGCCCCCCTCAGAGAGGCAAGGGGAGCAATGGCTTATAGAAGCCCCCGTGTGGTTGGAAGCATTCTATGTCTGCCATCGACCGGATCAGGCACCCAGAAAGGTAAGCGCCCCAAAACAAACCCCTATTCTGGTTAAAATTGCTTCCAAAAGCCGAACTAGTGGATAGACCTTCCCAACAGAAAACGAGCAAACTAGTGTGACGTCACACGTCAGAAGGCTCCCCCTTCCCCCTCCTTCCCTGGGAGGGGGAAGGGGGAGCCCCAGACCCTCCACGCCGGCTACCCACACCTCAGTTCTTGAGGCTGATGCTATAGGTGAAGGTCGTGTGCTCTGGCTCCAGTGTCGCTACAGCACTGTGCTTCGTGTGTGGTGTTTGTTTTCTGTGGGTCCGAGAGCCAGGAGTTATCTTCAGTACTCGGACTGAATGCGCCTAGGGATGCCTTCCCTAGGTGCCCTGTAAGTAATGCCCTTGGGGCTTGGGGCCACCTTCCACAGGCTCCTCGGGACCTGCCTTTGATGGTCCGTTCTACCGTTCGGTTTTTCGGCCGCCTGTTGGCCTGCCTGCCCACACACCCACCCAACTGCCTACCCACTCATCTGCCAACTACCAAGCCCATCTGCCTGCCATCAACTCATCCAGTCTGCCTGGCCACCCACCCACCTGAACCTGCCCACCTACCTGCGTGCCTGCCCACCTACCAGTCAGGCAGCTAACCATCCATCCAGCCCCAAACACTAATTATAATGTGTGGAAATTCAAATTATGTTGGTTGTGGTATAAACACTTTTGGAAACGTTCACTTTTAGACTTTCCCGGTGAAATGTCCTTTGATCCGTATGACAGGCCCACCCGGACCCCCCATTTGTCCTTTCCATATAGTCTAGACTAGAGAGCTAATTCAGTATTCCTTGAAATGTAATCACATTAAAGTCTACATGCGTCTTTCTTCTGACAGACCTTTAAGGTTAATTAGCATAAATGCAAATTAAGTACACAATTGATTGGCTGTGTGCAGGGCTTCACACTCCCTGAGCTAGACATCAACTATAAAAATGCACATATCTTTGCTTTGCTTCAGTTATATTTATGCCAAAGTGTAGCTAACATTTTTGTCTTTATGATGAAATAGAAAACTGTCATACGGTAACAAATACTGTAATAAACTTCTTTTATTACAATATCTAGATAAAATTAACATTGATCTTCAAAAGGTCGCAGTTCCCATCGATTAGGAGAGTGTCGGCCAAAAAACCATCTTTAAAATATGAATATTTCCTCTCAAATAAGATCAACTCTCAGATGGATTCGCAAAAATTATTTTTTGGGGGGAGCCCCGTCGGCTCCCCGGAGCTATCCCAGGCTGATATGCTAATGTTAGACTTTGGCATCAGTCATGTGCATGGAGTTCTTAGGCCTACTGGGGATCACGGGCAGAACCTGGCCCCCTCAGAGAGGCAAGGGGAGCAATGACCTATAGAAACCCCTGTGTGGTTGGAAGCATTCTATGTCTGCCATTGACCGGATCAGGCACCCAGAAAGGTAAGCACCCTAAAACAAACCCCTATTCTGGTGAAAATTGCTATCACAAGCCTAAGAAGTGGCTAGAATTCCCCTAAAACAAACAAACAAATGATCATGACGTCACACATCGCAGCGCCACTGTCTGCGCAGCTTCCCCCTCCCCGGGAGGGGGAAGGGGCAGCCCCAGACCTAAAGCGTCGGCTATCCACCCTCAGTTCTGAGGCTGGATGTCAAAAAATGCGAAAAACTTCCGACCGGAGGGAGGGATGCCGGGGAGCCTCTGGGTCTCACCCAGAAAATGGCGTTGCATTACATTCAACGCTGGTTTTCCGGAGGGAGCCCCTTCAGCCCCCTGGAGCTAACTACCCACAGAGAAAAGAAGAGGGACGTACCCGGGAGGCGGTCGCCGCACACTCCCCAACTCGAAGTCGAGACAACTGACTGCAACCGCTAACCCAAGACGACACAGGCCCGAATGGGCACGGGAACGACCATAAGATATCGAGCAGCCAGGCCCCTGTACGCCCGCCAAAAGCCCCGTGCCCGAATGTCAGCCAGGACATGCCGCCAAGACGGCAGCAAGAGCAGCGAATCCACGAACGTCATGGGCACGGGGATAGAATGCTGGCTGGCTAGCACAGCAGTCTTATCTCAAGTTCTTTCCCAAGAGGCAGACAAGAGGAGCTCCAGCATATTTCAACAATCCTAAGGATTGTAGTACAGGATGATGATAGTGAGTGGTGTCCCAGAGAACATAAGGGTATAGTGCTTTTGAAAAATAGGTGAGAAAACAGAAATGTGCCAAGGGAAGTGAAAAATTGGATGAGAAAAAGTTGCCCTAGTGTTTCCAGTGCATAGAAGAACATTCAAGATGGCCGCTAGCAACAGGAAATACAAAACAGATCTTGGTTTTGCTGGATTCAATGAAGAAAGCATTGATATAACCAGCCTATAAAACAAGTTGGTAAAATTAGATCCTATAGTGATCTCTCATGTAGAAATAATTAGTAAATTGAAAGAAAGTAATGACCATTTAAATAGCAAAGTTGTATGTCTTGAGGGTTTAGTGAAAGACTTGTGCAAGGATAAGAATCAATTGGAAATAAATTGCAAAGCCATGGAAGAAGAAAATAAACTCTTAAAAATAGCTATGGAAGAAGTTAAAGTAAATTTAAACATAAATGATTACAATAGGTTAGATAAGGATATTCAACAGGAGAAACAGCTTTTGTCAGCACAGATGGAGGAAGTTACGCAGGGAATAGAACAGTGCAAGAAAGATATGCAACTCACCTATGCACAAGTGGCCAAGGAGAAGGAAAAAATTGAAGAAGCAGTAAAGGAAGTCAAACGCTGCAGCAACCAAGATAAAACAAACATTAGACTGGAAGTGAGAAAAGAATTGGCATCTAACCCGAAGTTGGCGCAAAACACAGTTGATCGGAGTAAGTCCCTGATCATTTTTGGCTGCAAAGAAAAGGAGATAACATCTAGGTCAGAAAGAGCTGTAGAAGAAGCAAAAGTTGTAGATAAAATTGTTGGCCTCGTGGAAGTTCTTACAACCATAGAGAATGTGTGCGACTACAGGAGAATAGGCAGATATGTAAAAGGGAAAGATCGACCTTTGAGGATCACCCTAAATGGTGCCAAACAGATGGAAGAAGTACTAAGGAATACTAGAAAATTACAAAGTGATGAGGATGGGAAAGTGTGGTCGTTAAGACGAGATCTTTCAAAAGAACATAGGGACTGCCACTCCGCACCGGAAAAAGCCTCCAGAAGGTCTGTGAAACATTACAGGCAACAACAAAAATCACAAAAAAAGGAAACCTCGAAACTGCCAAACCACTCCCCAAACAATTCAATATTGTCAAAATATTTGAAACTATTGTAATTTGAATCTATCACTATCAATAACCCCTCCCCCAGGTGCCCTGGAGCCCCAGTATTCCCTCCATAAACCCTTCCATGTCAACTGTCGCCGACTAAGTGTTATACACACCAGGTGTAGTGTTTCTGGGTCTTCATCAGAAGTGACAGGTCCCTGTGCTTCTAACTCCCGGCCATCCTTGAACTTCCTCCTGCGAGGACCATTTGTTTCTCTATTGTTTGAATTTTTGTATTTGTTTCACGACATTTTTTAACCGGCCTGTTGTGTGGACTTTGTTCATTTTGTGCTTTGGGCTGCATGGGACTCAGGGTCTACTTTCCTAAGTAATTACCCAAGTGTAGTTACAGGATGAGTGCTATGCTCGTGGTGTCCCGTCTTCCCAGCACTCTTTCTCATTAAATGCTTTGAAACTACTGACATTTTTGGCCTCCACCCCCACTTCTTTCTTAGCTTGTTCCAACCGTCACCCACTAAGTGTTCGTTATCATTGCCCCTCCACTGACAGAATTACTTTCCTGGAGTGTTGGAGATACCCCTAAGTAGGGGGCTCCTAGGGTAGGGGCCTGACAGCTGAGTGGACAGCGCTCGGGATTTGTAGTTCTGAGGTTCCGGATTCGATCCCCGGTGGAGGCTGAAACAAATGGGCAGAGTTTTTTTCATCCTGATGCACCTGTTCACCTAGCAGTAAATAGGTACCTGGGAGTTAGACAGCTGCTACGGGCTGCTTCCTGGGGGTATGTAACAAAAAGAAGGCCTGGTCGAGGACCGGGCTGCAGGGATGCTAAGCCCAGAAATCATCAAGGTTACCTCAAGATAGCCCTTTAGAGGCCAAGCCACCAAGGTAGAGGTCTTACCTCGGGTAGTTCAAAAGTATTTAACTCCTCTGTTTAGATCTAAGGTTGGGACATTTATTTTGGGGTTCACACACTTGTTGATACGGCATGTCACAGCCACTCTGCCAGCCTAGTTTTTGTCGCTGCATTCTGACTGTTCTCCCGGTGAGCATCCTCAGTGTCTGCGTGTCCTGTTTGGCTTATTGCTTTCAGACCCCTAGTAATTTCCCTGCGAGTTTTGGCCGTGCTTCCTCATTATGGATCTGCCCATCAAGACCACTCTCACTACTTGTGAGTTTGAGGTGTGTTCAGTGGCTTTGCTACATTGCAATGATCATTCTTTCTGCCTCCACTATGCTGACTGTTGGGTCGGTGACATCTACGATCCCAAGTTCTGTGGTGTTTGTGCCCCCAAAGAGTCTCTATTTTATCTTCTGAAGTAGAGGCTTATCAGGTGGCTACACCATTTTGTGGGATAGGTTTCCCCATGTTCAGCATTCATGGTTTTATGCTTGATGGGATGCCCTGGAGTTGGCTAGTACAGTACTGTTTAGGAACCTGTAATTGGAGATGTTGGTGACTTCCACCTTGGTTCTGTCCACACTTCCTCTTCCTTCCTGTGGGAGTGGTTTGTCATACTTCTGTTCTTCTTCCTCCCCCCCCACCTCCATCCCTCCCCAATTACCACTCTCAATCATCTGAGGGTTTTGGATTTGGGGCAGTGTTTAGCTCGGGGTGTAGCACGGCCTTTTCTGGGGGTGGTCCCTTCCTTTTCCAGAGCAGAGGCAGATAAGCAGCCTCGTCCCTTCAGGAATTCAGTTTTCCCAACCACTTCCCTACTCTGTTCTTGCTCCTTGGGAGGATACATATCTATCTCAAGCACTAGGCAAAGACTACTGTTCTGCCCCAGGGCCTTCATGGAAACTACCTAGGATTTGGGAGAGAGGGGGGGGGGTAGCTCAATAAAATTCCTTGAGTTCCTTTCGACCTTACTCTTCAACTTTGGTGACTGAGGGACTTTTTTCATATCCCTCTTCTATGTATAAGTTTAACTCCTCGGCAACCTCTGAGGTTACCGAGGAGGTTACCTCTGTAGTGGTAATCGACACTAACAATTCTGAGCTAGTTTAGAATGTTTTGATCATGGTTTTGAATTGTTCAGAGTTGTTTCTCTCCTTTGAATTTTCTGTTTGTGAACCTTGCAGTTATCCATAATGCTTTACTGACTTTCTGGATGCTTTCCCAGTGGGGTGACAAAATGTCACTTGCTCCTTGCCCCTCTTTGAGGGGGCCAGGTTCTGGCTCTGGTCCTCAGTAGGCCAAACACAACTCCCGCAACTGATGGGACCAAGTAGGATAGGTACATTTTCAGTAAGATAGCTTCAGGGAGCCACCAGGGCTCTACCAGACAAAGGCATTTCATTATATTAAACCTTATTTTTTTTGGTGGTCTGTTACATGGTTCTATGGTAATCCCTGATCCCCCAGGCTCCCCTCTGAGTGGGCCAGATTCTTGTGTGATCCCAAGCATTGGTTGCTTTCAAATTGTTAGCAGGAAACTACTAAGAAATATAGAAATATAGAATACTATAAAGTACTTACTTTAAGACCTTTAATGAAATTTTTAACAGAGAGGTCATTGTAGAGGAAAATATCAAGGAGTAGTTTAAAAGGTCTTCCTCCAACATGGAATGGCACTTTTTCTGACATCAAAACCTGAAAGAAATAGTATCGAAATTTTCAGTTAAATTTCAATTTAATCAAATAATTAGGCATGCAATATGAAGCACCTCAAATAAGCTTTCAAATTATCTACATCTTGAGGGATCAATGTTTATTTTCTGCGAGAAGCCCTGTCGACTCCCTGAAGCCATCACACACTGATCAGTGCCATACTACTTAGTGCCATCACTTGCAGAACTCTATTTGCCTATGGGGGACCATAAGAATGATGGGCAGCCATATGTGAGCCATCCACAACTGGTGGTACTAAGTAGTATGGTACTGAACAGTGTACGATAGCTTCAGGGAGCATCCGGCACTCACTCAGATACTGGCATTTCCTTACATTCAATGCTAGGTTGTTTTGGAGGGGAGGGGGAGGATACACAATGATTCATATTTAAAGTAGTGACAGCATGCATAAACAAATGGGGTAATCATTCCATATTTGGAAGACAAATTTAGTGTTGAACATGATGAAATGCCTCTTTCTAGTGGACATCCTGATGGCTTCCTGGAGCTAGTTCCCTGGAGAATGCTAAACATATTGTAATGTTTGTTTATGTGTACATATTTGATTGATTAGACACAAAGAGTTTAGTGTTTGATATAGTCTTGGTTACAGCCATCAGTTTGTTGGCTGTGTAGTGAAGTGTTGTAGTAGTTGAGACACAGTCTGGAGCAGGGCAGAGAGCTGAGTGAGGCCGGGGGTGGAGGGTTGGGATGCGGGATGTGTGTGTAGAGAACGGCGCTCTGAATGCGAGCGGAGGCAAAGAGCTCGGGTGCGGGCCGAGAGTGTGGTAGTTCGATGTGGCCAGAGTCTGGCTGTCTGCTCTGTATCGAGGCTGAAGTGTTTTGTGAGGGGTAGGAACTGGACACGTCGAGTGTTACATTGTTGTTGGTGAATGTTGAAGGTGTGTGGTATCTCTCACATCTTAGAGTTAAGACTGACTGACTGATGTGCTCTCGAAGCTTATATCACAAGCCTCCACTTTACCTGACCATCATCTAGCAGGTTGGGAACTGTAATTAGTGGACCTAGAATCAGTGTAGGACTTCTAGGAATGTGATAACTTAAGAGATATGTTTCATATAATTACAGACCCATATCTGCACATAAGTTAATGAGAATATGGAAAAGTATATTACTTACATAATATACTTGCTACAATATAATGTGTAGGATTGAGAGGAACACTCTTGAAGTATGAAAATAAAAATGTGTTAAGAACTTTACATAAGGTTGCAGGTCTTCAAACCAGAACCAGATTAGTGTCCAATTAGGGGCAACAACTAGGGGGGGAAAGCCGAAGGGGCGACAACTTGGGGGGGAAAAGCTGAAGGGGCTTTCCCCAGAAAACCAGCGTTGAATGTAATGAAACGCTAGTTACTGGGGTGAGACTTGGAGGCTCCCCAGAGCTAACCGGGCTGATATGAATGTACTAGACCCTGGTATCAATCAATGAGCATGGAGTTTTAGGCCTACTGGGGACCACGAGCCAGAATCTCGGCCCCCCCTCAGAGAAGCACAAGGAGGTATGGTCTATAGAAACCCCCCATGTGGTTGGAAGCATTCTATGTCTGCCATCGACCGGGTCAGGCACCCAGGAAGGTAAGCACCACAAAACAAACTCCCTAGTCTGGTTAAAATATTGATACTGAAAGCTGAACTAGTGGACAGAACTCCCCAAATGAAAACGAGCAAACGAGCATGATGTCACCACGTCACAGACCCCCACACTGGCTATCCACCCTGCAGTTCTGAGGCTGGATGTCAAAAACCGCAAATAAAACACCACCGGAGGGAGGGAGGGATGCTGGGGAGCCTCCCAGTCTCACCCAGAAACCGGCGTTTCATTACATTCAACGTTGATTTTCTGGGGAAAGCCCCTTCGGCTCCCCAGAGCTACTTACCCAAAGACAAAACAAGAGGGATTTACCCGAGAGGTGGTCGA
Organism: Procambarus clarkii; assembly: GCF_040958095.1. Lineage (NCBI taxonomy): Eukaryota > Metazoa > Arthropoda > Malacostraca > Decapoda > Cambaridae > Procambarus > Procambarus clarkii. The sequence goes on from NC_091167.1 coordinate 12,295,674, forward strand.
TCTTTGCTCCTCAACGCAAAGTCGAGACAACTGGCTGCAACCGCTGACCCAAAGCGACACAAACCCGACTTGACCCAGGAACATTGGCAAGGTAGCAAGCGGACGCTAAGAATCTCGCTAAGAGAAGCCCAAGCAGGGTACTGCTAACTGGTACCCAAAGTTACCAATCAAACTGCTAAAGCTGAACCCCAGGGACGTGTACACTCACAGGGGCCTAGTGGAGGACCACCAAGATATAAATAGGTGTTACCAAAACAAAGAACAGCCCCCCCCCCCCACCAGGCAGGAAAACAAAAACAAAAGGCAAACCCCACACAAGGACAACGTGCCTAGGCAGAACAGAGTTGGCTGCTATGAGAGGTGAAAACTAGTTGCACAGCACCCTGTGCCCCAACCAGTGACAAAACTACCCCCCTACCCAGAGGCAAACAGTGATGCATGAAACACCCCAGCTGACTCCAAGAGCAGACAATTACCGAGCAGTAAAAGACCTCAGCGTAGGCAGCCCCTAAGCAACTTGTGGAAGATAGCCCCAAGCCACAAGGACAGTACTTACAGGGTAACTAGGGAAGGTAACCCTAAGCGCATGCAGCCCGAGTACTGATGAAAATTACTGCTGGCTCGCACACCGCCACAAGACAGTACCACACCACAAGGCACAGCACTGAATTGAGTTTGAAGCCAGAGTCGCACAACTGCCGGGTCTCACATGGGGTGTGGATAGCCAGCGCCGGGGTCTGGGGCTCCCCTTCCCCCTTCCCAGAGAGAGGGGGGGGGGAGCTGCACAGACGGCGATGCGGTGACAGTTGTGATGTAATGCTCGTTTGCTCTTTTTCGTTTGGGGAGTTCTGTCCAACAGTTCGGCTTTCTGTAGCAATTTGTTAACTATGGCAGATATGGAATGCTTCCAACCACACAGGAGTTTCCACAAGCCATTGCTCCTCATGCCTCTCTGAGGGGGCCAGGTTCTGGCTCATGGTCCCCAGTAGGCCTAAGAACTCGATTCGCTTGACTGATGCCAGGGTCATCTTGAGGTTATCTTGAGATGATTTCGGGGCTTTAGTGTCCCCGTGGCCCGGTCCTCGACCAGGCCTCCACCCCCAGGAAGCAGCCCGTGACAGCTGGCTAACACTCAGGTACCTATTTTACTGCTAGGCAACAGGGGCATAGGGCGAAAGAAACTCTGCCCATTGTTTCTCGCCGGCGCCTGGGATCGAACCCAGGACCACAGGATCACAAGTCCAGTGTGCTGTCCGCTCGGCCGACCGGCTCCAGTCTAATACATCCATATTAGTCCAGATAGCTCCAGGAGCCAAAGGCCCCCCCCCCCCTCAGAAAATGGAACCAACACAGGCACAGACCCCCTGCATAACATAGTTCAATGAATAACCAACATTTATCTGGAAAAAACACCAGGACCTGAAGCGAGGTGATTCCTCCCTTAACTACACTGTAACTACACTGATTCAGAAGTATGCCATCAGATTACTCCCAAAACTGAGAGGTATGAGTTAGGAGGAAAAGCTACGCAAACTAAACCTCATGTTCCTGAACGACAAAAGAGCTAGGGGGAGATATGATCACAACCTACAAAATTTTCAAAAGAATTGACAGGGTGGGTGGGTGGACAAAAACAAATTATTTAGTATGAGTGGAACATGAACAAGGGGACACAGGTGGAAACCGAGTTCCCAAATGAGCCACAGAGACATTAGAAAAAAAAATTTCAGTGTCAGGGTAGCTAACAGATGGAATGCATTAGGCAGTGATGTGGTGGAGGCAGACTCCATACACAGTTGAAAGGCGGAACCAAAGAAATGAAGCTCAACCCCCCACAAGCACAACTAGATGAGTACTTGAGTAAGTAGACACATAAAACATCTAAAGTATGGGTAGTCTGTGCATGGACATGCTTTCAAGAGAAGGGTGGACACTTAATTTGGAATTAACGTCCAGAATCAATCAGAATCAAAACTTTCTAAATACGCCCTAGAAATTGAAGTGAAGATTCTGCTTCACCAGCACCAATGTTGGTCGTGTTGGCAAATGGTAGTGGTGGAGGGAGGCAATTAAGTGTTTCCATTTGGTGATTTGCTTCTTGCCACACATTACACTGAGAAAACTAGTGTTCTTGCACTTCTCTTCCTTATTAGCAGAATGGTTCACCTCAGCGAAGAGTGAGTGACCCCCTTGGAGGGAACCAGATGGGCTAGAAAAGGCCCTGTCCCCAGTGAACAACAAGTCATTATAGGAACCTATCATACCAGACTGTACACAGTGTATCAGTATTAGGCTCAGAAGAGCAACTGAGGGAGCCACTCCAGAAATATTTTTATTTTGCACTGTTTCACCTTTATTTAACCACAGTGTAAACTCTCTTGCTTGGGGGGAGCCTGACGGCTGAGTGGACAGCGCTCAGGATTCATAGTCCTAAGGTTCCAGGATTGATCCCCCGGTGGAGGCAGAAACAAATGGGCTGATTCACCCTGATGCATCTGTTCACCTAGCAGTAAACAGGTACCTAGGAGTAAGATAGCTGGTACTGGCTGCTACTTGGGGGATGTGTAACCAAAAGGAGGCCTGGTCGAGGAAAAGGCCGCGGGGACGCTAAGCCCCGAAATCATCTCGAGATAACCTCATATCCAGCATACCAGAACAGTGTAATAATTTTTGTTACAAACCAACCTTTTCAATGACATAATTAAGATAATGAGTGGAGGGTTGAGCTTGAAAAGTTTCCATAGCAACACAAGCAGAGGCATCTTGTGATAAACTGCGATGAACAGCAGCAGGAGTTGTTGACACACCGAACACAAACACAATGGGTAAACTACACCGATGTCCACTGAAACACACAGAAAATGGGTAATATTAATTATTAATAACCTTTAAAACATTCAGAAATACAGAGGACCACTTGGTTTGCAAACTTAAGTTATCCGAAAGTTCCAGTTTCATGATCGGGGTTGGGGTTTCACGCTGCCCGAACTAAGTTCGGGAATTGAGGAAGCAGTCCACCAGGCCTCACACCTGCCCGGGGTGGTGGGTTAGTGGGCGGAAGATAGCCTAGTTTGCCCACTGTACATGTCAGGGGCCACCACTCTAGTAGGTGGGTAGGTGGGCTTGGGTGGGCTTGGGTGGGCTTGAGCGGGTAGACGGGCTTGGGTGGGTTCTGGTGGGTAGGCGGCCTTTTTAGGTGGGCCTGGGTGGGTTCGGGTAGGTAGGCGGGCTTGGGTGGGTTTGGGCAGGTAGGCAAGCTTGGGTGTGCTCGGGCAGGCGGGCAGACAGGTGGACTGTCACAGACTGGCTGTGATCATGCCACATCCTCTCAGCTTCCCCCATCTCCGCTACATCCTACACCCCTCCCCCATCCTCACACCGGACCATCCCAGAAATATCCCCCACCCCTCCAGGCGCATGAAGATGGGTAATAACACGGTTCAAATTCTCGGCTACCTTCCTACCAGATGGTGGCCTTGGAGACAGACTGCCCTGACTGACTGACTGCTCTGATTGACTGACTGACTGATTGCACAGACTTACTTTTATACAAGAATGTACACTGGGATTGTGAGAGTACATAATGTTGGTGCTCTGTAAACATCAGACTCATGTTGTTTACAAACTGTAACTGGTTGCTACCACAACTGTGTTTGCCTAACAGCCTTGGACCAGTTATGACTTATGACTGTGAATGCCTGACTGATGAGCAACATAACCCCCACGACAAATATAAGTAAACGAGCAACATAACACCATGAGAGACATAATGAGTTTCATCAATGAGACCATCAACATAAAATAACTAGAGACATAATGATACGTGCAACACAACATGAGAAACGAAACGAAAAATGTAATGAGACGAGCAACATTACCATATGTTGAAAAACAACATAAGACGAGCATAATGAAACGAAAAACATAAGATAATGTAAATGACTTTGACTTGTGACTGAAAGACCAGTACAATTTGTATATGAAGTTTTTTAAAACAAGATCAAAGAGAATGAAACAAATGTCAATTAAAGAATCTTTTGCAAAGATTTCCAAGAAAACTGGCATTGCCTCACCGGCACCTGACTCATCACATGTTGACCCAAATGCATCAACATCTGAGGTTACTTTATCACTATTATTCTCCACTTCAGTCAACCCAACACCATCAACATCCACCACCACCTCTTCCATGTAAATAATTACGCTTCATCATCATTGATCATCAACATAACAAGTAGATCACAACTTCTTTTATTGGTGAGTACAAACAAAATATTGTCCCGTCTATGCTATGAACCTGTCAATTTTTTCCTCCTGATTTGTTCCCTACATTTCTCACTTATTTTTGTTCTTATATTTCTCGTTTACGAACTTACATGGTAACCGACGGGTCTCGTCCCCAAGTGATTTACAAAGCAAGTGGTCCTCTGTAGATGCCATTATGAAAATATCTTATTTTAACCCTTAACCTCTTAGACCGCACATATTTCAGCAAATATAGGGGGCATAATAGCGAAAAATATTCAAATTATGTAAAAATAACTTACAAATTTTTAACAAATCTCCAACTTATTGGCTTCAGTGTCGTGAAACTTTCATCAAAATATTTTCAGAAATTGATTTTAGACAAATTTTTGAAAAATAAGAAAGTTTTATTGATAAGGAGAAGAGCTGCTAATAGCTGGAACTGAAGGATTATGCAGTAATAAAGAGATGCAAGCACCTGTCCGACGCTCAATGAAGAACAACAGTAGTAAGAAGTGTCCACAAAGTGGGTATGCAGCTGGTGCCTTTATAGCTTTGCTGAGTAAAACATAATAACACAGATAATAATGAATAACTAAGTTAATATGCTCTATTTTGTTATATATCATATAAACACATTGGCCAATGTTAATATATGTTACGTTCATCAATGTCCCAAAAATATTTTTTTAGGGGAATTATTTTTTTAAGATTTTTAGTTGTTTTTTTCTCCTATATTTATTATGTGATATTGTTGTAACCTTTACATCCTGAAGAATGCTTATGACTTCATAACTATGTGAAGATACAATGAAATTGATCAACAAATAAATCAGTCACAACTTACAAAACTTGAGACTTTTAATTTTTTGGCTGATTTTTTCTCTAATTTCAAACTCTATTTTCTTTGTCTCTTTAGGTTTAGGTTGTTTTGATGATTAGGGACCAGATTAGGATTCTTTCACTTATATAAAGTATATCCTAAATATATCCCCTAACTCATTATAATTATTATAATTATCCCTATATATTGTGTTTTTGGGGGTTATTTTTTCTTGACTTCATTTCAACACATAATGACCTACAACTTTCACACATTCCAGTATGAAAGCCAAACAATGTTTATTAAAACATACAATTAAATTAACGAATTAAAACTACCTTTATTCATTGTTGATAACTTCAACTTCAATTATCTCTGAAACTAGAGTTTCAGCTTTGAGTGGCTTCTAAAATTCCAGTTATTAACTGATTCTCACTATTTTAACACTGTGTGCTCAACTGTCTGTTCTACAATCCCATCAGAATGGATTTTTCAAAAATTTTATACATTTGGAGTTATAATTTTTTTCTGTGGGGAGCCCCTACGGCTCCCCGGAGCTTACTAGGCTGATATGCTAATGTCAGACTTTGGCATCAGTCATGTGTATGGAGTTCTTATGGGCCTACCGGGGACCACGAGCCAGAACCTGGCCCCCTCTAGAGAGGCAAGGGGAGCAATGGCCTATAGAAACCCCCCATGTAATTGGAAGCATTCTATGTCTGCCATCGACCGGGTTAGGCACCCAGAAAGGTAGGCGTCCCAAAACAAACCCCTATTCTGGTGAAAATTGCAACCAAAAGCCGAACGAGCGGATAGAACTCCCCAAACAAAAACAAGCAAAGTAGTATGACGTCATTCGTCGTCGCGTCACTGTCTGCGCAGCCCCCCCCCCCCTCCCTGGGAGGGAGAATGGGGAGCCTCAGACCTACCGCGCCGGCAATCCACACCTCAGTTCTTGAGGCTGAAGCTATCGGCTCGGTTGTGTGCTCTGGCTCCGGTGTTTATGCGGCGCTGTACCTTGTGTGTGGCTGCTGTTCTCCAGGGGTGCGAGAGCCAGGAGTTATTCCTCAGTACTCGGGCTGCATGCGCCTAGGGTTCCCTTCCCTAGGTGCCTTGTAAGTACTGCCCTTGGAGCTTGGGGTTACCCTCCACAAATTCCTCGGGGTCTGCCTCTGTGTGTCTGTTTTACTGCTCAGTTTCTCGGCCGCTCTTTAGGTACTTAGGAGTTTTGTCTCCCCTAGTTTACCTTAGGGTAAGAGGCAGTTTTCACACTGGTAGGGGCGCAGGGTGCTGTGCAGCTAGTTGTTACCTATCACAGCAGCCGGCTCTGTTCCTTGGGGTACGTTGTCCTCTTGCGGAGTTTTGTTATTCTTTTTGTTTTTGCCTCGGTGGGGGGTTCTGCCCTAATTACCACTGGTGTTTGGCCTCACCCTGATACTTGGTGGTGCCCCCTGCTTGGTCCCCGTGATTGTACACGTCCATGGGGTTCAGCTTTAGACAGTTTGTTTGGTAGTTTTGGGCGCCGGTTAACAATACCCTGCCTGGGTTTACCTGAGCGCAAGTCCTCTTCAAGTAAACGCTCAGGACCCTGGGAATCCCCTAGGGGACGCATGGGTCTGATGAATATGGCCCCGGGGTCTTCCCCCCCTCGCTTCGTGCGAGTTTGAGGGTTGTTCGGTCCCCTTGTCTCAGGGCGAACCTCACTGTTTTTGCCTCCGTCATGCAGCCTGTTGGGTCGGTGACACTTTCGACCCTGAGTCCTGTAATTACCCAAGTGTAATTACCTAAGTGTAGTTACAGGATGAGAGCTACGCTCGTGGTGTCCCGTCTTCCCAGCACTCTTTGTCATATAACGCTTTGAAACTACTGACGGTCTTGGCCTCCACCACTTTCTCACTTAACTTGTTCCAACCATCTACCACTCTATTTGCGAAGGTGAATTTTCTTATATTTCTTTGGCATCTGTGTTTAGCTAGTTTAAATCTATGACCTCTTGTTCTTGAAGTGCCAGGTCTCAGGAAATCTTCACTGTCGATTTTATCAATTCCTGTTACTATTTTGTATGTAGTGATCATATCACCTGTTTTTCCTCTGTCTTCTAGTTTTGGCATGTTTAATGCTTCTAACCTCTCCTCGTAGCTCTTACCCTTCAGTTCTGGGAGCCACTTAGTAGCATGTCTTTGCACCTTTTCCAGTTTGTTGATGTGCTTCTTAAGATATGGGCACCACACAACAGCTGCATATTCTAGCTTTGGCCTAACAAAAGTCATGAACAATTTCTTTAGTATATCACCATCCATGTATTTAAATGCAATTCTGAAGTTAGAAAGCATAGCATAGGCTCCTTGCACAATATTCTTTATGTGGTCCTCAAGTGATAGTTTTCTATCTAGAACCACCCCTAGATCTCTTTCTTTATCAGAATTCTTTAAAGATTTCTCACATAATATATAGGTTGTGTGGGGTCTATGTTCTCCTATTCCACATTCCATAACATGACATTTATTAACATTAAATTCCATTTGCCAAGTGCTGCTCTATCTACTTATTTTGTCCAGGTCTTCTTGAAGGGCATGACAATCATCTAAATTTCTTATCCTTCCTATTATCTTAGCATCATCAGCAAACATGTTCATATAATTCTGTATACCAACTGGTAGATCATTTATGTAGACAATAAACATCACTGGTGCAAGAACTGAAACCTGTGGTACTCCACTTGTGATATTTCTCCAGTCCGATACATTGCCTCTGATTACTGCCCTCATTTTTCTATCAGTCAGAAAATTTTTCATCCATGATAGAAGCTTACCTGTCACCCCTCCAATATTTTCCAGTTTCCAGAACAACCTCTTATGTGGAACTCTGTCGAAAGCCTTTTTTAGGTCCAGATAGATGCAGTCAACCCAACCATCTCTTTCCTGTAATATCTCTGTGGCTCGATCATAGAAACTGAGTAAATTCGATACACAGAATCTTACAGATCGAAAACCATACTGTCTGTCTGATATTATATCATTTCTCTCTAGGTGTTCTACCCATTTAGTTTTGATTAGTTTTTCCAATACTTTCACTATTACACTTGTCAATGATACAGGTCTATAATTGAGGGGGTCTTCCCTGCTGCCACTTTTGTAGATTGGAACTATGTTAGCCTGTTTCCACACGTCTGCTACGATTCCTGTACACAGAGATGCCTGAAAGATCAGGTGAAGTGGAATGCTGAGCTCAGATGCACATTCTCTCAGAACCCATGGTGAAACGCCATCTGGGCCAGCTGCTTTGTTCTTACCGAGCTCCTTGAGCATTTTTTCCACTTCGTCTCTAGTCACCTCTGTGCTCTATGTTGTTCTCTGGAATTCTTATTGTATCTGGTTCCCTAAAGATTTCATTTTGTACAAACACACTTTGGAACTTTTCGTTTAGTGTTTCACACATTTCCTTTTCATCTTCCGTGAATATGTTTCCCATTTTCAACCTCTGAATATTATCCTTTACCTGCAATTTGTTGTTTATGAATTTATAGAATAGACCTGGTTCTGTTTTACATTTGTCTGCAATCCCTTTTTCAAAATTTCTTTCAAAAGTACAAAAAGTACACAAAATTTCTGTGAGTACTGTTGTTTGCTGGTGACTCAATTTACCCAGTTTATGGATGATGATCTTCGGGGTACAGGCTGCACAGGCGTTGCATTCTAGGTTTCGGTTGTTGCAACTCGCTAGGTTAGTTGTTCACCAGGATGCCCCGCGGCTGCCCCGTTTTGCTTATAGGGACCCGGACTTGGGGGTGGGGGTCGCTTCAACCCTGGTTCAGTCCGCACCTCCTGTTGTGCGTTCTAGTCGCCCTCCCCTGCTTCCAGCCCCGAAACGTCTGAGGGTTTCAGAGTCGGGGCAGGGGTTAGTTGGTCTTGAGACTCGGGCAGCCTCGGGGGATGCCCCTTCCAGTGTGGCGACGGAGGCATTCGAGTCTCCTCCCCCGGCCGAAGCCTCTGGGTCTGACCAGTGGGCCTCATTCTATCCGGCTTCTACGGCTGTGCCGGCCTTGTCTAGTGGGGTTGGTGCTTGGGGGGAGGACTCGGCCCCGGGTCCTGTTGGAGAGGACCCTGGGGCTGGGGAGGGGCTGACTTGGCGGCCTTGGGCCCCGCTGGACCTCGCCTGGGTTTTTGTACCCTCTGAGCGGGGCTTACTGTTGCAAGGAGTGGGGTTTTCTTTCCTCCCCCCCCCCTCTGCATACGAGTTGGATTTGGTGTCTGCCCCTCCCCTGGTTCGGTTCCGTGTTCCCCCAGGGGCTTCGGATCCGTCTTTCTGGAGGTTTTCGGCTTATCGCATCCAACCTGCTGCTGTGCGGGCGGCTCTTGCGGCAAACCTCTTGCGTAACCCGGAATATGCCTTGGCAATGGATCCCTCGACTTTCAGGTTTGGGACTTCATTCCCTTTCTGGCTCCGTTACGAGGTTCCGGAGTCGTCCTGGCTGGCGGACTGTCCTGTCTTTGCCTCAGAGGATTGGCACTCCTTCTGCCGTTCCCGCACACTTGAGTGGCGGGAGGCTTCGATGGTGCTTCAGGTTTTTCTGGGGGGCGACCTTGAGCACCTCAATGAGTACTTGTTTGCTCCTGCCCTTCCCCGGGATGTTGGTGTCGTTCAGCTTCATGTACAGGTTCCCCTCCTTTCGGCAGCGCAGGTGGTGGAGGACTTTGCGCTCTCGGGGCCTTTTAGTTGTGGCCTTGTGCTTTTTTTCCTTTCTGGAGCTGTCTTCTGACTGGCTCACGGAGGATTTGGGGGCGCTTGGGGCTGTTCTGGGGCTTGGCGCCATGGCCTCGGCAGCTCACTCGTCGGCTGCCATGCTGAAGCTTTTCGTGCCGATCTTTCGGGATGTGGTGGCTCTGTTTTATGCCTCCCGGCTCGCGTGTCGGCAGGCGGCACTTGCCTCCTCTGTGGAATCTGCTTGGGCCTTGGCTCTTAGGCATTCGTCCCATTTTTGCCCCCTCTTGTTTGAGACTTCAGCCGTTGCGTAGTTTATTAAGGCTGCTTCAACTTCTTGCCGTCTGATGTCGAACTTGCTGGTTCTCCGGGGTCCCGTGGTGGGCCTTCCCAGAAGGGTCATGCCAAGGCTCGGGGTTGCTCTTGTCGTGGTAGGCCACTGGTGTCAGGTTCGGGTTCGGCACCTCCTTTGGACCTGCTGTCGTCTGGTTGGCTTGGTGTTCGCTCTGTGCGAGGTTCTGGGTCTCGTAAGGGGCGCCAGCCCTTTCGCGGTTCACCCCATTGACGGGGCGATGGGGGGGAGGCTTGCGCTGTTCGCTCACACCTGGTCCCACGATTTGTTGGCGTTACGGGTCGTTTCACACTGCCTCCGGTGGCATTGGGTGGCCCCTCCCCCTGCGGGGTGTTTGGGGCTGGCAGGGCAGGCTTCTTCTCCTGCGCTTTGTCAGGTCATCTTGGAGTGGGTTCGCTTGGGCATGGTCGAAACGACGACATCCCTCAGATGGGTTTCCCGTCTGTTTCCAGTCCCGTAATGGGACTGCGCGGACCTGTGGTTCATTCTGGACTTGTCCCGTCTGAACCCCTGGGTTCATTGCTCCTCCTTTCGGATGACCACTCTGTCCCAGGTTCGACTCCTGTTGGAGCCAGGTGCTTGGATGGTGTCCCTGGACCTCCAGGATGCTTATTGGCACGTCCCGATTTATCCGGGGTTCAGGGAGTGGCTTGGTTTTGTTGTGGGGGCTTCGTGCTTACCACTTTCGTTGTCTTCTGTTCGGCTTGAACCTGGCACCTCGCATTTTCACACGCCTCACACGGGTCGTGGTGACCCGTCTGCGTCTGTTAGGTGTTCGGGTGTTGCCCTATGTTATGATCTCAGCCTGCAGGAGAAACGAGTCTCACCCTTGAGAGTTATTCAGCAAGCCTGACCTAACCAGAAGGTCTAGGATATATAGAGGCGATAACACAGATGCAAAATAGCTGGTTGGATATGATGAACAATTTAAGATTATGGGCAGTGAAGAAGAAAACAGATAAATGACTGGCTAGGAGATGTGGACATTTTGCTGGAGGCGTGAGTATCGCTTCTGGAGGGCTTTGACCTCACTTGAGGCCAGACATCGCAGGGGGAAAGCCGCGCTCCGTTTGAGCTCCCGTCAGAAAGGAATCCCTAGTGATATATCTCCAAGAGAAGAGAAGTGTGTAGACGTGCCAGCTGTAGAATCGAGCTGGGAACGTTGTGGTCTCAAGTCCTGGTCGACGAGGAGAGTATTAAGCCGCCCAGAGACATTTTCGTGGGCTGTGGAATCGCCCTGACCAGGCTTCGTCAGAGGGAGGAGCGCCCTCGACCAGATAATCTGTGGTAAGCACGATATACGCCAGTTCATAGTGATTGCTTGTAGTTGGTCGTGTGCCCAGCGACAGTAGCAATGTTTATTTATAAGTTAGACATGTTTTAATAAGGCAGAAGGCCTGAAATAAGAGAGTGAAGAGGGAGGAACACGGAGCGACATCCGTCTCCTCTGAGCGCTGGCAGGCAACTGAGGGAGCCCGGCTCCTGACGGCGGAGGACACTCCCTTAGTGAGGAGGCCCACCGGGCAAGGTGGAGCATGGAACCGCCCAACAGGGGAGTCCACTCTTACAGTACGTAGAGGACAGATAGAGGTTTAAGGCAAACATATTGTGTGATTATTTTTGTTTATGTGTTAAAGGGGAAACATTTTTATTGGAGTGTCGATGGGTTGCAGGTTTGTCTTTGGGGAAGAAGTTGCTGAGAACTTCGAAGCCAGCACAGATGAAGTAGTTGATGAGACTCCAAGGTAGTGGAGGCGAGGACCTCGAGCTGTGAGGAGAAGCAGTGAAGAGGAGTGTCACGTGCTTCTGTAGAGGTGGTGAAGCACCATAGTTGCTCGAGGAAACTTCATGGTGTAGCAGCCAAGAGAGCTGTGGAGGACCCTAGCAGAAGGGTGAAGCACCGCAGTTGCTCAAGGAAACTGCATGATAGCAGCCTGGAGGAGCTGCAGAGGATCCTGGTAGTGAAGCCCGGAAGAACCTAAAGATATCAGGGTAGTGAACTTCCAGAGGTGGAAGGGAAGTTCTGGTGGATTACTTGTAGGGAGTTGATAGTGTTTGGTTGTCATTAGTGTGCAAGACGCAGTGAGAGGTGAGTGATTGTTTGCATTCTTATGTCAAGGAGTGTTTTATACTGAAGTTTAGAGTTACAGTCGTAGGCTGGATTACCTACAGATGTATGTGTTCTAGGACTGATAGAGTGATCGATTGATCATTGTTGTGTATCAAGGAACATTTATACTGATATATGTTATTGCATTCACATGCTGATTTTCCTTGTACACGTTTATAGATACATATATATTTCTCTTGTTGATAGTGCAACAGTGTATGTAGACTTGATCTACTTGAGGAGGTTGATAGTATCAGGTGGTGAACCAGGAGATAGGATACCACTTGATAAGCTAATGATAGAGTTCTGATGGTGTTGGAGTGCAACCTGATTGTAATAGTATAGAGTATAGGATTCATTGTTATTATATGTGTGTATGTATTGTGTATGTGCCTTGTCCGGTAAATGTATTCCAATTTGCTGGTGTTTGCCCTTGTCCTAGTGAGGCTTCCCATGATATAGTACAGAAGAAGAGAGAGAGAGAGAGAGAGAGAGAGAAAGAACCAAGTACCACTGCTGTGGACAGGGTAGAAGGTAATACTAATAAGTCAAAAGGTGATTGAGGAGATCATATCACCTAAGGAGAGAGTGGGGAGTCACAGCGGCTCGAGTGGGTGTGTGCACATGACAACGAGGCTAAGTGTTGGAGCCACATCCCCTAAACGTGTGACGTTGAGCCCCTCTCCAAGAGCCAGAAGCGCCTAGTGTGATCTCTTAGTGAGGTATAAGCACTCTACCGAGTTGTGGGTTGGGTTGTCTGTAGAGAAGGATCAACGACGACAACGACACCAACAAACACTATAATACCTACCTGGTTTGGGCTCCCAGCCAATCCGCTTGTCTGCTAGTCAGGGATCTGGTTCTTTCTCAGCTCGCCGGGTTCGGGTTCTTGGTGAACTGGAGGAAGTCCCATCTGGTTCCCTCCCAGGTTCGGACCTGGCTGGGCCTTGTGTGGGACTCTTGGACCGCTTCCTTGTCTCTTCCTCCGGAGTCTCTTCTGCAGCTGTGGTCCCGCTTGTGCCTGTTTCTGGGGGGGCTCGAGGGTCTGTGCGGGAGCCTGAACTTCACGATGCTGGTCTACCCACTGGGTCAGGTTTGGCTTCGTCGGCTGTTCTGGTTCCTTCAGGGACGTCCCTTCCGCCTCTCTCGCGATCGCTGGGTTCGGACCCTGGGGGCTTTGCGTCGGTTGCTGCGTCACCGGCTTCCTCTTCGGGTTTTTCGGGGTTCAGTGCCATGGCGCCTACCCGAGCCCTCGCTCTATGTGTTCACGGACACATCGTCTCTCGGCTGGGGCTTTGTGACCAGTGCTCACTGTGCCGGCCAGGGTCGGTGGGGTCCGTTCTTCCATCGGGCCCACAGCACTGTGCAGGAGTTCGCGGCGGTGTGGTTTGCTCTTTGGAGGATTCGAGTTGCCCGAGGGTCGGCGATCCAGCTCCATTTGGACTGCTTCCCGGTGGTTCATTGTCTGAACCGGGGGGGGGGGGGGGTTTCGATGTGGTACTTGGCTCTTTGGAGGTGGTCGCTTCGGGTGACTCGTCTGCTGAGTTCTCGGGGTTTGGCTCTCCTGGCAATTCACTTGCGGGATGTGTCCAACGTCTTGGCCGACGGCCTGTCTCGTTTCGTTCCCCTCTCCACGGAATGGATGGTCGATGCCGACTCTTTCCGTTGGCTTTGCCAGACGTTCGGCCGCCCCGAGGTGGACCTCTTCGCGTCGGCGTGGTCGCGGTGCCTTCCCCTGTATGTGGCGCCCTTTCCCGACTTCGAGGCCGTCGGGGTCGACGCCTTTCAGCAGGACTGGTCGAGGTGGGGGTTCCTGTACCTCTTTCTCCCGGTTCAGCTGTTGCTCCAGGTCCTGACTCTCAGAGACTTACAAGGGGAGAGTTGTCCTCTTGGCCCCTTGGTGGCCGGCCCAGCCGTGGTTTCAGGCGCTGCTTGCTCGGTGTCCAGATCCGGAGGTTTTTCTGCGGCTCCGCCTCTTCCAACAGATTGGCCCGATACTTCATGTGGCTGGTTCGATCTTCTCCTCGAGTCTTCACTTATGGTATTTTTTACTCAAGTTTATCATCATCTCTATGGTGATCAGGTGGCTTCCTTATTAGTGTCCCACCTGCGGGCTTTGTCTCGGCGGCAGTATGAAGTTACCTGGCGGTCCTTCCGGTTCTTCTTACGTCTTCGATGTTGTACTTCCCTTTCTGTTAGGTGGTGTTGTCCTTTCTCTCTTGGTTGTTCCAGGACCGTCTTTTTATGCATAACGCTGTCGCCACATATCGGGCGCCGCTGGCGGAGCCGCTTCAGCTTGCTTTCGGTATTGATGTCACATCTGCGCCATTTCGCAAGCTGTCTCGGGCGTTGATTCACCTCTGGCCTGCTCATGCGCCGCCTGAGCCGTCCTGGTCTTTGGACAGGATGCTCTCTTTTCTTTCTTCTTCTCGTTTTGTTGTGGCCCCCTCAGTTCCGGATTGTTTTTCGAAGGCTCTTTTCCTATTGGCATTGGCCTCTGGGGGTTGGGTGGGTGAGCTTCATGCTCTCCTCCGGCACAGAGGTTTCTGCTCCTTCGGTCGGGGTGATCGTTTTGTAAGTCTGCAGCCTTCTCCTTCTTTTCTGGTGAAGAATGAGACTGCTGCGTTCAGGAGGGGCCCTTGGGTTGTGGATGCTTGGTTGGTACGGCCGCAGGTGCATCATGTTCTGTGTCCGGTTGCGGCTCTCCACCGTTATTTGCGCGCCACAGCTTCTGTGTCCGTGGATGCGCTTTGGGTTGATCCAGTTTCCCTTCTTCCCTGTTCGAGGGTGCGGGTCTCCCAGGTCGTCTGCAGGGTTATTAAGGCTAGCCAGTCTGCGGTCTATCCCTGTGCCCATGATGTCCGCAAGTTCGCGGCTCTTGCCACCGCCTTTGGCAATATGTCCTGGGCTGACATTTGGGCACAGGGATTTTGGCGGTCGAACAGGGTCCTGGCTGCTCGTTACCTTGTAAACGTTCCTGGGCCTGGTCGGGCCTGTGTCGCTTTGGGTCGGCGGATGCAGCCAGTTGTCTCGACTTCGGGTTGAGGAGTGAGCAGCAACCGCCTCCCGGGTAAGTCCCTATTCTTTCCTCTGTGGGTAGTTAGCTCTGGGGAGCCGTAGGGACTCCCCCCAGAAAACCAGCGTTGAATGTAATGAAACGGCATTTTCTGGCCGAGTCCCAGAGGCTCCCCGGCATCCCTCCCTCCCTCCGGTCGGCGGTTTCTCGCTTGTTTTTGACATCCAGCCTCAGACCTGGGATGTGGATCGCCGGCGCGGTAGGTCTGGGGCTCCCCCTTCCCCCTCTCGGGGAGGGGGGCTGCGCAGACAGCTACGCGATGACGAATGACGTCGTACTAGTTTGCTCGTTTTTGTTTGGGGAGTTCTATCCACACATTCGGCTTTTGGTTGCAATTTTCACCAGAATAGGAGTTTGTTTTGGGACACCTACCTTTCTGGGTGCCTAACCCGGTCGATGGCAGACATAGAATGCTTCCAATTACACGGGGGGTTTCTATAGGCCATTGCTCCCATTGTCTCTCTAGAGGGGGCCAGGTTCTGGCTCGTGGTCCTCGGTAGGCCCATAAGAACTCCATACACATGACTTATGCCAAAGTCTGACATTAGCAAATCAGCCTAATAAGCTTCGGGGAGCCTCCGGGACTCGGCCAGAAAATGACGTTTCATTACATTCAACGCTGGTTTTTTGGTCAAAATGTGCCGCATATTTCAAATGCCCTATTGACGATTTTTTTTACAGTAAACTACTGTATACTGAAAAACTATATACTAATTTGATGAAAATGAAGATCATATGCTATTTTGAGATAATAATAACATTAAATGAACAATTGGTGATAGTTCATATTTTTTATTCTGAATTGAAAATCTGAAGTTTCCAATATTCAATTTTAAAATTAATTTTGATTCTCTTGTTTTTCAAGTTATGCTGTGATCATTTAGACAAAGTTGGAACATTTGCCTATTTGATTATGCAAAAAAAATTGGAAAGTGTTTGTGCAAGTTTTAAAAACTTATGTTAAATTATTTTTTGTCAAATCATATATGTATGTATTGCGCGGTCTAAGGGTTAAGGTAATACGCTCATCACATGAAAATTGTCTACAGAACTGATGTTATCATCATGATAATTTGCATTTTGTGTCTGTTTGAATACTGATGTTGCCATTAAGCTTCAATAGCTTAATGGCACCTCCAAACAGTCATCACCCAATAATAACTGGATACATAAGAATACCATTTATAGATCTGCTAACTAATGAGAAAAGTAGCTGTTACCCGACTGCCACCTGCTGGCAGTAAAGTCACCACTACTAGGTTTGAGAGCCAGTGCGTCTTCACATAAATCTCGAGACACCGAAGAATGCTTTGGAAATCCGAGACCAACAGGGTGGGAATGGAAGTAATCAAGGAGCCACTCAGAATGGAAAATTTCCCTCCTGATAATGACAAAATTCTTGCTCAAGATAATCAGAGAACTGCTGCAGGACATAGCACTCATTAGAAAAGCCAAAGTAAAGTATTACCCATGGGTAAAGTCAAGAAACACACACAAGGGAAAATGTTAAATTCAAATAGGCACCAAGGGTACACCCGACAACCAGGCACCCATCCCCCAGAGGTCCAGACTAGAAACCTGAAAAAACAGGAAACACACCTGAGTAGCCTAGAAAGACCTCCGGGAGGACTCAACTGGAGTACCCAGCTAGGGAATCAAGGTAAAAACATCTGGAGGAATCCCCAACAGGAGGCCAGAAATGCATCATGAAGAGGAACTGGGAACCTCACATGGACATCCGGGGTATCTAACTGTGGAAAACATAATACTCACTCCAGAACCTAGAACACACCCTCAAGACACTGCAATAAAATACCCAACCAGGATCAAGACCGGCCCCCACCCCCACTATCAAAATAGAGGAAGGTCTGGGGTTGTGGCACAGACCTGAAGCACTAAATAGGTTGATATCAGAAGAGGAAACACTGTTCTATAAAATAACAGCAGAATGGGCACTATACATACAATACCATGGACATCTTGACTACAAAATTGCAGTGTTTGGTGCGCACTAAAATTCCTGATACTCTGGTACAGTTTTCCCGACACTAGGGCACGGTTTTTTCCCAGCCCTCGGGTGCTGTTTCCTCTGACACCTGGGTGCGGGTTTTCCCGACACTCGGGTGTGGTTTCCCCAACACTCGGGTGCAGTTTCCCCAACACTCGGGTGTGGTTTCCCCCCCGACACTCGGGTGCAGTTTCCCCCCGGCACTCGGGTGCGGTGTCCCCTGACATCCGAAAAAATGTGAAACTTGACTGAAAACCCAGTCCGTGCCTTGCCAACTGCAAAAGGGACAACAGTTAGAAAGTGAGTGAGATGACTTACATCAGGGCAGCCAAAGGTGATTATGGTGGTGGGGCCTCATGGTGCTCAGGGTATGGTGCCAGGCTGACCAACTGGTAACCAGCAAGAACACCAATAATCCTAAGTTAAAGTTCCCAAGGGCCTCAAGTTTTTTATGAAGTGACCTCTGTCAGTCATTCTGGACTGGAATGAGTATTATCCCATAACTCCCTACAAGCTATAATAACCTTGATGAGACCATTTATAAACTTTCCTGTGGCATCAGTGTCAATATCTTATCCTGCCTGACTGTAGCAGACTCCTGTTAAAGGACACAGGACCTTACTTTAGGGAGGGTTACAAATCTGGAAGCTCAGGAAAGGTCTCTCATGCAGTCAATACTTACTGGCATACAGTATACATACCTACAGATAAGGATGAGGTCATCTATTTGCAGGAAGAATATTTGCAGGAAAACTTTCCACATCCTCTAAAATAACTACAAGAGGTGGACGAAGGCCTCTCTTTGGCGGAGACGGTTCATTGCTTAATTTCATCTTCTTTGCAGGAGATTTCTTAGGTTTAGACGGAGATTCCATAGTTCTGCAAGTAGATTCCATAATTTTGCATGGAACTGCCACGGTCTTGCGAGGCGATGCGATAGTCTTGTTTGGGGATACCAATATCTTGCGTGGCGATGCCATAGCCTTGTGTGGCGATGCCATAGTCTTGCGTGGCAATGCCATAGACTTGCGTGGGGATGCTACAGTCTTGCGTGGCGATGCCATAGTCTTGCGTGGGGATGCTACAGTCTTGCGTGGCGATGCCATAGTCTTGCGTGGCGATGCCATAGTCTTGCGTGGCGATGCCATAGACTTGCGTGGGGATGCTACAGTCTTGCGTGGGGATGCCATAGCCTTGTGTGGCGATGCCATAGTCTTGCGTGGCGATGCCATAGACTTGCGTGGCGATGCCATAGTCTTGCGTGGCGATGCCATAGACTTGCGTGGCGATGCCATAGACTTGCGTGGCGATGCCATAGTCTTGCGTGGCGATGCCATAGACTTGCGTGGCGATGCCATAGTCTTGCGTGGCGATGCCATAGTCTTGCGTGGCGATGCCATAGACTTGCGTGGGGATGCCATAGCCTTGCGTGGCGATGCCATAGTCTTGCGTGGCGATGCCATAGACTTGCGTGGCGATGCCATAGACTTGTGTGGCGATGCCATAGACTTGCGTGGGGATGCCATAGACTTGCGTGGGGATGCCATAGCCTTGTGTGGCGATGCCATAGACTTGCGTGGCGATGCCATAGACTTGCGTGGGGATTCCATAGCTTTGCATGACGTTACATCCTTGCAAGTATATCCTGCTACTTTTTGTGGGGATCCTCTTAACTTAGAAGGAAGATCATCTTGCACTGCTGTACTTGTAAGCTCCTGGAAATTGTTGTAAAGTAAGAAGCTATTAAATAAGTGTCCTAATTTTTAAGTGTACCGAAATGCATATTAATCTAATTGCTCTTCAAATACTATGGTTCTATTGTTAAACAGTGGCATCACTTTTATCTAAAATGCTTGGGACCAACAGCCCTCTTCTGCGGCAACCCGTTCTCGCAAATTTAATAAGTCAATATTGACTTATTAAATATGTGCATAGGTGACATACTTAACATAATAGATACCCTTAAAAAGATTCATAGAAAACACCGACCTTACCTAACCTTGTTAGTATCTTAACACTTTCGCGCTTTAGATTAGAGATAACTCGTCGCCGTTTTCTCTTACGATTCCGCATAAGAGCCGAGTTTTCTCGTCCATCGAAAAAATATTTCTATAAATTCCATTTTTTAACCGAAATGGATGGGGATACTTTTGTTTTGTAGGGAATTTATTTGCGAATGTTTTGGTACCAGAATGAATATTATATCACATAAACTTCTATGAGAAAAAAAAAATACACAAAGTATGTTTGGGGGTGTGGCGAGCGTGTGGCGAGCGTGTGGCAGTGGGTTCCCTTTAGCCGTTGATATATCCAACACGTGGGAAATATTTGTATGTGTTATGTATATGTCTGTATAGGGAATTTTACTGCGATCACTGTCATACAAATTATAAAATGTTTCAACAAGTATAAACATGACAAACATCAAACGAACGAAAACAATGCGTTCGTTTCTGCCGCGAACGCATACTGAGCGACGTGGTTCTATATTTGGCGCTTCTCTTACACATGCTTTGTACAAATGTTATACAGTTCATCTTATAGAAAATTTTATTGCGAACACATTGGTATAAAAAAGAAATACGTACATAGAAAAGTAGGGTCAGGAAACGTATAAATTTTCCAAGCATGATTTCCCCCGTGTTTTCGCCAGTGCGCTCGCGGCTAACTACTCTCCACTTCACACACTCTTGCGAGTGGGCAATTACCTATATTAAACATTCATATGCATATGTCCGTGTAGAGAATGTTATTGCGATTCCAATGATACCAAAATCAGCGATGTAGGACAACTGTAGGCTTCGCAACCATTAAGAGAGTGGAAACATTTTGTTGCTGTTTGGCGCTCTCGGCGAGTGATCTGCATAGTTTTTTATTTGGTGTTGATACTCCTTATGCTTGGGCGGCATTTTATAGGTATGCTCTTATAGACAATTTCATTGCGAACACAGTGATACCAAATTTAAATACGTGCACCTTCAATTATTGTCAGGACAGTCAAAAGAGTGTACACTTTTCGGTCTTACCGCATAGGCGCGCGAAGTGCCGAAAGCATCTGGGGTATTGTTTTTTTTTGAGCGCCGAGAGCGCGAAAGTGTTAAGATAAGCATCTTATTGCTTCGTAATTACAATTATTACCTAACCTATAATAGGTATAGGTTATGTTTAGTATTATGTTTAGTATATCACCTATGCACGTAGTTAATAAGTCAATATTGACTTTACGAATTTGCGAGAACGGGTTGTCTGCGGATATTTCTGTGGTTCTTGGAACACAACCCCTCCCCCCACCCCTTGTATGACTGGAAGATTATATTGGTGGAAAGAATGCACTCCAATAAACACAGTACAGTAAATCAAATAAATAAAAGTAAAATAAAATATATGTAGACTACAACTAATATAATAAAAAAGAAGTCTGACTGTTTTACATAGACCTACATGACAATAATTATTGGCTTCTGAAAAAACAATATCGAAGCAACAGACAAGTTCAATAAACATAAGCAAATTTGGGAGCAGAAGATGTAATAGACAAAAGAGTGTAAGGTTAGTCACTATCCATTTGACTCGACACAAAGCTATATTTCTGGCCCCTAATATCAACAATAAATAAAAAGGGGCTGGGAGAGGGGATTGGGGGTAACAGAAGACTAGCTGTCTGATACTTTCTTAAAAAGAAAATAAAGCAAACTGACTATTACGAGCTATCCCTGCTTCCACAGATGCTTTCCCCAGTGAATTCTGAACCTCTTCCTCATCTTTTCCATGATGTGTTCTCAAAACTGAATCCATAATTTTGGGAAATGTCAAAGTCTGATGATCTAACACATCTCAATTACACACTATCCACTCTGCTGCAAGTTCACTATGAACAACCTTACCCATTCCATCTGTGTAACAGTTTTCAACCTAAAATATTGCTTTATTTTTCTCTTATACATTTTACAATATCAATCACCACTCAGCTGACTTGATGGTGATCATTTAAGTGTACTTAAACACTTTAGCATTTTGATGACCAAAACACAGCGTTGAAAGTAATGAAGTCTCAATCCCGCAAGCTGAAGCGGCTCTGCCACCAGTGCACGATACGAGGCGAGAATATTCAACGTAAGATGCCAATCAAGAAAAAACAAGAAAGGAAAACAGAACAACTGAAACAAACATTGAAGAGGAACGACAAAGGGAGAGGAAATGGAGAAAAGAACACAAGGAGACTTCATACTGTCGCCAAGAGGAAGACCGAAGGTGGGCACCAACAAACCAGCCACCTGATCACCACTATCCACCACACCATGTTGGATAACAAGAACTTTTCACACTAGAGATGCTATACTGATGATGATACTTTTCAAAATGCTTGTGCTCTCTAGAGTGGAGTACTGCTGCACAGTATATAGAGTGGAGTACTATTTCTCCAGCCCCTTTCAAAGCTGGAGAAATTGCTGACCTGGAGAGCGTGCAGAGATCCTTTACTGCTAGAATCCACTCAGTAAAACATCTAAACTATTGGGACCGACTAAAGAGCCTAAATCTGTACTCCCTTGAGCGCAGGCGGGAGAGATACATAATAATTTACACGTGGAAAATATTAGAGGGGCTGGTCCCAAACCTGCACACAGAAATAACATCACATGAGACCAGAAGACGTGGCTGGATGTGCAGGATATCCCCGTTGAAAAAAAGAGGTGCAACAGGTACTCTGAGAGAGAACTCTATCAACATCAGAGGCCCGAGACTGTTAAACACACTTCCGCTACACATAAGGGGCATAACTGGCAAACCCCTCACAGTGTTCAAGAGAGAACTGGATAAGCACCTCCAAAAGATACCTGATCAACCAGGCTGTGACTCATACATCAGGCTGCGATCAGCCGCGTCCAACAGCCTGGTTGATCAGTCCAGCAACCAGGAGGCCTGGTCGACGACCAGGCCGCGGGGACGCTAAGCCCCAGAAGCACCTCAAAGTAAGGTAACCATAAAAATGGCGATAAACATGTATCACACACTCCAAACATGAAGACTGGAGAAGGCAGAATCAACAAGGTACTCCACAGGAGCCCTCTAAAAAAGGCAGAGCCTCAGGTAAACAGCCGGGTTTGGACACCGAACAAGCAGTGCCTGAAAACAAGGCTGAGCTGGTCACCAAGAAGCCAGAAATCCATTCCCCTGTTGGATTCCAATTTTGCCAGGACTCGGAGCAAGAGCTGGACCGGGAGAAAGAAGTATAGAAAGCCCCACCTTAACCAATCGCGCACCACACCGTGCCACCGCGTGGTGGCATGGTGACCGCACCTCAGTTTACCAGTGCCTCCCGCCTAGTGACAATTGCGCCTGAATTATTCAAAAAGAATTTCAAAGCTTTTCGGATTTTGGGGTATTTAAACATAAAAGTTATTATTATATATCTTGCCATGGGTCCCAAGAAAGCCTGTGGTAAGGTTCAAGCCAAGAAAACACATGTGCGAATGACCATAGAGGAAAAACAAGAGAGACCATTCGTAAACCCTTAAATGGTACATGGGTTGTTGAACTAGCTAGGAAGTACAATAAATCTATGTCAACGATATGCACTGTAATTGCTAAGAAAAAGGACATTATGAATGCTAAAGTGGCAAAAGGCATATCAACAATCATGAAACAAAGAGCACAAACACTTGAGAATGTTGAAAAGTTATTAATTCACCCAGAGCAAGCTGTAGTAGGCCGTTGTGTTAACCTTTTTAATGACAATGTGATGTCTCACTTCAGACAAGTGTTACAAAGTAGGGAAAAACAAGTGTCACTAGACAGGTTTTTAGTGAGAAAAACAAGCAGTGAGCCACAAGCAGGTCCTAGTGGTATGCAGAAAAAACGTGCCAGAGAGTGTTCCCCAGAGAAGTCATCACTGCTTGATGTTATAATGGAAGGGTAGAAGGGTACCCAGTGGCCCCTCCTCAGGCTCCCCCCCAACCCTGGGAACCAACCATAATACCCATGGGGCGGAGCCCGATAGGTTCGGGCTCTGGGTTCCTGGTAGGCCAACAGAACTCCTAAGACTGAAGTAACTGTGTAGGGGACGTTCACTATCTCAGTGACTATAGCATTAGAGAGCCACAAAGGCACTCTCAAAGAAATAATATACATTTTATTCTAAAAAAAACTACGAAGATGCCCAATACAGTATATACGAATATTGGGAATTGTACAAAAAGAAAATTACCTTAACAAGATGAGTAGTAATAACTATTATCTTACCTGATACCATGAAGTTAATACAGCCATATTAACCTGAGTCCTCTTAATGGATGGTACTTTCATCATTTCATCTTCAAAATCAAGATCTACCAAGTCATTCTGACCCATCAGCTGTGTGATCATCTTATGAATGGCACCTCTGTAATAGCCAAAACATGTCTTCACTTTCCCCGAGTTAAATAAATTAAGCTTAAGCGATAGCGATTTATAACAACTCATAACTTAATTACTCTTTTAGTGTCTCACAAACTGAAAGACCTACACGAACAGAAATGAACCATCCTCACCTAAGAGTGGTGCATTCTCTACTTCGAAGCTGTGCAATGTGTGGTGTAACCCCTTCAACCAGAAGGCCAACTAAACTGCTAAACACTGCATCGTGGTCTGGCATGTTTACACCCGTTACTAAGCATGCTGTAGGTATATCTCTCTGGCCTTCCACTGATTTACCACCTCTAGTCGAAGCATTAATGGTGCAACTCTCCTCGCCAGAATTTCTAACAAATTTCACCAAGTCTTCAAATACTTTGGCATGAATACTGCTTTGTAAATCCTGAAATTAGTGGTAAAAGATTCATTATGTTATTAAATCAATGAAAAAGCAAAAAAAAGAGAAAACTGTTTAAATATACCCTGATGACAGTTATTTGTGTAGCTGCAGGGAATATAAAAGGAATAAAACCCGTGTTGAATGTAATGAAACACCATTTTCTGGGTGAGCCCCAGAGGCTCCCTGGAGCTAATCGGGCTAATGTATGTTATATTAGATCGGGACATTAGCTAAGGAGTTCAGACCTACCAGGGACCAGCGCCAGAACCTGGCCCCTTCAGAGAGGTTTCAGGGAACAATGGCCCTGGAAAACCCCTTTGTGGTTGGGGTTTTCCTTAACTGCCATCGACCGGGGTTAGGCACCCAGAAAGGTAGACATAACAAAACAAACCCCACATGGTAAAAAACTAAAACAAAAAACCGAACAGAGAGGTAGAAACTCCCTACAATCCCAAGGAAACAAGCAAACATCACACTTTACTGCCGCGCCGATCGTCCGCACAACCCTCTCCGTCCCCAGAGGGGGAGGGTGGAGCCCCGGACCTCACCGCGCCATTGCCTAGCATCAGTTCGGAAGCTAAGCTTCAACCAACTCGAAAAAAATGCCAACCAGTGGGAGGGAGGGTTGCCAGGAAACCTCCGGGGCTCACCCAGAAAATGGCGTTTCATTACATTCAACGCTGGTTTTCTGTGGGGAGCCCCTACGGCTCCCTGGAGCTTCATACCCAAAGAGAAGGAAAAGAAAGGGCTGACCCAGGAGGCGGCCGCCACAAACTCCGCAACGCGAAGCCGAGACAACAGGCTGCAACCTGCAACCCAAGGCAACAAGAACACACAGGAGTAGACACGCGCATACAGAACGAGCGGCCAAGAACCTGTGTGACCCTCAAATCCTTGCGCCCGAAATGAGCCCTAGACGTCACCAACAATGCAGTGAAAGCTGCAAACGTCCGAACAGCACGGGTGCAAGGCTAGACCGCAGGCTGGAAGACTTAAAAACTCTGCGGACGACATGGAAGACCCGAGCTATGAAACAGGGAACGAGGGGAACTGGATCAACCCAAAGCGCATCCCCAGACACGGTACGCAGGTAACGGCAAAAAAGCGCAACCGGACAACACAGGAGGCACCCCCGGCCGAACCAATCAAGCATCAATAACCCAAGGACCCCTCTGGAAAGCAACCGTCTCGACCGTCGCCAGAAGGACAGAGAAAGGCTGCAAACGTACAAACCTACCACCAGTACCAAAGAGCAGAAACCTGAACCGAAGGGGCTACCACAAATTGAGGAGAAGATAAGAGCCTGATCAAGGTCCCTGATCAAGGACCAGGACAGCTCAGGCGACACATGAGCAGGCCGGAGGTGAAACAAAACACGAGAAAGCGTACAGAACGGGGCAGATGTGACATCCACCCCGAACGCAAGCCGGAGTGGCTCCGCCAGCGCCGCACAAAACGAGGCGACAATAAAAAACATCAAATAACTGAAGTCCTGAAAACTCAAGAAAGGACAAGACAACCCGATGCGAAAGAGAAGACAACCTACGAAGAGCAAGAAAAAGGTGCATAGAAACACCAGGAATATCATACTGTCGCCGAGACGAAGCTCGCAGGAGGGACACCATCAACAAAGCCACCTGATCACCACAGAGATGTTGATACCCGTGTCAAAATACCAGACGCGAAGAGCCGAGGAGAAGGCCGAACTAGTCACGTACAGAACCGGTCTGACCTGCTGAAAGAGGCGGAGCCGTGGGAAAACGCCCCGGGTTCAGACACCTATCAAGCAGCGTCTGAAAATAAAGCTGGCCCGGCCACCAAGGGACCATGAGGACTACTCTCTTGGAAATGGGCTCCAACCGAGCCAGAACCCGAAGCAACAGCTGGACCGGGAGCAGAGGAACAGGTACCCCCACCTCGACCAGTCCTGCCGAAAGCAAACACCGTAAACGCCTCGCAGGTGGGTAAGGACGCAACATAGAATGGGCGACGCCTAGACGACGCCGACTCGAAGACGTCCATGGCCAGGAGTCCATACGTCCAGCAGAGCCAACGAAACGAGTCGGCGACGACTGGCCAATCTGCGAACAGAGGAATGAACCAAGACAGGCTGTCCGCCAGGACGTAGGACACACCCCGGACATGAACCTCACGGTTAGCCAAACCCCGAGAATACAGCAAACGAGCCACTCCAAGGGACCAACCCCAAAGGTCAAACACCTAAGAGAAACCCTGTGGTTCCGGCAAAGAACCGTCAGAGAACAGTCTGAATGGAGCTGAATGGTAGAGGACCGAGTGACCCGAACCCTCCGAAGCGCAAACCAGACAGCCACGAACTCCCAAAGCTCAAACCAGACAGCCACAAACTCCCGAAACGTGCTGTGAGCCCGACGGAGAGACAGACCCCACCATCCCCGGCCGACCTGGTGAGCACTGGTCACAAAGCCCCAGCCGAGAGATGACCCGTCCGTAAACACATCGAGCGAAGGCTCGGAAAGGTGCCAAGGCACGGAACCCCGAAAACCCCAAAGAGGAAGCTGGTGACGCAGCACCACCTGGTTGATACCTGGTTGATGGGGTTCTGGGAGTTCTTCTACTCCCCAGGCCCGGCCCGAGGCCAGGCTCGACTTGTGAGAGTTTGGTCCACCAGGCTGTTGCTTGGAGCGGCCCGCAGGGCCACGTACCCACCACAGCCCGGCTGATCCGGAACTTCACTTAGAAAACCGTCCAGTTTTCTCTTGAAGATGTCCAACACAAGATCCCGGAGGAACGAACCCAACGATTGCAAGAGAGGCGGAAGGGAAGTCTCCGAAGGAACCAAACAGACGCCGAAACAAAACCGACCCTGCGGGCAGACCAGCACGTCGAAGTTCAGACTCCCGCACAACTGCTCGAGCAACTGCCGAGCAACCCAGGACCCCCTCATGAACAGCCGAAGGCGGGACCACAGCCGCAGCAACGCTTCTGTTGGGAGAGACAAAAAAGTGGTCAAAGAATCCGAAACAAGACCCAGCCAGGTCCAAACCCGGGACGGAAACAGATGGAACGACCTGCAGATCAAAAGGAATCCGAACTTGGCAATCTGGAAAGAACCACACCTTTGGCGAGCAGACAAGCGGACTGACTGGGAGCCCACACCAGCCAGTCGTCGAGGTAGGCCAGAAACCGAATCCCGAGCAGAAGCAGACAGGTCACCAAGATCTGGTAAAGATGTGTAAATACACTAAGTGCCAATTACAAACTAGGGAAGGCAACAAAAGCGGCAAACCTGAAGCCCCACCATCAACTGTGCCAGTCCCGGAACCCTGGAGAGGAATGTGCCAAGAAGTGACCCGGAGGTCCAGGGGCACAATCCAGGCACCCGGCCCCCAATAGAAGCCGGACCGGAAACAACAGTTTTCCGAAGAGGGCAAAAGAATCCAGGGTGCAGGCTGCATAAGTCCAGAAGAACCGCAAGGCCCGTGTCTGCACTAGAACAGGCGGGAACCTCGCACGGATGGGGCGGAACGACCATGTCCAAACGCACCCACACCAAGATGACATGACGAAGCGCAGGGGAACAAGCCCACACTGCCAGCCCCGAACCCCCCAAAGGGGGAGAAGCCGTCCGATGCCACCAGAGGCTGGAGGAGAACCACAAGCGAGAGC
This sequence comes from Procambarus clarkii, assembly GCF_040958095.1. Classification (NCBI taxonomy): domain Eukaryota; kingdom Metazoa; phylum Arthropoda; class Malacostraca; order Decapoda; family Cambaridae; genus Procambarus; species Procambarus clarkii. The sequence goes on from NC_091167.1 coordinate 12,323,427, forward strand.
TAACAAAGCAAGCTGCACCCCCAGCGCCCCATCAACAGCAAAGTGAATGGAACCCCTTCCAAAAGAAAATGTATATATATAAATACACACATACATACATGTACATTATATATATATATATATATATATATATATATATATATATATATATATATATATATATATATATATATATATATATATATATATATATATATATATACACACACACACATATACATAAATACCTACACACACAAAATGTATAAAAACATATATACATATATGTAAATAAAATTTAAAATAAATTAAAGAAAAGAAAAAGACAAGCCGCCGACTGGTGGGCAGAGAGCACCACACTGGCCAGTTGAAGAAGGCCCCAAGAAGCCCACCTCGACAACAAAAACCCAAAGCCCCGGAACAACCACAACACGTGCCAAGACCCAAAAAGGTCAGCCTGCAAGCCAGGAAGACCTCGGAACCCCAGAAGGCAGAACCTGGTCACAAACAAGGTAACAAAGCCCCCTGAACCCACAAAGGGTCCCCAAGAGGAAGATACCTCCAGAACGAAACCAAAGAACCCAAGGGAACCTGGAATCGAACCCGGGGGAGCCCAAACTATCACATTTGCCAGCGGAATTGCACCACTGAGGGGCAAAGCACAGCACCCAGGGAAACTGCCAAAACAGACCGAAAACCGAGGGACAAGGTGTGGGAACAAGGGTAAACAGACAGGGATACTGAGCCCAAACCCTAGGGCCCAAACCCAGAACAGACAGAAAATGGAAAAACTGGTGTAAAAACCAACACCCAACTGTTCCCAGAGGAAAAGAAGACGGGCAGAACACCCCAGAAAAACAAAGAAATGGCAACATGAGGATAAAATCCCTAACAGGAGGTGAAAACTTAACCAAAACGCCAGCTCGCACACCCAGGCAACTGTAAACAAACGGCAGCGCCGCCCGTGGCCAAGCGGAGAGTTATTCACAGAAAAGAAAATGGCCACCAAAACAAAGGAGCTGTGACTGACGCAACAGACCCAAAAACACGCCAGCAAATGTGGGAAGGAAGCAGACCAGATGGACAAAAAACCCCGCCCAGACGCAGAAAACCCAGGCCGCTAAAACTGCAAGCGGACATCCCCCACAGCCCCAGGAACCCACAACAGAGGCCCCGGGGCAGAGCCGTCCTCCACACCCCTCTGCCCTTAAAGAAAAGGAAAAGTCCACGGGAAATGCAGCAAAGATGGGCCGCTGGTAAGACCCAAAAGCCTTGGCAGGAGGAACAGGCTTGAAAACCTCCGTCCCCAACCCGAACAGGGCAGCCCCAGAAGCCGCCCAAGTCTCGGAACCAACAAAACCCCGCCCCGACCCCGAAACCCGCAGATGGTCAGGAGCCGGGAACAGGGAGGGAAAGGGGCAAACAGCACCTAAACAAAACGGGGAGGCCCCAGGGCATCTGAGTGGAAAACCAACCTAGCGCATTGCAGCAACCTAAACCGAGCGTGCAACGCGGATGCCGCCTGTACTTTGAACAGTAATGACATCAGGAGAGTACTGGAGAACAAGCAGAGAACACAACTGGCAAGACTCCGGGTCAAGGTGTCAGTGACGAAACAGGCAGCACGAAGGTAAAAGTGGCGACCATCACCCTGAGACAAGGGCACAGCAACCAACGAACCCGCACAAGACGGGATGGAACCCGGAAGACACATCCAATGGTCCACGGAGCCCCAACAGGGTTTTCCAGGGCACGTAGGCTGACTGCTACGGGAAGCCCGGGTAAGGTGTTGCTAACCAGTTAAACACCCAAGCTAACAAGAGGGGATGTAACACTGAAAACCCCTGTGACGTGTACAATCACAGGGGCCTAGCAGAGGGCCGCCAAACACTACCAGTGGAACTATAGCCACACTAGGCAGACCCCCACCAGGCATATTAAAAGAAAAACATAAGAAAAACCCCACAAAAGTACACCATTCCCAAAGGCAACAGGAACTAGTCGCCGTGTAGGTGGTAGGCCGTGCAACACCCTGATGCCCTAACCAGCACAATACCAGTCCCTACCCAAGGCCAAACAAGGGCCCCAAGCTCCAGCTGGCCCCAAGGGTGAGGCAAATGCCGAGCAGCAAGAACATCTACAGGAATGGTTCCCGAATGCCCCAGGTAAGATAACCCTGTCACACAGAGGCAGTACTCACAGTGCGCTTAGGGAAGAAAGCCCCTAAGCGTATGCAGCCCTGGTACTGATGAGGAACACCTGGCCACCGCACAATACAGAAAACACAGCAGTGAACGCCACGAAAGCAAACACCGCCTAGGAAACTGAGGCCAGAGAAGGATCTGTCCCAGTTGACATTAGCATACGAACTGGTGCTAGGTAGCCGGCGCGGTGAGGTCCGGAAACCCCCCTCCCCCTCTCGGGGCGGGGAGGGGTGCACAGACAAGCAGCGCAGCAGTAAAGTGTGATGTTTGGTTGTTTGCTTGTTTCCTTGGGATTGTAGGGAGTTTCTACCTCTCTGTCCAGTTTTCTGTTTTAGTTTCTTACCATGTGGGGTTTGTTTTGTTATGCCTACCTTTCTGGGTGCCTAACCCCGGTCGATGGCAGATAAGGAGAACCCCCAACCACAAGGGGGTTTTCCAGGGCCATTGCTCCCTGAAACCTCTCTGAAGGGACCAGGTTCTGGTGCTGGTCCCTGGTAGGTCTGAACTCCATAGCCAATGTTCCTGTCTAATATAACATACATTAGTCCGATAAGCTCCAGGGAGCTATAGGGGCTCCCCGCAGAAAAGGAACCAGTACCCTGTACTGTATTTGGAAGTGGTGAATGTTATAAAGAAAGTTTGATTTGATAGGCATCTAAGAGATAAAGTTGATCACTAATACTCTCACTTTAGCAATACCAATGCACATATTCAAAAATAAAATTGCCATGAGGACAGAATAAAGTAGAATGAAGTTAGGATTATAAGAGCAAGCCTTAGTCTTAGTAAATAACTGGGCCATGGAATAAGTATGTCATTCAGTGAATCAAGAATTGGAATTGATGATGAACGAAATGCAGGGCAGAGCTCAAGATGTATGCGTAAGAAATTAAAAACTGAAAGGGTCAAGTAGTCTAATTGTACAGTATTTGTTGTGTGTGATGAAAGATGTGAAAATTAATTTTGAGGTAGGTATAGTAAATGTGTTTGATACAAATACCAAGAATTTATAGAATAATTGTGAAAGGAAATGTGAAAAGCAGGAATGAGCTATAAGACTAATGTGTGACTTTGCTTAAACGAATCAAGGTCAACTGAGTACCTTGATGAACTAATGAACAAACTGTGGGTGAACCAGAATATGGTGTACTGAATGCGCATCTTCATATTTTATATTTCCACTCTATAAAACATCTAAATTATTGGGACCAATAACAATTTTTAAATCTGTATTCTCTAGAGCACAGGGGAGAGAGATACATACAATAATTTACAACCATAAAATATTATAGGGACTGGTTCCAAATCTGCACATGGAAATACAGTGGTACCTCGAATAACGAATTTAATCCGTTCTGTGTTCGTCATGTGAAACGGACGCCATACAAAATAAATGTCCCCATGTAACCACTGAGATGCACTGTGTTTATTGTGAAATTCCCCCAGTGTGCATGACATCAAGTGTTCCCAAAAAATCATTTTTCTTTGTAAAATGATAAATTACCTTCTCTGAACATGTCTATGTAAAAATAATTACCAAATTCCACTTACTTTGGCTGTGAGGACGTGGACAAGGTGTGCTGTGACGTTATCAGGGGCTGGTCGCCCGTGTGTGAAGCTCCCAGACACGGTCGCGCAGGCCATTCAAGCACCACGTGTTGCCACAAATATATTTTCAAATATTCTTTCTATGTATTTCCAATACAGTTTTATTTGTTTCTTTTATCGTATATGATGCATATTTGTGACCTTTACAATATGTATACAGTAGAATGTTCATAATGTTCCATGGAACTGTGATACATGTGTCAGTAATGTGTCCACAATAAATGTTTGCCACAATATTACGTGGTAAAAATTCACTAAAATTACAATATGTACAATTTCCATACTATTTACACAGTAACACACTGTATTACACACTCAGTACTTTGGAGGTGCGTAATAGTCAACGAAGTAGTCCATGGTACACAGCGCGACTTTGCTCTCGTTGCACCAGCTACAGATAGATTTTCGCTTCCTGTTTCATCGTTCTGTGTGCTTGCAAATAACACACTCGCGTGCACCCTTGGCTTTAGTACTTGTAGGTGGTATGTAGCCAAGCTTGTAAAGTATAAGGTAGTATTGAAACGATTGTAGGAAAAGCTCAAATTGTAAGGTAGTCTTGAAAAGATTGCTTTATAAGGTCCCACACAGGAAGAGATTCAGCTTGCCTCAAAGAGTGTACGTCAGTCAGGAAGAGATTCAGGTATTCTTGAAAATATCTATGGAAAACACCACCATGGAAGCCGCTAACACTGTTTATCTATACTACTTGTATCAGATGCATCATCACTGAACGCAGAAAATGATTCATCTATGTATCATCTATATACATTAGAGATGGCAAGGGTGGGGCTCAGAGCTACAACTGGATACGCTTGCTGTATCATCCTCATGGGTGCTGTACTGTATCACTTGCATCTGACCATTGTGTTAAGTCCTTATTGCGCATAGCTTCACCAATATTATGACCCTTATGTTCTTCAAACAATAGAGTCTGAATTTTACTGAGTGCAATCTTTCAACATCGTGTGGGACAGGTGTTTGGGAGCCAGAGGCGCGTGTGCCACAAATGGTTGCTCACGCAGTACTAACCCAGCCAGCAGCCCTAGTCTTTCATATTCGTTATAGCAAAAGGTTCGTTCAGTGTTTGTTGGGTAGGCTGCTCCATTATGACAATCTTTCTTTGTTTCAAATGTGTTCCATTTGTTTTGTATTTGTCACTTACGTCTCAATAATGGAGCAGCCTACCCGACAAAAACTGAATGAATCTTTATGGCATTTGTAAATTTTTCAAATTGTTTCAACAGTTCTTTTATTTTTCTTTATTTTTGTTATTTAAGAAACATGGAGCAGCCTACCTGTAGACCACCGAACGAACCTTTTTGACATTTGTTCTTGTTTTCAAAATTCTTCATTTTTTTTTTATTATTTACAATTTTTTATGCAAGAAACATGGAGAAGCCTACCTGCTGACCACCAAACGAACCTTTTGCTATAAGGCAAATGAAAAATAAATATTGAACACATTTGAAAAGAGGAAAATGTCATAATAGTTTGTTCAGTGTATGTAAGGTAGGCTGCTCCATTATTGAGACGTAAATGACAAATACAAAACAAATGGAACACATTTGAAACAAAGAAAGATTGTTATAATGGAGCAGCCTACCTGCCAAACACCGAACGAACCTTTTTGACATTTGTTGTATATCAGAAATTTCATTTCTTTTTTCCTACAAAAACATCAATACTTTGCAACATCTCAGCAGTCACCCCTTTATATCCCAGCATCATTAGCATCTTTAAACAAGAACAACATAATTTATGTGCATCGTCGGAGGCGTCTAAGAATGTGCAAGAAGCAGCGCGACCCCACCATGTGGTGTTGACGTTACTCAAACGAGCGTTCCCCATGCAGAACGATTTGACGCCGTTCGGGCCGTTCGTTACCCAAAATGTTCGCCTTTTGGGGCAATCGTTATGCGAGGTACCACTGTAATATCACAACGTTATTTCCAGCAGTAGAAATGGCAGGATGTGCAAAATAGCCCTATTGAAAAGCAGAGGTGCAATAGGTATGCTGAGAGAGAACTGTATCAACATCATACCTGGAAAGAGTTGCAAGAGTTCTTCTACTTCCCAAATATGCCCAGGGCCAGGCTCAGATTGAGATAACTTGGTCACACAGGCTGTTGCTTGGAGTGGCCTGCAGGCCCACAGCCACTACAACCCAGTTGGTTCGGCACTTCTTGCAGGAACTTATCTAAATGCTTCTTGAAGACATCCACCTTTGTTCTGGCAATATTTCTAATGCTTGCTGGCAGGGTATTGAACAGCTGTGGACCTCTGATGTTCAGACAGTGCTTTCTGATTGTGCCTATGGCACCTCTACTCTTCACTGGTTCTATTATTCTGCATTCCCTTCTGTATCTTTTGCTCCAGTATGTTGTTATTCTACTGTGCAAATTTGGGACCTGGCCATTCCAATATAAAAGGTCCAAGACTTCCCGACAATCCCCCGCTACATATAAAGGGCATAACTGGCTGGCATCTCACAGTGTTCGAGAGAGAGAGAGAGAGAGAACTCGATAAACACCTCCAAAAGATACCTGATCACCCAGGCTGTGATTATTCATACATCTTGGTGCACACTGTGCCCAACAGCCTGGATTTTAATCCCCTTGAACAGGTTGGCATTTTAATCCCCTTGAACGTGCCTGTGCATGGGTCACTGAGGTAACGAAAAATACACGGGCCAAAAGCCGGCATGGGAAAAAAAGTTCGTAAAACACAGGGGCCAGAAGCCGGCATGGGAAAAAAAGTTTGTAAAACCCAGGGGCCAGAAGCCGGCATAGGGAAAAAAAGTTCGTAAAACCCAGGGGCCAGAAGCCGGCATTTTAATCCCCTTGAACGTGCCTGTGCATGGGTCACTGGGGTAACGAAAAATACACAGGCCAGAAGCCGGCATGGGAAAAAATGAAAATTGCCGGCTTCTGGCCCGGTTTATACTACTACCAACCAAGAGGCCTGGTAAGAGACCAGGCTGTAGGGACATTGCTCCTTGGAATCACCACAAGGTAACCACAGGGATAGGTAGGTAAGGTATTACTATTCTTCTGCATTTAGTAGTACAGTACTGTACAGTACTGTAAATACTATTACAAAATGTTTAACTTTTTAAATGTATAGCATTTCTTATACATCGAATCCAGATGACCAGAGGTTTCTCCAGATACAAGTATACAGGCAGAGAGTTTAAATCAAATCCGGATAACTTTCTACCTACTACTTGTTTATATCCGAACTGAAATCCAGACAACCGGAGATTTTTCCGGATACGAAGCTGGGCATCGGGCCGTACCGTATGAATCCCGTATGGCTGTGGCTCGAGGCACGTGATATTGGTAGTGTTGGGGTGGGTGGCTTCAGGGAAAGGGGTATCAAGAGAGAGAGAGAGAGGGGAGAGTTGGCAGGGACTGCCTGGGAAATATGGGGCATGTGGAGGGGCATGTGGAGGGGCCTATAATCTGTATTGTATACTACAACCATTCAACCAGTGAGGCCTCACAAGCAAGCCATGGACCTTCAACCAGTGAGGCCTCACAAGCAAGCCATGGACCTTCAACCAGTGAGGCCTCACAAGCAAGCCAAGGACCTTCAACCAGTGAGGCCTCACAAGCAAGCCAAGGACCTTCAACCAGTGAGGCCTCACAAGCAAGCCATGGACCTTCAACCAGTGAGGCCTCACAAGCAAGCCATGGACCTTCAACCAGTGAGGCCTCACAAGCCATGGACCTTCAACCAGTGAGGCCTCACAAGCAAGCCATGGACCTTCAACCAGTGAGGCCTCATAAGCCATGGACCTTCAACCAGTGAGGCCTCACAAGCAAGCCATGGACCTTCAACCAGTGAGGCCTCACAAGCAAGCCATGGACCTTCAACCAGTGAGGCCTCACAAGCAAGCCAAGGACCTTCAACCAGTGAGGCCTCACAAGCAAGCCATGGACCTTCAACCAGTGAGGCCTCACAAGCAAGCCATGGACCTTCAACCAGTGAGGCCTCACAAGCAAGCCAAGGACCTTCAACCAGTGAGGCCTCACAAGCAAGCCATGGACCTTCAACCAGTGAGGCCTCACAAGCAAGCCATGGACCTTCAACCAGTGAGGCCTCACAAGCAAGCCAAGGACCTTCAACCAGCGAGGCCTCACAAGCAAGCCAAGGACCTTCAACCAGTGAGGCCTCACAAGCAAGCCATGGACCTTCAACCAGTGAGGCCTCACAAGCAAGCCATGGACCTTCAACCAGTGAGGCCTCACAAGCAAGCCAAGGACCTTCAACCAGTGAGGCCTCACAAGCAAGCCAAGGACCTTCAACCAGTGAGGCCTCACAAGCAAGCCAAGGACCTTCAACCAGTGAGGCCTCACAAGTAAGCCCAAGAATTCTTATCTTCAAGATGTGTAGCATCAATCAAGAAGAACTACAACAAGGTAAGCTGAAGTTTCTGTTTGAAATTAATTGCAGTACTGCACTTGAGTATTTCATAATTATAGTCTGTGTGTGGCAATTCAAATTATGTTTTTGTGGAACAATTTTTTTTAATATGTTCACTTTTGAACTTCTCCGGTAAAAAGTCAGCTAATCCAGGTGTCAGGCTTAACCCGGATGGGGGTCCTTCCCATATAGTCCGGATAATCGAGCTCATACAGTACTTGCAGCATCCAACTCCAAAGAATAATGGTCTAAAGAGAACTCCTCTCCAGATTCAGACAATGAACCACTGGGAAACAGTCTGAACTGAGCCAGAACACAGAACCTGGAGGAATATGAATCTTCCTCAGGACACAACACATGTCCACAAACTCCCACAATGTTCTGTGCGGTCGACGAAAAGGTGGTGACCAATGACCCTGACGCTCACCAGCCTGGTAAGCACAGTCACCCAGGGCTGCTCCAACACAAGCAGGCAGTGGTCAGGAGCCGAAGCAAAGCTGCCAGAGAAAGGGAAAGTGACGAGGACCAAGAATCCAACACAAGGCCCAACTAACTCAAAACCTGGGACAGAACCAACTGGAACTTCCAAAAGTTCACCAGGAACTCAAATCTGGCAAACCAGGAAAGAACTAGATCCCTGGCTAGCAGACATGCAGACTGACTGGGGGGTCCCACCCTAGCCAGTCATCAAGGTAAGCCAGAACATGAACGTCCAACAAAGACAAGTCACCATAACCAGAGCCAACCTGATAAAACCCTAAGGAGCCAAATTCAAGCTGAAAGGAAGAGCTCGAGAGCGGTAAGTCTGATGTCCCACTATTGAACCTAACCAATACCCGAACCTGGGGTGAATAGGGACATGCCAGTACACATCCCGGGGGTCTAGAAATATAATTCAGGAGCCTGCATCTAAGGCGAGGCAAGACGAACCTGGGCCAAAGTGGTCATCTGGAACGAGGAGAGGGGGATGAAGAAGTTCAAGCTTGAGAGATTAAGGATGAACCAAAGCTCTGCCAAGACCCATTTTAGAACCAGGAAGAGACAAGACACCCACTGCCGAGATGTGATCGTTTCGACCACAACGGAAGCAACCCACTCTGAAATGACCCAACACAGGCAAAGGGAAGAGACCTTTGCCTGCCTAGCTCCAAGAATATGGAAGGGACCGACTAACTCCACCGCAGGCCACACAAGATGACCCAAAAAGCGCACAAACCCTGGGACCAGTTGACAAATAGGGCAAGCCATCCCTCCACTGCCCTACCAAAGGGGTAAAATGGCTGGCACAAACCACAAGCAGCAGCAGCCCTCCTGCTTCCTGGTGGGCAGTAGTAACCTAGTGACAGTGATCGTGCATCCCTTGCTCTGTGCCTCTCTAATGGGGAAGGAAGGGTCAGGTTTTGGCCCCTCAGTCCCTGGTAGGCTCCCTCATGACTTGCAAGAGCTGATGTGATGATGTCATTTAATAGTAAGGAGTTATCTCCATGCAGCTAGTAACAGGAAGCCTCTGTTCGACCCTCCAGAAAATGGACAATTCATCTGAACAGGTACAGAGAAAAATGACAAAGTTAATCCCAAGAATTATAAACCTCCCATATGAAGAGGGATTTAAAAAGTTTAATCTACATTCTCAAAAAAGGTGAATGGATGACATGATTGAAGTACTATACAGATGAACAAAAAGGTATAATAGAGTAGGTAATAATAAGGTGTTAAATATATCACCACAGAATAACCATAATATCACCATAAGCAATGGATACAAGTTGGATCCATTTAGATGCAAGAGAGACCTGTGAAAATAATGGTTTGGTAACAGTGTTGTTGACTTATGTAGCACATGATTGGGTAGCATAATATATGAGGGATTGCTGGATTGCTTCAGAAGAAGGCGAGACATGTATATATGAGTTTGGTTGGAGATGAAATAGGAAAGAATGACCCACTGGGTCATTGAGGCCCATTGGTCCTCACATGGGCTAATGGGCCTTCTGCAGTTTCCTTAATTTTTATATTTTTTGTATACTTACGTTGAGAATATTGGTGACCATTTGCCAGCACTTTACATAATTCTTGTAATTAACTTCTTTAATGTCCTCATCTTCCACTTCACTCCAGTAGTCCAGTGATGAGATACCGCACACTTTTCTCTTATTGCCTTTACTTCTCTTAAAGGAAAACACACCCTGCAAAGAACAAAAATCTAACACTATACCAAATGCCAAGCCAAACTTACTCAACCTAGAAATCACATATGATAATCTTCACTGAGTCAAATTGTATAAACATGAATATCATTAAAATATACTCCTACTATATTTTCTAGGGGAGCCCCTTGGTGGCTCCCTGAAGCTATATCTCACTGACATTGCTCCATTCCAATGGGTCACATCAGTCACAGTTGTGTTTGTTCTACCAGGAACCAGAGTCAGAACCTGGCACCCTCACAGAGGTGCTGGGAGTGAATGCCAATCTGCCACCAATTAAGTATCAAACAAAACATCGAAACTGCCAGACAACTCTGCAAACAATTCTAATGAAACAATTGGCTCACTCATACCAGGCTGAAACCCTATACAGTTTGTACTAATAGCCATGACCAGGCAGCCATAGCCAGCCTTACTGACTCAGTTCTGTTGCTCATGTGGAGGTGTCAACTGCCTGTAGTACTATGGGTCTGTCAGTTGCAGTGAGCCTTACTGCTTTTAGTCGAGTGCCGGCCATCATCTTGGACTTCATCCAGTGGGACTATTTGCTTGTGTTTAGTTCTATTATTTTGGTATTTGCTTTATGAGCATTACACACAGAAATCACAATAGCTTGATGCATCAAATGAACAAATCCACAAGGGCCGTGACGAGGCGTTTGAACCTACGTCCTCTCGGATGTAGGTTCAAACCCTCGTCACGGCCCTTGTGGATTTGTTCATTTATGTGCATGTTTTGTATCCAGTTTTGCTGTGTTGGATTGGCTTCTCTTCAATTCAAGCTGCAAGCATTCAGGGACCTCTTCCCTAGGTGTTTGACACCACGAGCGTAGCTCTCATCCTGTAACTACACTTAGATAATTATAGTTCTTCTTGAGAGGTTATCTTGAGATGATTTCGTTTTTTTTTTTAGTGTCCCGCGGCCCGGTCCTCGACCAGGCCTCCACCCCCAGAAAGCAGCCCGTGACAGCTGACTAACACCCAGGTACCTATTTACTGCTAGGTAACAGGGGCATTCAGGGTGAAAGAAACTTTGCCCATTTGTTTCTGCCTCGTGCGGGAATCGAACCCGCGCCACAGAATCACGAGTCCTGCGCGCTATCCACCAGGCTACGAGGCCAGTGAATACTTTACTGAATTAATTCCATCTTTAGCTAACTAACAAACTCACCCTTAACATTGATAAAACCTATATTTGTTTGGTAATAAAGCCACTGATCAAATTAACATAAGAATTAACAATACCAAAATTAGTAACAAAGTACTGTAAATGGTAACTTCCTTGGAGTTCTCATTGATAACAAGCTGAATTTCCAGGGACACATTCAAAATATAACTACAAAAATTATAAAACATTTGGCATTCTTTCTAAAATAAGATACTATATACTTCACCCTGTTCTGTAAATCTTTTATTACTCTCATCTATCCTTACCTCACATAGTATCTGTGCCTGGGGTTCTACTACCCAAAATCATCTACCACCTCTAATTACTCAACCCAAATCAGCTATTAGAACAATAACAAACCCTGTTCCCAAGCAGCACTTAGCCCCCTTACTTAATATCTACCATATTCAAAGATTTAAGTCACTGCACATCCTCTTAAGTGTTCTCTACATACATGTATATATATATAAAACTGAACTGCAATGCTAATCCTGACCTTAAACGCTTCCTGGAGCGTTGTAAGAGAACCCATGGGCACCACACTAGAAACAAATATCCATTTGAGATTCCAAGAGTGTGACTTAACCAAACTAGAAATGCTTTACAAATCAAGGGTCCCAGAATGTGGAATGACCTTCCCAATCACATCAAAGACTGTCCCTCTCTCAACCAGTTTAAGAGAGAAACTAAGTACCAGTACTACCTAATAAACTCCATGTAGCCAACCTTACCTCCTAAACATCAATCTATGTTTTGTCATTATCAAACATTAATGATTAATGACTAGCTTGTATAACTGCTGATATCTGCTATGTAAAACCTTAAGAAAATTGTAGTCATTCTGTATATTTAGTTAAAATTACTATCTGCTGTTCTGTTGCAATTTCTGCTGTTTCACTCATCATGTAATTACAGTATTATAATTCTTTTTATTTATTTTCTCTGCTTCAGTTTAACATTTGCTTTTGATCTCAATTAGTTTTAAGTCTTAGTTTTTAAGTTGATTTTCTTCACATCATGCCTGAAATGCTGTGCATATTAGTGGCTTTATGCATTGTGAGAGAATGGATTTTGCCAGCTGTCTTAATATGTGCAAAGTGAGTGCACGGTAACAGTTGAATTCTCAAGTGCACAGTGTGTGTGCACAAGGTCAAGTTTTGTTAATGCAAGACTTAAGTATACTTTGTTGGGTATCTATGGAGAGCTCAGCTCATCAGGAGGCCAAGGTAGTGCAAGGGGCCATTGTGTGTCTAATTGTTTGTTATTTACAGCGAGAAGTATACATTTATTTATTTATTTATATATATACAAGATACATTGGGTTTATGAGAGTACATAGCATTGATTTTTTTATATTCTTGTAAAACCACTAACACACACAACATTTCGGGCAGATCCTTCATCTAACCGTTAAATTTAAGTGCGTAATTTCTAGCAGTTTAGTTAGTTCATTGCTTATGCACCCCCCATATCCATCTTGTGGGCGGTAGTGGAAAGGGTTACAGAGGCACATAATGGGCTCAGCGACTGAACCCCATAATTCATTTAGCTAAGCAAGTTACAATCTTGATGAGCTAGTTACAAAATTCAATACACATTGTCACATCAATAGGTTCGAGATCGACCACAAGAATTTCTAGCAAAATTGAAAAATGTTAACAGGCACATTGTAAGAAAATTTGAAAAGTTTAGTAGGTACATTATAGTAAAATTTGTGGATTATCAACAGGTACAATATGAGGATTATTTATAGGTACTGTATATAGTAGTAAAATATGCATTCAATATAACATCCATGATATAAGATGAGAGCAGTGATTACAATGGTGAGGTTGTATGGCTTAGGCACATATGGTGGGGAAGTGGGTAGCACAAGAGTTTAGCGAATTTTAAGAGTTTAAAGCACTTGGGAGGAAACTATAAGGATAAAATTAGGTATTTTTTGGTTTTAGTTTTGAATAAAGCATAGGTTGGACAGCTTTTCAATTCATTAGGAGTAAGTTCCATAGACTAGGTACCTTTATTTGCATAGTGTGTTTACACAGATTTAGTTTGACTCTGGGAATATCAAAGATATATTTATTTCTGGTGTGGTGATCATGGGTTCTATTACACCTATCAAGGAAAAGTTTCAGATCAAGATTAGCATTTAGGAACAAGGTTTTGTACATGTAAATGGCACAAGAGAATGTATGGAGTGAGTTTATGTTTAGCATGTTTAGGGATTTAAACAGAGGGGCTGTGTGTTGTCTGAAAGCAAAGTTTGTTATAGTTCTGATAGCAGATTTTTGCTGGATGATGATGGGCTTGAGGTGGTTTGCAGTGATTGAGTTCCACGCACAGATACCATAAGTAAGATAGGGATAGATTAGTGTGTAGTATAATGAAAAGAGAGCTTGGAACATAATATCTGATTTTAAATAGTATACCAACCATTTTTTAGACTTTCTTGGTTATGTGTTTTATGTGGGTGCTGAAGTTGTCTCTTGTGTATGTATAAGCCAAGGAACTTTCCATCATTAGTATTGCTGATGTTAACGTTGTCTATCCGAAGCTGAATTACATTTGTTGATTTACTTCCAAATAAAATGTAGTAGGTCTTTTCTATGTTTAGTGTGCAATTGTTGGTTGACATCCATGAGTGGACTTTTTTTAATTTGTTATTTACAAGATTATTTACTGTGTGTGGGTTGGGGTCTAAGTAGATGAAGGTAGTATCGTCAGCAAATAATATAGGTGTAAGAATGTTAAGAGACATTAGGCAGATCAATGATGTATATAAGAAATAGGAGAGGTCCTAGGATGCTACCCTGTGGCACCCCTACAGTTAATGGTAGAGTGGGGGAGGTTATATCATTGATGGCTGCATATTGATGTCTGTCACTAAGATAGGATCGAATATAGTTCAGGGAAAGACCTCGGATTCCATAATTGTGAAGTTCAAGTAAGAGATAGTTATGGTTAACAGTATCAAAGGCCATGACTCTGGTCAATGAGGAGTCCAATTGGGAAATCATTTTTGTCAATGACTGTGTAGATTATATCAAGTAGACTAATAATTGCATAGTTGGTACTCTTTTTGTGAGCAGAAGCCAAACTAACAGAGGGCTTAGTATGTTGAATTTTATGAGGTAGGATTAGAGCTGTTTGTAAATAATTTTTTCAAATATTTTTGATAATACTGTATGGGTAGATTTGATAATGGTCTGTAATTGTTTGTCTGCCGGACTGCCTCCTCTATGAACTGGCATTACTCTTGCTTTTTTTTAGGGATATCAGGAAGGTATTTTTTTAAGGATATCAGGGAAGGGAAGGAGTTTTATCTGGTTATGTGATATCAACTTGTTGACTCCAGGGAGCCAGTGTCAAGAAATGGAGTGAGGAGGAACATTCTCAAGCTTGCTGTCAGAAAGGTAGAGGGAAGTCAACCATCAAGAAAAACACTAGGCCTCGGCCATAATGTAGTTGTGACGTTACAGCCTCTCTCCACTTGGAGGGAACAGTCCTGATTGGTTTAGACCTCAGTGCCTAATGCCTCATTGGTCAATTTCATATAATGGCACAGAAGGTAAGGAGAGCATTATAGTGCCAAGCAGGCCCTGGACTCGGCATTCTGTCGACATCTTTCGTTACACACAGATGTGAGGATCTATGCTACTGGCCAGTAGCCTAGATTCCCACCTTATGACATTATTACATTATCTCGTCACCTGCCTAATTTCACTTAGTGCAATTCGCTGCAGAATCCGGTTAAGTTACTTGAGAAAAGAGAGAGATTGTGTCACCACGTGATCACAGCAAGAAGCAGCGAGACTTGCCAGTGTTATATCAGTGATCATCGTGAACATCTTCATATTAAAATTAATGAGACCGGGTTATCAGTGAAGTACTGTACATTGATTCCCCACTGCTACCATTAATTTTTCGGAGAGAGATAAGGGAGCCGGTCGGCCGAGCGGACAGCACGCTGGACTGTGATCCTGTGGTCCCGGGTTCGATCCCGGGCGCCGGCGAGAAACAATGGGCAGAGTTTCTTTCACCCTATGCCCCTGTTACCTAGCAGTAAAATAGGTACCTGGGTGTTAGTCAGCTGTCACGGGCTGCTTCCTGGGGGTGGAGGCCTGGTCGAGGACCGGGCCGCGGGGACACTAAAAAGCCCCGAAATCATCTCAAGATAACCACAAGATAACTTTATTTTCAGAGCGATTTGTGGCCTTTTTCTCACCAAGCCATGCCACCCTACCACATGAGCCCACCCTGTGTGTGTGAGCTAACCCTACCACCCTGTGTGTAGCTGCCGCCACCGCTACCCCAGCTTGCTCGTCGCGCCACGTTCGGCCACGGAACACCTGTTGATCCAGTTGTACCTGCCACCCTGTGTCGACTGTGTTACTCGCATGTCATCACGTGCAGTAATTGCTGGAGTATTATATCTGAGCATCTACAGTCCAACATTGTGTGTATGCAAGGTGTGAGTGACAGGCTGGCCCTAAAGTGAGCACAAACATTTTTCTTGTTCCTAAAGTGTTTTCTCTTGTGTTGGTCTTGGATCAGCCATCCGAGCCGCATTGTTATCACCCGATACAGGTGAGAGGTAGATTGGTCGAAGAAGCAACGGGACAAATGTCAGTACAGCAGTCTGCGTGATACTGTATCCGTTCACTGTCATTGGTGTAAGTGTTATACACACTCCACACAGTTAATATATCTTATATTTTTGTGCATTTGAGTTGTACGGTGTTGGTATTGATATTATATTATTACAGTATATCATTATTTCATTATTGAGTATTTCAGTATCTGTGTGATACAGTGCATTTTATATTCTTTCCAGATACCAGTGGATGAATAAGTCACTGAGTGTTGTGTGTAGTTAACACCTGTGAATTATTTTTGCAGTTATTGATTATTGTGTTGTGTGTACATTATAGTGTTGTACTGTACTGGTGTGTTACCGTCAAGTGTTGTACGTGATTATTTATTATTGCAGTCCAGGTGACAAATATTAACATAATTAATAAATTGATTTGTTGCAGTCCAAGTGACAAGTGTTAACATAAATTACATTATTATTATTAGTAATGGTAATGTCTTCTCAGATATAATAACATAGGATACAAACCCACACTTGTTTATGTGTGAAATTTATGCAAGGAATTTACACCAAGTCTTTCGCAGTCTGAGTGTGTGGTTAGGTCTTGTCAAGGTCTGAGTGTGTAGTTAGGTCTTGTCAAGGTCTGAGTGTGTAGTTAGGTCTTGTCAAGGTCTGAGTGTGTGGTTAGGTCTTGTCAAGGTCTGAGTGTGTGGTTAGGTCTTGTCAAGGTCTGAGTGTGTGGTTAGGACAAGACTTGCTCCTAAACGTCTAATGTGGCTCCTATCCTGGACCCAGTCCTCTTATCCTTCTTGATGGTCAAGAAGGATAAGAGGGCTGGACCTTCTTGACCATCAAGAAGGATAAGAGGACTGGACCTTCTTGACCATCAAGAAGGATAAGAGGACTGGACCTTCTTGACCGTCAAGAAGGATAAGAGGACTGGACCTTCTTGACCATCGAGAAGGATAAGAGGACTGGACCTTCTTGACCATCAAGAAGGATAAGAGGACTGGGCCTTCTTGACCATCAAGAAGGATAAGAGGACTGGACCTTCTTGACCATCAAGAAGGATAAGAGGACTGGACCTTCTTGAACATCAAGAAGGATAAGAGGACTGGGCCCAGGATAGGAGCCACATTAGACGTTGAGGAGCAAGTCTTGTCCTAACCACACACTCAGACCTTGACAAGACCTAACCACACACTCAGACCTTGACAAGACCTAACCACACACTCAGACCTTGACAAGACCTAACTACACACTCAGACCTTGACAAGACCTAACCACACACTCAGACCTTGACAAGACCTAACTACACACTCAGACCTTGACAAGACCTAACCACACACTCAGACCTTGACAAGACCTAACCACACACTCAGACCTTGACAAGACCTAACCACACACTCAGACCTTGACAAGACCTAACTACACACTCAGACCTTGACAAGACCTAACCACACACTCAGACCTTGACAAGACCTAACCACACACTCAGACCTTGACAAGACCTAACCTACACACTCAGACCTTGACAAGACCTAACCACACACTCAGACCTTGACAAGACCTAACCACACACTCAGACCTTGACAAGACCTAACCACACACTCAGACCTTGACAAGACCTAACCACACACTCAGACCTTGACAAGACCTAACCACACACTCAGACCTTGACAAGACCTAACCTACACACTCAGACCTTGACAAGACCTAACTACACACTCAGACCTTGACAAGACCTAACCACACACTCAGACCTTGACAAGACCTAACCTACACACTCAGACCTTGACAAGACCTAACCACACACTCAGACCTTGACAAGACCTAACCACACACTCAGACCTTGACAAGACCTAACCACACACTCAGACCTTGACAAGACCTAACCACACACTCAGACCTTGACAAGACCTAACCACACACTCAGACTGCGAAAGACTTGGTGTAAATTCCTTACATAAATTTCACACATAAACAAGTATGGGTTTGTATCCTATGTTACTATATCTGAGAGAAGACATTACCATTACTACTAATAATAATACTTCACCTGTACTGGCCACAACAACACTTCATTTGTCAGCGAACTAATTCAATATTTCTGTTATACAAGTATATTAGAAATACGAAGCTGGTTTATACCTTAGACACAGAAACTGTTGCCATCGCTGAGGAGGCTGGAGAACACCGAGGGCGGGAAGCTGGAGAACACCGAGGGTGGGAGGCTGGAGAACACCGAGGGCGGGAGATACAGGAGGGCGGGAGGCTGGAGAACACCGAGGCGGGAGATACAGGAGGGCGGGAGGCTGGAGAACACCAATGCGGGAGGCTGGAGAACACCGAGGGCGGGAAGCTGGAGAACACCGAGGGCGGGAAGCTGGAGAACACCGAGGGCGGGAGGCTGGAGAACACCGAGGGCGGGAGGCTGGAGAACACCGAGGGCGGGAGATACAGGAGGGCGGGAGGCTGGAGAACACCGAGGGCGGGAGATACAGGAGGGCGGGAGGCTGGAGAACACTGAGGCGGGAGATACAGGAGGGCGGGAGGCTGGAGAACACCGAGGGCGGGAAGCTGGAGAACACCGAGGGCGGGAAGCTGGAGAACACCGAGGGCGGGAAGCTGGAGAACACCGAGGGCGGGAGGCTGGAGAACACCGAGGGCGGGAGGCTGGAGAACACCGAGGGCGGGAGATACAGGAGGGCGGGAGGCTGGAGAACACCGAGGCGGGAGATACAGGAGGGCGGGAGGCTGGAGAACACCGAGGGCGGGAAGCTGGAGAACACCGAGGGCGGGAGGCTGGAGAACACCGAGGGCGGGAAGCTGGAGAACACCGAGGGCGGGAGATACAGGAGGGCGGGAGGCTGGAGAACACCGAGGGCGGGAGGCTGGAGAACACCGAGGGCGGGAGGCTGGAGAACACCGAGGGCGGGAGGCTGGAGAACACCGAGGGCGGGAGGCTGGAGAACACCGAGGGCGGGAAGCTGGAGAACACCGAGGGCGGGAGATACAGGAGGGCGGGAGGCTGGAGAACACCAAGGGCGGGAGATACAGGAGGGCGGGAGGCTGGAGAACACCGAGGGCGGGAAGCTGGAGAACACCGAGGGCGGGAGATACAGGAGGGCGGGAGGCTGGAGAACACCGAGGGCGGGAGGCTGGAGAACACCGAGGGCGGGAAGCTGGAGAACACCGAGGGCGGGAGATACAGGAGGGCGGGAGGCTGGAGAACACCGAGGGCGGGAGGCTGGAGAACACCGAGGGCGGGAGGCTGGAGAACACCGAGGGCGGGAGATACAGGAGGGCGGGAGGCTGGAGAACACCGAGGGCAGGAGATACAGGAGGGCAGGAGGCTGGAGAACACCGAGGGCGGGAGATACAGGAGGGCGGGAGGCTGGAGAACACCGAGGGCGGGAGACACAGGAGGGCGGGAGGCTGGAGAACACCGAGGCGGGAGACACAGGAGGGCGGAAGGCTGGAGAACACCGAGGTTGGAGATACAGGAGGGCGGGAGGCTGGAGAACACCGAGGTGGGAGATACAGGAGGGCGGGAGGCTGGAGAACACCGAGGTGGGAGATACAGGAGGGCGGGAGGCTGGAGAACACCGAGGTGGGAGATACAGGAGGGCGGGAGGCTGGAGAACACCGAGGGCGGGAGGCTGGAGAACACCGAGGGCGGGAGGCTGGAGAACACCGAGGGCGGGAGGCTGGAGAACACCGAGGGCGGGAGGCTGGAGAACACCGAGGGCGGGAGGCTGGAGAACACCGAGGGCGGGAGATACAGGAGGGCGGGAGGCTGGAGAACACCGAGGGCGGGAGATACAGGAGGGCGGGAGGCTGGAGAACACTGAGGCGGGAGATACAGGAGGGCGGGAGGCTGGAGAACACCGAGGGTGGGAGATACAGGAGGGAGGGAGGCTGGAGAACACCGAGGACGGGAGATACAGGAGGGCAGGAGAACACCGAGGGCGGGAGATACAGGAGGGCGGGAGGCTGGAGAACACCGAGGTGGGAGATACAGGAGGGCGGGAGGCTGGAGAACACCGAGGGCGGGAGATACAGGAGGCTGGAGAACACCGAGGCGGGAGATACAGGAGGGCGGGAGGCTGGAGAACACCGAGGCGGGAGATACAGGAGGGCGGGAGGCTGGAGAACACCGAGGTGGGAGATACAGGAGGGCAGGAGGCTGGAGAACACCGAGGTGGGAGATACAGGAGGGCGGGAGGCTGGAGAACACCGAGGTGGGAGATACAGGAGGGCGGGAGGCTGGAGAACACCGAGGTGGGAGATACAGGAGGGCGGGAGGCTGGAGAACACCGAGGTGGGAGATACAGGAGGGCGGGAGGCTGGAGAACACCGAGGTGGGAGATACAGGAGGGCGGGAGGCTGGAGAACACCGAGGTGGGAGGCTGGAGAACACCGAGGGCGGGAGGCTGGAGAACACCGAGGCGGGAGATACAGGAGGGCGGGAGGCTGGAGAACACCGAGGCGGGAGTTACAGGAGGGCGGGAGGCTGGAGAACACCGAGGTGGGAGATACAGGAGGGCAGGAGGCTGGAGAACACCGAGGTGGGAGATACAGGAGGGCGGGAGGCTGGAGAACACCGAGGTGGGAGATACAGGAGGGCAGGAGGCTGGAGAACACCGAGGTGGGAGATACAGGAGGACGGGAGGCTGGAGAACACCGAGGCGGGAGATACAGGAGGGCGGGAGGCTGGAGAACACCGAGGTGGGAGATACAGGAGGGCGGGAGGCTGGAGAACACCGAGGCGGGAGATACAGGAGGGCGGGAGGCTGGAGAACACCGAGGTGGGAGATACAGGAGGGCGGGAGGCTGGAGAACACCGAGGTGGGAGATACAGGAGGGCGGGAGGCTGGAGAACACCGAGGCGGGAGATACAGGAGGGCGGGAGGCTGGAGCAACACTGAGGGCTGGAGGCTGGAGAACACCGAGGGCGGGAGGCTGGAGAACACCGAGGGCGGGAGATACAGGAGGGCGGGAGGCTGGAGAACACCGAGGCGGGAGATACAGGAGGGCGGGAGGCTGGAGAACACCGAGGTGGGAGATACAGGAGGGCGGGAGGCTGGAGAACACCGAGGCGGGAGATACAGGAGGGCGGGAGGCTGGAGAACACCGAGGCGGGAGATACAGGAGGGCGGGAGGCTGGAGAACACCGAGGCGGGAGATACAGGAGGGCGGGAGGCTGGAGAACACCGAGGTGGGAGATACAGGAGGGCGGGAGGCTGGAGAACACCGAGGCGGGAGATACAGGAGGGCGGGAGGCTGGAGCAACACTGAGGGCGGGAGGCTGGAGCAACACTGAGGGCGGGAGGCTGGAGCAACACCGAGGGCGGGAGGCCGGAGCAACACTGAGGGCGGGAGGCTGGAGCAACACTGAGGACGGGAGGCTGGAGCAACACTGAGGGCGGGAGGCTGGAGCAACACCGAGGGCGGGAGGCCGGAGCAACACTGAGGGCGGGAGGCTGGAGCAACACTGAGGACGGGAGGCTGGAGCAACACCGAGGGCGGGAGGCTGGAGCAACACTGAGGGCGGGAGGCTGGAGCA
Source organism: Procambarus clarkii (assembly GCF_040958095.1). Classification (NCBI taxonomy): domain Eukaryota; kingdom Metazoa; phylum Arthropoda; class Malacostraca; order Decapoda; family Cambaridae; genus Procambarus; species Procambarus clarkii. The sequence continues at coordinate 12,345,180 of NC_091167.1, forward strand.
ACACTGAGGACGGGAGGCTGGAGCAACACTGAGGGCGGGAGGCTGGAGCAACACTGAGGACGGGAGGCTGGAGCAACACTGAGGGCGGGAGGCTGGAGCAACACTGAGGGCGGGAGGCTGGAGCAACACTGAGGGCGGGAGGCTGGAGCAACACTGAGGGCGGGAGGCTGGAGCAACACTGAGGGCGGGAGGCTGGAGCAACACTGAGGGCGGGAGGCTGGAGCAACACTGAGGGCGGGAGGCTGGAGCAACACTGAGGACGGGAGGCTGGAGCAACACTGAGGGCGGGAGGCTGGAGCAACACTGAGGGCGGGAGGCTGGAGCAACACTGAGGGCGGGAGGCTGGAGCAACACTGAGGACGGGAGGCTGCAGCAACACTGAGGGCGGGAGGCTGGAGCAACACTGAGGGCGGGAGGCTGGAGCAACACTGAGGACGGGAGGCTGGAGCAACACTGAGGGCGGGAGGCTGGAGCAACACTGAGGGCGGGAGGCTGGAGCAACACTGAGGGCGGGAGGCTGGAGCAACACTGAGGGCGGGAGTAAACACAACACAATTCGCCCAGCGGCTACTTAACCTTACCTAGTTCAACCCAGCCTGACCCACACCAACTTAACCAAACCCAACTGAGCCAAATTACATCCTAACCTAAGCTAATTCAGCCTAGCATAACAATATTATATATATATATATATATATATATATATATATATATATATATATATATATATATATATATATATATATATATATATATATATATATATACACACACACACACTATACGGTTTTAACAAGCAGAACACGAGCTCAGTCGAATCGTCTCGTGTCCGAACCGACCATACCCCACCCCGGGACCACACATAAATAAATATAAATAAATAAATAATTAAATAAATGTTTATTTAGGTAAGGTACATACATAAAGAGATATTACAAAGTTTGTTGGATGTATCCAAGTCGTCGACTGCAGTTTCGGATAACAACTTCGTTCACTGAGAACGTTATACATTCATACCCTTTCATTCGTACATGTGCTGGTACATGGTGTCCGCTCGTCCGGCCGGTTGGGGGCCGACCCAACAATGTGTGTACAATGTGTGGATTATATGAACTCAGGGACCGCAGAAGACCTATTGGCCCATATGAGGCAGCTCCTATTTATAGCCACGCAAACTCATTCATATACTGTATATGAATGAGTTGGGTGAATATAAATACATTCTAAAGGGACACATTCTAAATATATCAAAATAAGCGAACAAGCCTGAATGGTCCCCAGGACAATATGCAACTGTATCAAAAAAAGTTTCAAAAACTGTTGGCATTCTTTCTAAGATCAGATATTATGTACCCCGCCCTGCCCTGGTGACTCTCTATTACTCCCTTATCTATCCATATCTCAACTATGGTATTTGTGCTTGGGGCTCTACTACCCAAAATCATTTACGTCCTCTAATTACTCAACACAAAGCTGCTATTAGGACAATATCCAACTCTGGCCCCAGACATCACTCGGTACCCCTACTCAAATCTCTGAATATGTTAGACATTAAGTCACTGCACATTCTCTCATGTGTATTATACATAATAAAATAAATAAATATATAAATATAACATATATAAAACGCTAAACTGTAATGCCAATCCTGACCTCAAAAGCTTCATTGAAGGTTGTAACAGAACCCATGAGCACCACACCAGAAATAAATACAGTTTTGATATTCCTAGAGTACGACTTAATCAAACCAGAAATGCTCTACAAATCAAGGGACCCAGAATGTGGAATGACCTTCCCAACCATGTTAAAGACTGTACCTCTCTCAACCAGTTTAAGATAAAAACTAAACACTACCTAATAAATTCCCTGTAACCTACCTTACCCCTCTGTTGCCAACCCATGTATGTTTTTCTTAAAACAACGCTGTTTGTCTGTAATTGTCTGTAATAATTTGTAATTGTATTTGTACTGCTTTTTCAGCCATGTTCCCCCCTCTTTTGTCTCTATTTTTATTTGTTCTCAACACATTTTATTCTTTATACCCATTAGTATTAAGCTTTAGTCATTAATGTTTTTCCTGCCCGAATCGCTTTGCGTAATAATGACTTTAGGCATTGTATGTACTAGCTCTATCTATTAATCCAACAAACTTTGTAAAATCTCTTGTATGTCAGTCAGTCCCCCCCTTGGTGTGGGACGCAGTCAGTCCCCCCCCCTGGTGTGGGACGCAGTCCCTCCCCCTTGGTGTGGGACGCAGTCCCTCCCCCTTGGAGTGGGACGCAGTCCCTCCCCCTTGGAGTGGGACGCAGTCCCTTCCCCTTGGAGTGGGACGCAGTCAGTCCCCCCGTCACTGGTGTGGGACGCAGTCAGTCCCCCCCCCTGGTGTGGGACGCAGTCAGTCCCCCCCTCCCCCTGGCGTGGGACGCAGTCAGTCCCCCCCTCCCCCTGGCGTGGGACGCAGTCAGTCCCCCCCCCCTCCCCCTGGCGTGGGACGCAGTCAGTCCCCCCCCCCTCCCCCTGGCGTGGGACGCAGTCAGTCCCCCCCCTCCCCCTGGCGTGGGACGAGGTCAGTCCCCCCCTCCCCCTGGCGTGGGACGCAGTCAGTCCCCCCCTCCCCCTGGCGTGGGACGCAGTCAGTCCCCCCCTCCCCCTGGCGTGGGACGCAGTCAGTCCCCCCCTCCCCCTGGCGTGGGACGCACTCAGTCCCCCCCTCCCCCTGGCGTGGGACGCAGTCAGTCCCCCCTCCCCCTGGCATGGGACGCAGTCAGTCCCCCCCCTCCCCCTGGCGTGGGACGCAGTCAGTCCCCCCCTCCCCCTGGCGTGGGACGCAGTCAGTCCCCCCCTCCCCCTGGCGTGGGACGCAGTCAGTCCCCCCCTCCCCCTGGCGTGGGACGCAGTCAGTCTTTGGTAATACATTGGTCAGTATTTGGTAATACATAAAATTGTATGTTTGTTTACAAATATAAAAGATAAATTGAAAGTTAAAGATGCTAATTAATGTAGCTTGACTAAATATAATGTAAGTAGGATATAATTTGGTGCTCTGTAAGCGCGACTCACTGTAAGATAAGCGAGGACTAGAATCGAGTTTTACCTCTTGTCCTCCTCTCCCTTCACCCGTCTAGTTATGGACTCACAGAACAGAGAAGTAATGGACCGTGGCGGCAAGAGGTAGGCGGACGACTGCCAGACCATCAATAGTCCCGGAAAAAGACCAAAATACACCAATGATAATATTGGATATGAAGTCAGCCCAGATGGACAGGTCCTAACACTGTTCCTACTTCACCCTCCCGTATGCACCGAGCCCCCATCCCTGAAGGGATTGAAGAAAATTGCTCTGAAGGGCCACAATTACCTCAAGGCTCTGGTAAACTATGAGTTTTGTACCATGTTAGTAGACACCGGCTCTACACTCAATATGATCCAAGACCGAGATGCAAGAAAACTGGGTTTAGATTAGAAGGTAACCGCCAGCGTTAATCGTAAAATCGGCTTTTATAGCGGATACAAAAACCTCACTACAAGGAGGGCGGAAAATGTTGAAATATACCTAGAAAACTGCATAGACTTGGTTACCAAAGTCGACATAATGCCGCCACACATGGATAATTATTTCGGCCTTCACCGAGTTCCAGAGCTTTTCTTTAGTTTTCCTCTCATGGTCGAGTATCATGTTATATAGCAGTTTCAACGGGATAATTCTTATCTCTATTTCAAGAACCAACGTAGTGAAGATAATGGGGTGTGTAATTCCAGATCGTACCTTAGGATACCGTTGCCAGATTCATCACAACCCGACCAATGCACAGAAGAAATACTTGTTGATACGGGGGCGGTAGAGACGAGGGTCTCAAGGTTATATTTGAAAAGAATAGGACTCGACAAATGTCCTCCCACAAAGCTTAGGATACACATGGGGGGTGACGTGTATGTAGATGATGAGTTAAGTGTCCTTCCAAACCCGGAAGACACACATCCCTTCTTCATAGGCAAGGATTTATTGGTGAAGTATAAGTGTGTACTCGACGCCTCTTCATCCTATTTGTTTTTTAACGTGAAGAATAAAACTTACAGGACCCAGCTATGCTGATGAGTCATAAATCGTGACATTATGATGTATAAATGCCTATCTTATGTAAATTATGACCTCCAGATGCCTAACTGGACTTTAATAAAGTGGTGTTTATTTTTGTTTCATTATTTCATGGCTGCCCCTGTACTTACCTGTGTAAAAAATAAAAGTGTGTGTGTGTGTTCGTCTTTACGTCTACGACACTGCCAACAACCGACTGCTGTAACCACGACTTTAAATAAATATGAACTCCCACTAAACACTGCGTATCTAATCAACCAAACAACGTAACATAATCATACATTACAAACCTTTGAGTTCAGGTCCTGAGCCCATTGACTGTACAATTTGTAAATAATCGGTTTTTTAAAGTGTTTTGCAAAAACCAACCCGTAATCGACTCAAGTCCATTACATCCAGCGGTCGACCCCACAGACGCATTCATAAATTTTAACATGATGTTCATTCAAAACCTGAACGTTCTCAAATATAAATTAATATTCTGCGGTTGGAAGAAAACGCTCACAGAGTGGGGGACTTATTTGATTTTATAATAGTAATAATAATTAATTATTTAATAAATACAAATAATTAATTAATAATAATAGTCATAATTAATGATTAAATAATTGATAATCCTTAAATGAAGAAGCATAATAGCTCATTATAACGAATAAATAGATAATTAAAGTGGAATTAATTATAGTGACTAATAAGGATTAGTGAATAAATAACCGCTGCATTATGTAGGAATGCGGAGGAATTTCTGATGGAGGAGAAGACAGTTGCACAGCGCGATCCGCAGCGCAGCGCGCGGAGCGCCGCGGGGGGCCTATATATAGCAGAGAGGAGGGGTCATGCGTTTTACGGGCTATTCATGCCCGTGCCACCTTTTGGGTGGCTTAATCTTCATCAATCGGTCATGCGTTCTTTCTTGTTCCAGCCTCGCTCCGCTTCACAAGTCTTAGAAAAAATTTTCACACCCTCCTCCCCTTCCAATGTTCAGCGGCAATATAACCCTACGCACAGTACTATGTCTTTGTCCTTTATTGTTGGTCAACAGGGGGGTGCAGCGCCGGCCCCTAAGTATTACGCTGTCCGCAGCTACTTACTCTCACTTGTAAGAGTATTGTTAAATTTGTCCTATAGGTGTATTCTACAGCTACTAGTAATTTACCATTTCACATTATGTCTGGGATTTGCCACATTATTTATGTCATGTGTTAGGCCACTATATGCTACTCTTTAAGCCCCGATTCTCTTAAAAAATTATGTTAAACGTTTGCCTTACTTGTACCAATAGTTAATAAGGATTCCGCGTTCTTCAGACCATGTTCTATTTAGTTACCGGATATAAGCATATATATTAATGTTATTAAGTCATTGTAGCCAAGTTATACATGTATTTATGCTGTTGTAAAATTATACAAGTTACCTGTTCATTAACATGGTCTGAAAAAATTTAATTATTTTGTTACTACTAAAAAATTAAATAAATAGGTCCCAATGCTGCCGGTGTCTTATTCCTCCGTTATCAGAAACCATAAATTATTATACAGAAATAAAATTAAGGGATAGCCGTTATAATGATAATGTATTAAATCAAATACAGTGAAGAGACATCTCTAATTGAAAGTTGCATGATTGAATTTACGGTAATTCCAATTCTTGGTATTCTTGGCTTATCACTTTGGGGGTTCCGTCGGAGCACCCACAAGGTAACACAAATTCGTTGCAAGATGGAACAAGTGTCCCCAGCAAACTGCTTTAGCGTCTTCCCTTGGAAAGTAAAACCGGGTAAGCAGGGTTTCCCGGGAGGAGGGTGGGCGTTTTGTAGTGTATCTGGCGAGGAGGAGGCGAGCAAGAGGTCGCCGATCTCAGTGATGGGCTGTTCGGTGATGATGTCACTCACTCTGTGAATGAATATTGTCCTAACTCCCTGGAACTGGTGGGGAGGCAAGAGTGTTAAGCCCTTTTCCTCGAGTGCAGTGGTCGTTGTCGTGGTGCAATCCGCTCTCACACAAGACAGCACATATATGACTAAATGCTTAAAGTCAATATGTTGAATGTGAATTTAGCAGTCTCCGTGGTGTAGTGGTAAGACACTCGCCTGGCGTTCCGCGAGCGCTATGTCATGGGTTCGTATCCTGGCCGGGGAGGATTTACTGGGCGCAATTCCTTAACTGTAGCCTCTGTTTAACGCAACAGTAAAATGTGTACTTGGATGAAAAAACGATTCTTCGCGGCAGGGGATCGTATTCCAGGGACCATAGGATTAAGGACTTGCCCGAAACGCTACGCGTACTAGTGGCTGTACAAGAATGTAACAACTCTTGTATATATCTCAAAAAAAAAAAAAAAAAAAAAAAAAAAAAAAAAAAAAAAAAAAAAAAAGAATTAGTACATATGTGGTATATTCCAAGTTACATTTTCTCCAAGGCCCAAACTCTTCCTCACGTACCAATTTACGTCTCACAGTACCCGTCCATCGCCGTGGACAGCAGAATAGTCGTGATTGGTTCAATTATAATGAAAATTGTAGTTTCAGGTCCCATATGGGTTGTGAAATTTACCTGCTATTGTCCATGCTCTTAGAATATTACAGATCAGCTACATCCTATTGAAGGCTCGTAGTTTTGTTTTAAGAAATATTAGTTGTTCTTAGTAAATTATAATAAGCACTATAAATTATTACATAGAATAATAGTGCTTCACCAATCAACTTCATATACACTAGTTAGTGCTTTAAAATACTTTAAAGAATGTATTGTCAGAACGTTAATAGAAAACGATGTTACGTTGGAATGTCTATGGGGTAAACTACTGCAAACAGGATGGTATAGTGTCTACTACCTACTGCAGGATAAGTATAAGGTCTACTACCGCCTGTTAGGTGGGTAAGGGGTCCATAACACTTGCAGGATGGGTCTGGGCCCAATACCTACCCGTAGGATAGGTATGGGGTCCACTACCACACACATGATGTGTATTGTGTCCACTATACCGCCCACAGGATGGGTATGGGGTCGACAATCACCCACTGGATGAAAATTGTATCTACTACCGCCCACAGGATGGGTATGGCCTCCATTGCCGCCCACAGCATGAGTATAGGGTCCAGTTCCGTCCACGGAATGGGTATATGGTTAACTACCGCCGACAGGATGGGTATATGGTTAACTACCGCCGACAGGATGGGTATATCGTCTACTACCGCCGACAGGATGGGTATATCGTCTACTACCGCCGACAGGATGGGTACATCGTCTACTACCGCCGACAGGATGGGTATATCGTCTACTACCGCCGACAGGATGGGTATATCGTCTACTACCGCCGACAGGATGGGTATATCGTCTACTACCGCCGACAGGATGGGTATATCATCTACTACCGCCGACAGGATGGGTATATCGTCTACTACCGCCGACAGGATGGGTATATCGTCTACTACCGCCGACAGGATGGGTATATCATCTACTACCGCCGACAGGATGGGTATATCGTCTACTACCGCCGACAGGATGGGTATATCGTCTACTACCGCCGACAGGATGGGTATATCGTCTACTACCGCCGACAGGATGGGTATATCGTCTACTACCGCCGACAGGATGGGTATATCGTCTACTACCGCCGACAGGATGGGTATATCGTCTACTACCGCCGACAGGATTGGTATATCGTCTACTACCGCCGACAGGATGGGTATATCGTCTACTACCGCCGACAGGATGGGTATATCGTCTACTACCGCCGACAGGATTGGTATATCGTCTACTACCGCCGACAGGATGGGTATATCGTCTACTACCGCCGACAGGATTGGTATATCGTCTACTACCGCCGACAGGATGGGTATATCGTCTACTACCGCCGACAGGATGGGTATATCGTCTACTACCGCCGACAGGATGGGTATATCGTCTACTACCGCCGACAGGATGGGTATATCGTCTACTACCGCCGACAGGATGGGTATATCGTCTACTACCGCCGACAGGATGGGTATATCGTCTACTACCGCCGACAGGATGGGTACATCGTCTACTACCGCCGACAGGATGGGTATATCGTCTACTACCGCCGACAGGATGGGTATATCGTCTACTACCGCCGACAGGATGGGTATATCGTCTACTACCGCCGACAGGATGGGTATATCGTCTACTACCGCCGACAGGATTGGTATGGGGTTAACTTTTTTTGAGATATATACAAGAGTTGTTACATTCTTGTACAGCCACTAGTAGGCGTAGCGTTTCGGGCAAGTCCCTGGAATACGACCCCCACGAAGAATCGTTGTTACAACCAAGTACACATTTTCCTGTTGAGTTAAACAGAGGCTACAGTTAAGGGTTTGCGCCCAGTAAATCCTCCCCGGCCAGGATACGAAACCATGACAAAGCGCTCGCGGAACGGCAGACGAGTGTCTTACCACTACACCACGGAGATTGTAAATTGTACCTACTGTAAATACAGATACAAATACAAATATTTAGTCAGGTAAAGTACATACATGCAAGATATGATACAAAAGTTGATGGATTTATAAATAGAGCTAGTACATACAATACCTAAAGCCACTATTACGCAAAGCGTTTTTGTAGGATGGATGTAGGGTACACTACCACCTGTTAGGTGGGTAAGGGGTCCATACCACTTGTAGGATTGGTCTGGGCCCAATAACTACCCATAGGATAGATATTGCGTCCACTACCGCCTGCAGGATGAGTATGGGGGCCCACTACCGCCTACAAGATGGGTATGGGGTCCACTAGCATCCACAAGATGGGTATGGGGTCCACTACTACACACAGGAAGGGTATCCGGTCCAATACCACCCACAGGATGGGTATGGGGTCCACTATACTACCACCTACAAGATGGGTATGGGGTCCACTACCACCCAAAAGATGGGTATGGGGTCCACTACCACCCACAGGATCGGTATAGGGTCCTCTACCACCCACAGGATGGGTATGGGGTCCACTACCACCCACAGGATCGGTATAGGGTCCTCTACCACCCACAGGATGGGTATGGGGTTCACTACCACTACCACCCACAGGATGAGTACAGGGTCCACTGCCACCAACAAGATGGGTATAGGGTCCACTAGCACCCACAAGATGGGTGTAGGGTCCACTACCGCCCACAGGATGGGTATGGGGTCCACTACTGCCCACAAGATGGGAATGAGGGTCCACTACCACCCACAAGATGGGTATGGGGTCCACTACCTTCCACAAGATGGGTATGGGGTCCACTGCCTCCCACAAGATGGGTATGGGGTCCACTGCCACCCACAAGATGGGTATGGGGTCCACTGCCACCCACAAGATGGGTATGGGGTCCACTGCCACCCACAAGATGGGTATGGGGTCCACTACCACCCACAAGATGGGTATGGGGTCCACTACCACCCACAAGATGGGTATGGGGTCCACTACCACCCACAAGATGGGTATGGGGTCCACTACCACCCACAAGATGGGTATGGGGTCCACTACCACCCACAAGATGGGTATGGGGTCCACTACCACCCACAAGATGGGTAACACAGTTATCAATGTTGAAACAAATAGACAAATTTTAAGTTTCAAGTTTATACATATTGTGAAATTGAGAGTCAGTGTAGTAGCATAAATTGGTAAATCATAAATATTGTAAGTTAAGAATCTGATGCGCGTGCGTGCATGCGTGCGTGTGTGATACCCTTGGTAAGGGAGAGTGGCAGGTAACCTTTGTGACGATAATCTCTTTCAAGAGAGATTGAGCCTGCTCTTCCCTACATATTTACGTCGTTCAAGTACAAGATACTATATTGAAGATACGTCCACCAGTATCGCCAAACGTTTTGCCCAGGAAGCAAATCGTACCATGCACACCCCGACACACCGGCTACAGCCCGCCGTAACCAGCAAACTGCTCATTCTCCGCCTGCCTGTTGCTGATTGGCTGGTGTCTCGCCGCACCTGCACTCACGCCACCACCAAGAGTCGACGTCTGGGCCAGCAGCACGCCGTACTCCTCAGAATATCTCTGTGCTCCTTGGAGTTGACATCTCTCGCTAGTAGACTAAGCCTTGGCTGTCGTGTACTAAGGGAGGTGGCAGCTTGAAGCCAGTATTCCCAGCACCTCACTTATTTGATTTATTTTAACTTGCATTCTTGTCTTAAGAGTAACTTTTCATTGCCAGTAATTATTCATGTTGTTTTGTTTGTTGACCTGTTTTGAATTTTATGAGTGTCTTTATTCATGTCTTGTTTTCTAGAGTAATTAAAATTTCATTGTTTATATACTTTGTGTGTCTTCCCATTACCTTACCACAGACGAAAGGACAAACTTCTTTTTTTTTTTATGTGACGAGGCCCTGCCCCCAGCTTTTGAAACAGCCGAACACCAACGCTTTACCGTCACATTACACCTTAGACGTTCTGCAGTCAAGGTGGGGGGTGGAAGGGTCAAACCCACCCTCCAACATCTGGGCATAGTACCAGCAGCCTCCACAACACTCCATCAGCCTCCAGCTGATGCTTGTAGATGCTTCATCTAACCTCACTTATGTCACACATTAACCTACAGTTTCTGTGATATTTAAACTCCTCATCACAGTGGCGTCTCACCAATATAAATTGTATTAGATTTTGTCCCAAAATTGTTATATGCTGACTGGAAGTATATGTATGTATGTATGCATGGATGTATGTAGGCATGCATGTATGTATGCATGCATACGCATACATACATACATGTATGCAACACAATACATCAGACAATGGAGAGGTGTGGCGAGTGTTCGGGAGTACTGGGAAAACGTAATGTAGGCGTAACGTGCTGCATCTGTAACATAAGATTTCACCTGGGCTGTACAGAAGTATCTCCAGGATGCACAAAAAGGTAAGGAATTTACTGGGTTTGCAAAGATGACATTAATGTTAGAGAACATAACTAAACTGATGAAGAACATTCCCGAGTCACAGAGATTATCATTCACAGACAAGCTACCAGTGATATATGCGGACTGGGAAAAGACAACATTGGATAACGACCAAAACACAGGAACAGATAGTTTAGAGAACCGCAGCAGTAGTGTGGAGGAAGAGGGCATTGTGGTACAAAATAACAGCAATATTATAGAGCCAGATAATATAAACGATGAGAGCAACAGTGAGACAGAGTGCATAGATGATGGAATTGGGACGAAAAACGGAGATGGCTCCAATAAAGAGGTAGACAAGACAGACACAGGTATAAATACCTTGAAAAACGCAAAACCTGAACATATTTGCAAATTCTACGCTAAAGGAATATGCAAATATGGAAAATTAGGAGCAAAAGGCCATTTTCTGCATCCTCGAAAATGCAGGAACATGTTGGCGAGGGGTACATGCCGTTTTGGAACAGGGTGTAGATACTTCCACCCTAAATTATGTCAATTTTCAATTGGGGACAAAAAATGCTACAATCTTCAGTGTCCGGAATTCCATGTGAGAGGTACACAGCGTTATAGATGGGAAGATCAATATGACACTACTGGAAATTTTTTAGAGGAAGGCAGAAACAGAGTAGTAAATATAAGAGAGAGGAACAGTCAGATGGAACCACTACAGGATTACAGAGGGGAAGGGAGATACCCACAAGACTGGAATTCAAATTATCAACAAGCACACAGGTACTACACCAGACAACACCCGTCCTACTACCAAAACTGGACGAATCACTTCCAAAACGTCACACCCTGGACGCAAACACAGTGGCCTCCTTACCAGAGCCTCAGATATTAACACCAAGTAAGGCTTCCAGCACTTCCACTAACACGATAACATCATTTATATTTGCCAACATCCAGTTAGTTAGTTAGTTTAGTTCATTTATTATGCTCCCCATACCCATCTTGTGGGCGGTAGTGGAAAGGGTTACAGAGGCACATAATTGGCTCAGGGACTGAACCCCACAATTCATTTAGCTAAGCAAGTTACAATCTTGATGAGCTAGTTACAAAATTCAATATAAGTCGTCACATCAACATCTAGGGTATAAAAACACGCAAATCCAACAAAGTTCACTTTATTGATGGTCTCCTTCATGAGGCAAATGCAGTGTTTGCAGCCCTAACAGAAACCCACACAAAGGACTACCATGATGGTGAAATATGGCAACCCGTTCTTGCAAATTTAATAAGTCAATATTGACTTATTAGTTGCGTGCATAGGTGACATACTAAACATAATAGTTTCCCTTGAAAAGCTTCATAGAAAACACCGACCTTACCTAACCTACTTAGTATGTTAAAATAAGCATCTTATAGCTTCGTAATTACAATTGTTACTTAACCTATTATAGGTATAGGTTAGGTAATAATTGTAATTACGAAGCAATAAGATGCTTATTTTAACATACTAAGTAGGTTAGGTAAGGTCGGTGTTTTCTATGAAGCTTTTCAAGGGAAAATATTATGTTAAGTATGTCACCTATGCACATATTTAATAAGTCAATATTGACTTATTACATTTGCGAGAACGGGTTGAATATGGATCTCAGAATACAATCTTTTCAGATGTGATAGGAAACACCGGCTTCAGGGTGGGGTCAGCCTCTACATCAAAGACACACTCATCTGTACTGAACTGCTAAACATCTCAAATGATATGGTGGAAGTACTGATAATCAAAATAGAGATTCTAAATGTAGTTATTGTCCTTGTATATAAGTCACCGGAGGGAAACCCTCAGCAGTTTAAAGACCAACTAATGAAAATAGAGCACTGCTTGGAAAACCTCACAAATCCAGCTCTGAACATCATCCTGCTTGGGGACTTCAACCTACGGCACCTGAAATGGAAGCACCTGGCTAATACAGTAATATCAGAAAGAATACCAGGAAGTAGCCTAAATGAACAGGCACATGCAAATGACCTGCTACGGATGTGCGACAGGTTTGCCTTAAACCAGCAAATAGTAGAACCAAGTAGGAAGGAGAACACGCTGGACCTCATTTTCACTAATAATGATGAATTGATCAGGAACATAATGATTACAAATACCTGTTACTCAGATCACAACTTAATTGAAGTTATGACAACCATGGGGACTAGACCTTCAAAACCAGTCCAGATTCCCGGTGGAGGAGATTTCAGCAAATTCAACTTCAATAATAAACAGATAAACTGGGAGCAAATAAACCAGGACTTCACAGAAATAAACTGGGAAGAACAGCTAGAAAATGCAAACCTGAACCAGTGCCTGGAAAAAATAAGCTCAGTAGCACTAGAAATATGTTCAAACCGCATACCTCTAAGAAAAAAGAGGAAGAGATGCAGATTGGAACGGGAACGTCGTTCCCTATATAGGCGAAGAAAACGAATCGCGGAACAACTTGAGAGTCGCACCCTATCTCAAGAACGGCGAAGAAGGTTAGGTAGAGAAATAGAAACAATTGAACGCAAGCTACAAGAATCATACAAAACCCAGGAGAGGCAAAGAGAGCAAAAGGCCATCAGTGAAATAGAGAGAAATCCGAAATATTTTTTCTCCTATGCAAAATCGAGATCAAAAACCACATTTAGTATCGGGCCCCTGCAAAAGGGAGATGGAACTTTCACCGATGACAACAAAGAAATGAGCGAGCTACTGAGGAAGCAGTATGACTCTGTTTTCAGTGAGCCATTAAACGCACTAAAGACTGATAACCCAAATGATTTTTTCATGGATATGATACCAACATCAAATCATATCAGACGTCACCCTATCCCCACTGGATTTTGAAGAAGCCATAAACAGTATGCCTATGCACTCTGCACCAGGCCCGGATTCTTGGAACTCCATATTCATCAAGAACTGTAAAAAACCACTATCGCAGGCCCTCCACATTCTGTGCAGACAAAGCCTAGATACTGGCGTCATTCCTGATATACTAAAAACAGCAGAGATAGCACCACTTCATAAAGGAGGAAATAAGACAGAGGCAAAAAATTACAGACCGATAGCACTAGCATCGTACATTATAAAAAATTTTGAGAGAGTGCTAAGAAGTAAGATCACAAAATACATGGAATCACAGCATCTCCATAACCCCGGACAACACGGTTTCAGAACAGGGCGCTCTTGCCTGTCGCAGTTGCTGGACCACTATGATATGGCATTAGATGCTATGGAAAACAAACAAAACGCTGATGTAATTTACACAGATTTCGCAAAAGCTTTTGATAAATATGACCATGGCGTTATTGCACATAAAATGCGTTCAAAAGGAATTACCGGAAAAATAGGCAGATGGATCTAAAGTAAGTAAGTAATTATCAAAAGAAGGCACCAAACCGGGAAGGCTATGTAGCACCATCAAATGCGCAAAATAATCAGAGGGCGCTAAATATCACCAAGGATGCCAATACGAGAACAAAAACGCATAAGGCGAACGATATCAAAAGTATCTGAGTCACCAAGAATTCTATTGAGGGACAGGTGACCGCGAGGGGCGGTTGGAAAGAGAGAGACACGTTCGTCCTGGAAGTCAGGACATTCAAGACGGACATGCACGACCGTAAGAGGGACAATGCAACTAGGACAATAAGGAGCAGGGCGGCGCTCCATCAAGTGACCATGGGTTAAGCGAGTATGGCCAATACGCAACCTCGCCAGAGCTGTTTCCCACCTCCGGTTACGGTGGAAGGAGGACGGCCACGAGGAAACACAACATTTAAGAGTACGTAGCTTGTTACCAGTAACAGACAACCAAGAAGCCTGCCAACGGGTAAGGACTGAGGAATGGATAACCGGGTAAAAAAGTCGGAATACGGAACGCCTTTACGAGAGATGGGACAAGAGCGGACAGCTTCCTTGGCGGCAGCGTCCGTACGCTCATTTAAAGACACACCAATATGGCTGGGAACCCAACAAAACTCAACCGATTTAAATTTACTGTGAACAAGAAACAGCCAATGCTGGATCTCGACAACTACTGGATGAACCGGATTAAAGGACCCGAGAGCCATGAGGGCACGACGAGAGTCAACAACAGCTACAAAGGAGGACTGACAACGAGAAAGCAGGAGACGAAGAGCATAGAGAATAGCATAAAGTTTCGCTCTAAAGATGCTAGTCTCCAGAGGTAAGCGACACATATAAGTGCGATCAGGAAAAACAACAGAGTAGCCAACACCGTCCGCTGACTTAGACCCATCGGTGAAGACAGAAACGGAGCGGGAGTGAGAAGAAAAGTGCTCAAGGAAAAGGCGTTTTAGAACCGTAGGAGGGGTAAAAGCTTTAGTGATACGGGTCAAGGAAGTACAAAACCGCGGAAGAGGGACTCTCCACGGGGGCAAAGAAGGAACAACACGAGGAGAAACATTAGAAATACAAACGGAAAGAGAATCCTGGAGGCGAGATAACCGGACAGAAAGAGGGAGCTGGTGAAGAGGAACAGGAACCGCAGGAGGGGTAAAAGTTAAAGCACGACAGAGGCGAGAGGAAGGATGTTGTAAGGACCGCGCAAGATAGCGAAGACAGTAGCGATCACGGCGGTCCTGGAGAGACAGGAAGCCAGTGTCAACATACAAGCTAAGGACGGGAGTCGAACGAAAGGCACCAGAACTGAGGCACAACCCAGTATGGTGCAAAGCATCAAGACGGCGAAGAGTAGAAGGAGAAGCAGACGAGTAAGCAGGGCAACCATAATTGAGCTTAGACAGGACAAGAGAGGAATGTAAAGCAAGGAGAGTGCGCCTATCTGCTCCCCAAGAAGTATGGGACAAGACCCGAAGGAGGGTAAGGGCCTTATAGCACTCAACACGGAGGTAAGAGATATGGGGAGACCAAGACAAACGAGTGTCAAGGAATAACCAAAAAAACTTCGCGGAATCTTTGTATTCAAGGGGATGACCATAAAGTGACAAAGAGGGACGAAGAACAACCCGTTTCCGCGTAAAAGTCATGGCACAAGTCTTAGAAGTAGAGAACTTGAAGCCATGATCGGTGGCCCAAGACGACACGGCATCAATTGCAAGTTGATTGCAAGTTGAAGCCGGCGCTGAAGGAGAGGCGAATCATCACCCTGACAGCAAAGGGTAAGATCATCGACATAGAGAGCGGAGAAGACACCAGAAGGAAGAGAAGAAAGAAGACCATTGAGGGCAACCAGAAAAAGAGTAGTGCTCAGAAGACTACCCTGGGGCACACCTTCGTATTGCTGAAAAGAGGCAGAGAGCGCGGTACCAAGGCGCACCCGAAAGGAACGACGGGAGAGGAAGCTGCGGAGAAAGAGAGGGAGATGACCACGAAGGCCAAAAGAATGAAGTTGAGATAGAATATGATATCTCCAAGTGGTGTCGTAAGCCTTTTCCAGGTCAAAAAGGACGGCAACAACGGAGGTCTTCGCAGCAAAAGCAGTACGAATATAGACCTCCAAGTTCACCAGGACATCTGTCGTGCTGCAGCACTTGCGGAAACCAAATTGAGAAGGGGAGAGGAGGTGATGGTGTTCCAGGAACCACATCAGACGAACGTTAACCATACGTTCAAAGAGTTTGCAGACACAATTTGTGAGAGCAATAGGGCGAAAGTCCTTAGGGGAAGTACCCAGAGACCCCGGTTTGCGAACAGGGAGGACAACGGCATCGAGCCAGTCCTCAGGGACTGACGACGACTCCCAGATCCGATTATACAGACTCAGTAAATACTGAGACGTGCACGGAGGGAGATGGCGAAGCATCTCATAATGAATACCATCGGAGCCCGCCGCCGTAGAACCGCAGAGGGCCAGGGCAGAACGAAGTTCAGAGAGAGAGAAGGGATCATTATAGGGAAGTTGAAGACGAGTGCAGAAATCTAAAGGACGAGACTCAAGGACAGGTTTACGAAGAAGAAAAGATTGGGGAAGATGAAGACCAGGGCTA
The DNA here is from genome assembly GCF_040958095.1 of Procambarus clarkii. Taxonomy (NCBI): domain Eukaryota; kingdom Metazoa; phylum Arthropoda; class Malacostraca; order Decapoda; family Cambaridae; genus Procambarus; species Procambarus clarkii. The sequence goes on from NC_091167.1 coordinate 12,362,150, forward strand.
ACAGAAGAAAAGTGGGAACCCAGTACGGAAGCGACCTGCAACGGGTCCGCCACAAGAGTATCATGGAGGTGAAGGACCGGTGAAACATCGGGAACGAATTTACCCGCTATCTTGCGGATACGCTTCCAGATCTGGGCCAGAGGAGTTTCGGACGTAATTGTTGAGACATAAGATGCCCAACATTCACGTTTAGCCGTACGGATGGCCCTACGGGCCACCTCACTCGCTTTCCGAAAGAAAAGAAAAGAATCGGTCGTCTGCCTACGGCGGTGCCTCTTCCAGGCTGCACGCTTACAGCGGACAGCCCGAGCACAGTCCGCATTCCACCAGGGAACGCTCTTCCGTGGACCCCGAGAGGAAGAGCGAGGGATAGAGCGGAGGGCAGCGTTGAAGACAGTGTCATGAAAAAGGAGGAGAGCGCGAGAGAGAGGCAGAAGGGAGAGGTCAGAGAGAGTAGCACTGAGGGTAAATAGGGTCCAGTCCACCTTAGCAAACTGCCACCTAGGGAAAGAGAGGGAAGAGCGAAACGAGAAAAAGGAAACAAGGATAGGGAAATGATCACTGCCATGGAGGTCATCAAGAACCTGCCACGTGAAATCTCAGTAAAGAGAAGAAGAGCAGAGAGAAATATCAAGACAGGAAAGGGTGCGAGTCCGAGAGTCCAAATGAGTGGGCTCACCAGAATTTAGAAGAGACAGGGAAGAAGAGAGGAGAAACGGCTCAAGAAGGTGACCCCGGGTATTCGTCAGAACATCACCCCAAAGAGAATGACGACAATTGAAGTCACCCAGCAGGAGCACAGGCTCCAGCAAGGAGTCCAAGAGGTGTTTCAAATCGGGAAGAGAAAGCGGGACACTCGGGGGGGGGAGATAAATGGAACAAACTGTGTACCATTTCCCCACAAAGATACGAGCAGCAGAACAATGGAGAGGCAAAGGAAAAAGTAAAGGAACAAAGGGAACATCAGCGCGAATCAAGAGAGCAGAAGAATTAGAAGCCCCAGCAACGGCTGGGGGGGGGGGAGAAAGGAATAGCCACGAAAACGACCAGGACGAGCACCAAGCATCGGCTCCTGGAGACAGACACAAAGGGGCGAAAACCGCGAAATCAGAAGTTGGAGTTCGAGGAAATTGGCGTAATAACCTCGAACGTTCCACTGAAGAAGAGACATCGACAAGAAGAGAAAGGACAAAAACAGAGAACAAGGAAGAAACAAAGGCGAAAGAGCAACAGAGCACGTTAAAGAATATCAGGGTCGGGATCAGGGTCAGCAAAGTCAGGGTTAGGGGGCATGGGTAAACTGAGCAAAGACGGAGGGAAGGATGCGGGAGAACAGATCAGAGGTGGGCGGGCGGGGTCCGGAGGAGGAGACAACGGAGAGGAGCAGTCAAGGACAGCAGCAGGAAGAGGGGGAGTAGAAAGAGGGGAGCGCACCTCAGCAAGGGCAGCAACCGAAAGGGAAGCGGGGGCCAAAGGAACCTCCATAGCTGGAACAGGGGGCGCAATCACTAAAATGGGAGGGGAAGGAGCAACAGAGCCAGAAGTAAGGGCTGAGGAAAAAAGCGAAGCCTTCTTACCCGCCGGAGAGGAGGAAGGAGAGGAGCCAGGCTTACACTTCTGACTTAAAGAGACCGATGTCCCAGCAACTACGTACCGGGCAATGGATTCCAGTGTCTCAACAGGAGAAGCTGAACGAGAGCACACACGACGGCCGTTAGGAGAGCGATGGACATCCACCTGCACCGACAGGCGGCGGGGAGAGCCGATAGATGGAGGAGAAGGATGGGAAGGAGGATCGGAGGGAGACGAGGAAGAAGACACTGGAGACATGACAGACCGGGTAGAAAGAAGGGGAACCCCAGACAGAGGACCAGCAGGGGGACCCTTCAGGACAGAACTCAAAGGAACAGAGGAGGGGGCAGTGGGCGCATCAGGGTCCAAGGCCCGGAAACGGTTGAGAGTCTGAGGAAGGTGGGAAGGATGGGGAGAAGAAGAGCGCAACACACGAGCATAAGAGACGTTAGCATAAGGCGGGAGCCGGCGAACCTGGCGCCTCACCTCGGGAAAAGATAAACGCTCCTGGTGCTTCAAGTTGAGGACGGCTCCCTCAAGCTTGTAATGGATACAGGCATGGGAGAAGGTAGGATGGGCCTCACCGCAGTTGAGGCAGCGAGCTTGGGGAGAAGTGTACTCCGACTTAGAGTGACCTTCACCCCCACACAAAGGGCAGAGAGAGACAGTCCCAGAGCAGCAGAGGGCACCATGCCAAAACCTCCAGCACTTGTTACAAAGTCGAGGAGAAGGAATATACTCCTGGACAGAGCACCTGGCACCAGCAAGAATGACAGAGGATGGAAGGGTCCTACCATCAAAGGTGACCTTCACAACTCGAAGGGGTTGACGGCGACGACCACGAGGGGGACGAGTAAACGAGTCTATCTGGAGGACAGAATGGCGTTGGGCATCAAGGATATGTCGAATATCGTCGTGGCAGTCTCGCAGATTTCGAACACCCGTCGCAACATGGGGCGGGAGGAGAATAGTGCCAACACTGGCGTTCAACTGAACGTTCTTTGAGACCCAAACAGGGATCTCGCCAAGGCAGGATAAGGCAGCCAAGCGGGAAGCTGCAACCTGAGGAGGAGCAGCAACGACACGTGTACCGAGACGAGTGGGGTGGAAAGTAACAGACGCATCCACGGAATCAACGAGATGCCGATGGAGGGAGAAATCGTCAGGCGGCGCAAAATCAAGAGGGAGGAGATCAAAGTATTTGGCCCACGAAGCAGGACCCAATGAGGCCTGATACGCATCAGTACAGGAAGGAAACGAGCGAGTGCGGCCATGGCGCAGATGGCGTTGAGAATCCCCAGAGAGAGGGGTCAAAAGGCGCAGTAGTCACAACGAGAGACTTAGCCGCACCAGGGGACGAAGCGGTCACCACTGGGGGCGTGAGGCTCGACCCAACAACAGAGGAGGGAGGGGAGCTGGGGGAAGAATCCAGGATGGTCAAAGGAGGAGCAAGGTTGGGGCCCACTGCAGCGGGGGCTACAGAGCCCAGTCTTCCAATACAGGCCGACTCGGGGGCTTGGTCGCCCACCCCACGAGCCTGAGAGGGTACAACAGAAACATTCAACGACATATAGACGTAGAAAAAGAAATTCATCAACGAATGTGCCCCCATACCCACCATGGAGCCACAATTAGAGGCAGGACACCCAACAGGAAGCCATTTCCAACCATGCCGGGGCCCCCTAGGGGTGCGTCGTGAGTATACGCCCCACAAACGCCACCTTAAGAACCGTCAGTCCGTTGAGATCAGGTTCAGTAACGAAAGGGGGATTAACAATAAAAGGTTCCCCTCGCTCGAGACGTCGGGTACTACAGTTCTAAGGGTGCAAGAGTATGCCTCCTCAAGCACCCGGGCGTCAAAATAGAAGAAGTCCAAAGGAATAACCAAAACAAGCAAAAGGTCGACAGGAAAAGACAAGCAGATAGGAGAAGAGGGGGGGAGAAAAACGAAACAAAAGGAAAAGGAAAAGCGATCCGGCACAATTAGAGAAGACAGCAGCCGGAGTGCAAGGCCACCAAAGGACAGAGGACTGTCCCACGGAGCATCACACTCCAGCAGCTGTCCAGTAAGCCCCCCTCACGACGCCAACGGGCCGGATGGGGAGGGGGGGGGTTAGATTTAGGAAATACTTGGGTAAATACTTTTTCGGTAACAGGGTTGTTGATTTGTGTTATCAATTACCTCGTAACGTGGTGGAGGTGGGGTCCCTCGATTGTTTCAAACGTGGGTTGGACATGTATATGAGTGGGATTGGGTGGTTATAAATAGGAGCTGCCTCAAATGGGCCAATAGGCCCTCTGCAGTTACCTTTGTTCTTATTTTCACATGTTCTTATAGTATAGATAAATTTCTAGATCTTCAGACTAATTCAGGAGCAAGAGTAATTGGCATGGAACGCAGTCAGTCCCCCCCCCCCCCACTGGTGTGGGACGCAGTCAGTTCCCCCCCCCCCTGGTGTGGGACGCAGTCAGCACCCCCCTGGTGTGGGACGCAGTAAGCCCCCCCTCCCTTGGTGTGGGACGCACTAAGCCCCCCCCCCTTGGTGTGGGACGCAGTCAGTCCCCCCCCTTGGTGTGGGACGCAGTCAGTTCCCCCCCCCCTTGGTGTGGGACGCAGTCAGTCGCCCCCCCTTGGTGTGGGACGCAGACAGTCCCCCCCCCTGGTGTGGGACGCAGTCAGTCCCCCCCCCCTGGTGTGGGACGCAGTCCCTCCCCCTTGGTGTGGGACGCAGTCCCTCCCCCTTGGTATGGGACGCAGTCAGTCCCTCCCCCACTGGTGTGGGACGCAGTCAGTCCCCCCCCTGGTGTGGGACGCAGTCAGTCCCCCCCCCTTGGTGTGGGACGCAGTCAGTCCCCCCCCCTGGTGTGGGACGCAGTCAGTCCCCCCCCCTTGGTGTGGGACGCAGTCAGCCCCCCCCCTTGGTGTGGGACGCAGTCAGTCCCCCCCCTCTTGGTGTGGGACGCAGTCAGTCCCCCCCCTCTTGGTGTGGGACGCAGTCATTCCCCGCCTTGGTGTGGGACGCAGTCAGTCCCCCCCCCTTTGTGTGGGACGCAGTCAGTCCCCCCCCCTTTGTGTGGAACCCAGTCAGTCCCCCCCCCTTTGTGTGGAACCCAGTCAGTCCCCCCCTTTGTGTGGAACCCAGTCAGTCCCCCCCCTGGCGTGAGACGCAGTCAGTCCCCCCCCCCTGGCGTGAGACGCAGTCAGTCCCCCCCCTGGCTACGGACGCAGTCAGTCCCCCATCCCCCTGGTGTGGGACGCAGTCAGTCAGTCCCCTGGTGTGGGACGCAGTCAGTCCCCCCCCCTTGTGTGGGACGCAGTCAGTCCCCCCCCTGGTGTGGGACGCAGTCACTCCCCCCCACTGGTGTGGGACGCAGTCAGTCCCCCCCCCACTGGTGTGGGACGCAGTCAGTCCCCCCCCCACTGGTGTGGGACGCAGTCAGTCCCCCCCCCACTGGTGTGGGACGCAGTCAGTCCCCCCCCCACTGGTGTGGGACGCAGTCAGTCCCCCCCCCACTGGTGTGGGACGCAGTCAGTCCCCCTGGTGTGGGACGCAGTCAGTCCCCCTGGCGTGGGACGCAGTCAGTCCCCCTGGCGTGGGACGCAGTCAGTCCCCCTGGCGTGGGACGCAGTCAGTCCCCCTGGCGTGGGACGCAGTCAGTCCCCCTGGCGTGGGACGCAGTCAGTCCCCCTGGCGTGGGACGCAGTCAGTCCCCCTGGCGTGGGACGCAGTCAGTCCCCCTGGCGTGGGACGCAGTCAGTCCCCCTGGCGTGGGACGCAGTCAGTCCCCCTGGCGTGGGACGCAGTCAGTCCCCCTGGCGTGGGACGCAGTCAGTCCCCCTGGCGTGGGACGCAGTCAGTCCCCCTGGCGTGGGACGCAGTCAGTCCCCCTGGCGTGGGACGCAGTCAGTCCCCCTGGCGTGGGACGCAGTCAGTCCCCCTGGCGTGGGACGCAGTCAGTCCCCCTGGCGTGGGACGCAGTCAGTCCCCCTGGCGTGGGACGCAGTCAGTCCCCCTGGCGTGGGACGCAGTCAGTCCCCCTGGCGTGGGACGCAGTCAGTCCCCCTGGCGTGGGACGCAGTCAGTCCCCCTGGCGTGGGACGCAGTCAGTCCCCCTGGCGTGGGACGCAGTCAGTCCCCCTGGCGTGGGACGCAGTCAGTCCCCCTGGCGTGGGACGCAGTCAGTCCCCCTGGCGTGGGACGCAGTCAGTCCCCCTGGCGTGGGACGCAGTCAGTCCCCCTGGCGTGGGACGCAGTCAGTCCCCCTGGCGTGGGACGCAGTCAGTCCCCCTGGCGTGGGACGCAGTCAGTCCCCCTGGCGTGGGACGCAGTCAGTCCCCCTGGCGTGGGACGCAGTCAGTCCCCCTGGCGTGGGACGCAGTCAGTCCCCCTGGCGTGGGACGCAGTCAGTCCCCCTGGCGTGGGACGCAGTCAGTCCCCCTGGCGTGGGACGCAGTCAGTCCCCCTGGCGTGGGACGCAGTCAGTCCCCCTGGCGTGGGACGCAGTCAGTCCCCCTGGCGTGGGACGCAGTCAGTCCCCCTGGCGTGGGACGCAGTCAGTCCCCCTGGCGTGGGACGCAGTCAGTCCCCCTGGCGTGGGACGCAGTCAGTCCCCCTGGCGTGGGACGCAGTCAGTCCCCCTGGCGTGGGACGCAGTCAGTCCCCCTGGCGTGGGACGCAGTCAGTCCCCCTGGCGTGGGACGCAGTCAGTCCCCCTGGCGTGGGACGCAGTCAGTCCCCCTGGCGTGGGACGCAGTCAGTCCCCCTGGCGTGGGACGCAGTCAGTCCCCCTGGCGTGGGACGCAGTCAGTCCCCCTGGCGTGGGACGCAGTCAGTCCCCCTGGCGTGGGACGCAGTCAGTCCCCCTGGCGTGGGACGCAGTCAGTCCCCCTGGCGTGGGACGCAGTCAGTCCCCCTGGCGTGGGACGCAGTCAGTCCCCCTGGCGTGGGACGCAGTCAGTCCCCCTGGCGTGGGACGCAGTCAGTCCCCCTGGCGTGGGACGCAGTCAGTCCCCCTGGCGTGGGACGCAGTCAGTCCCCCTGGCGTGGGACGCAGTCAGTCCCCCTGGCGTGGGACGCAGTCAGTCCCCCTGGCGTGGGACGCAGTCAGTCCCCCTGGCGTGGGACGCAGTCAGTCCCCCTGGCGTGGGACGCAGTCAGTCCCCCTGGCGTGGGACGCAGTCAGTCCCCCTGGCGTGGGACGCAGTCAGTCCCCCTGGCGTGGGACGCAGTCAGTCCCCCTGGCGTGGGACGCAGTCAGTCCCCCTGGCGTGGGACGCAGTCAGTCCCCCTGGCGTGGGACGCAGTCAGTCCCCCTGGCGTGGGACGCAGTCAGTCCCCCTGGCGTGGGACGCAGTCAGTCCCCCTGGCGTGGGACGCAGTCAGTCCCCCTGGCGTGGGACGCAGTCAGTCCCCCTGGCGTGGGACGCAGTCAGTCCCCCTGGCGTGGGACGCAGTCAGTCCCCCTGGCGTGGGACGCAGTCAGTCCCCCTGGCGTGGGACGCAGTCAGTCCCCCTGGCGTGGGACGCAGTCAGTCCCCCTGGCGTGGGACGCAGTCAGTCCCCCTGGCGTGGGACGCAGTCAGTCCCCCTGGCGTGGGACGCAGTCAGTCCCCCTGGCGTGGGACGCAGTCAGTCCCCCTGGCGTGGGACGCAGTCAGTCCCCCTGGCGTGGGACGCAGTCAGTCCCCCTGGCGTGGGACGCAGTCAGTCCCCCTGGCGTGGGACGCAGTCAGTCCCCCTGGCGTGGGACGCAGTCAGTCCCCCTGGCGTGGGACGCAGTCAGTCCCCCTGGCGTGGGACGCAGTCAGTCCCCCTGGCGTGGGACGCAGTCAGTCCCCCTGGCGTGGGACGCAGTCAGTCCCCCTGGCGTGCGACGCAGTCAGTCCCCCTGGCGTGCGACGCAGTCAGTCCCCCTGGCGTGCGACGCAGTCAGTCCCCCTGGCGTGCGACGCAGTCAGTCCCCCTGGCGTGCGACGCAGTCAGTCCCCCTGGCGTGCGACGCAGTCAGTCCCCCTGGCGTGCGACGCAGTCAGTCCCCCTGGCGTGCGACGCAGTCAGTCCCCCTGGCGTGCGACGCAGTCAGTCCCCCTGGCGTGCGACGCAGTCAGTCCCCCTGGCGTGGGACGCAGTCAGTCCCCCTGGCGTGGGACGCAGTCAGTCCCCCTGGCGTGGGACGCAGTCAGTCCCCCTGGCGTGGGACGCAGTCAGTCCCCCTGGCGTGGGACGCAGTCAGTCCCCCTGGCGTGGGACGCAGTCAGTCCCCCTGGCGTGGGACGCAGTCAGTCCCCCTGGCGTGGGACGCAGTCAGTCCCCCTGGCGTGGGACGCAGTCAGTCCCCCTGGCGTGGGACGCAGTCAGTCCCCCTGGCGTGGGACGCAGTCAGTCCCCCTGGCGTGGGACGCAGTCAGTCCCCCTGGCGTGGGACGCAGTCAGTCCCCCTGGCGTGGGACGCAGTCAGTCCCCCTGGCGTGGGACGCAGTCAGTCCCCCTGGCGTGGGACGCAGTCAGTCCCCCTGGCGTGGGACGCAGTCAGTCCCCCTGGCGTGGGACGCAGTCAGTCCCCCTGGCGTGGGACGCAGTCAGTCCCCCCTCCCCCTGGCGTGGGACGCAGTCAGTCCCCCCTCCCCCTGGCGTGGGACGCAGTCAGTCCCCCCTCCCCCTGGTGTGGGACGCAGTCAGTCCCCCCTCCCCCTGGTGTGGGACGCAGTCAGACCCCCCTCCCCCTGGCGTGGGACGCAGTCAGTCCCCCCCCTCCCCCTGGCGTGGGACACAGTCAGTCCCCCTGGCGTGGGACGCAGTCAGTCCCCCCCCCTCCCCCTGGCGTGGGACGCAGTCAGTCCCCCCTCCCCCTGGCGTGGGACGCAGTCAGTCCCCCTGGCGTGGGACGCAGTCAGTCCCCCTGGCGTGGGACGCAGTCAGTCCCCCCTCCCCCTGGCGTGGGACACAGTCAGTCCCCCCTCCCCCTGGCGTGGGACGCAGTTAGTCCCCCCCTCCCCCTGGCGTGGGACGCAGTCAGTCCCCCCTCCCCCTGGCATGGGACGCAGTCAGTCCCCCCCTCCCCCTGGCGTGGGACGCAGTCAGTCCCCCCTCCCCCTAACGTGGGACGCATTCAGTCCCCCCCTCCCTCTGGCGTGGGACGCAGTCAGTCCCCCTGGCGTGGGACGCAGTCAGTCCCCCTGGCGTGGGACGCAGTCAGTCCCCCTGGCGTGGGACGCAGTCAGTCCCCCTGGCGTGGGACGCAGTCAGTCCCCCTGGCGTGGGACGCAGTCAGTCCCCCTGGCGTGGGACGCAGTCAGTCCCCCTGGCGTGGGACGCAGTCAGTCCCCCTGGCGTGGGACGCAGTCAGTCCCCCTGGCGTGGGACGCAGTCAGTCCCCCTGGCGTGGGACGCAGTCAGTCCCCCTGGCGTGGGACGCAGTCAGTCCCCCTGGCGTGGGACGCAGTCAGTCCCCCTGGCGTGGGACGCAGTCAGTCCCCCTGGCGTGGGACGCAGTCAGTCCCCCTGGCGTGGGACGCAGTCAGTCCCCCTGGCGTGGGACGCAGTCAGTCCCCCTGGCGTGGGACGCAGTCAGTCCCCCTGGCGTGGGACGCAGTCAGTCCCCCTGGCGTGGGACGCAGTCAGTCCCCCCCTCCCCCTGGCGTGGGACACAGTCAGTCCCCCCCCTCCCCCTGGCGTGGGACGCAGTCAGTCCCCCCCTCCCCCTGGCGTGGGACGCAGTCAGTCTTTGGTAATACATTGGTCAGTATTTGGTAATACATAAAATTGTATGTTTGTTTACAAATATAAAAGATAAATTGAAAGTTAAAGATGCTAATGTAGCTTGACTAAATATAATGTAAGTAGGATATAATTTGGTGCTCTGTAAGCGCGACTCACTGTAAGATAAGCGAGGACTAGAATAGTGCTTTAGCTCCTGTCCTCCTGCTCCTCCTCCTCCTCTCCCTTCACCCGTCTAGTTATGGACACGCAGAACAAAGTGGAAGGGCCTGGCTGCAAGAGGAAGGCGGACGACTGCCAGACCATCAATAGTCCCGGAAAAAGACCAAAATACACCGATGAAAATACTGGATATGAAGTCAGCCCAGATGGACAGGTCCTAACACTGTTCCTACTTCACCCTCCCGTATGCACCGAGCCCCCATCCCTGAAGGGATTGAAGAATATTGCCCTGAAGGGCCACAATTACCTCAAGGCTCTGGTAAACTATAAGTTTTGTACCATGTTTGTGGACACCGGCGCTTCAGGCAATATGATCAAAGACAAAGATGCAAGAATACTGGGATTGGATAAGAAGGTTTCGACCAGCCAATATAGTAAAGTCGCCTTCTTTGACAAAGACAGAAACGTCAGCATAAGGATTGTTGAAAATGTTAAAATCCTCCTAGAACACCGCATAGAGCTGGTAACCAAAGTAGACATTTTCCCGACAGAAATTGATAATTTATTCGGCTTAAACAAATATCCAATGATTTTCTTCAGTTTCCCACTAATGGTCGAGTACCATGTAATACAGCAGTTTAAACGGGATAATTCTTATATATATTTCAAGAACCTTCCAAGGTCTCTGAATAATAAGTTTAGGTTTCATAAATGTTGCATTAGGATCAAGATGCCGCCATCATCACAACCTGACCGCTGCACAAACAAAATAGTCATTGATTCGGGAGCTGACAAGACGTTCGTCTCAAGGTTATACCTAAAGAGACTCGGTCTAGAGAAACGTCCTCCACAAACACTCCGGATACACATGGGGGGTGACGTGTATCTGCAGGATGAGTTAAGCGTCCATCCAAACCCGGATGAGATATATCCCTTCACCATAGGCACGGACGTATTTGAGAAGTATGAATGTATACTCGACGCCTCCGCCTTCCAATTGTTCTTTAACGTTAACAATAATACTTATATGTCCCTGTTAACCTGATGACCTAATTGGACTTCAATAAAGTAGTGTTTCATTGTTTTGTATAAAAAAAATAAAAAAATGTGTGAGTGTGTGTGTAGACTCGCCTAGTTGTGCTTCGCGAGGGTTGAGCTCTGGCTCTTTGGTCCCGTCAATCAACTAGTGTACAGATTCCTGAGCCTATTGGGCTCTATCATATCTACATTTGAAACTGTGTATGGAGTCAGCCTCCACCACATCACTGCCTAATGCATTCCATCTGTTAACTACTCTAGCTGCCACTGAAAAAGTTCTTTCTAACGTCCCTGTGGCTCATTTGAATACTCAGTTTCCACCTGTCTCCCCTTGTTCGTGTTCCACCCGTGTTAAATAAATATCTTTTATCTACCATGTCAATTCCTGTGAGAATTTTGTAGGAAATGATCATGTCTCTCCTTACTCATCAGTCTTCCAGTGTCGTGAGGTGCAGGTAACGCAGCCTTTCCTCGTAACTCATGCCTCTTAGTTCTGGGACTGGCGTAGTGGCATACCTCTGAACATTTTCCAGCTTCGTCTAGTAGCAGTGAAAATGGTGGTATGTTACTATGGGTGATAGTGAGGATGTTGGTAGTAGTGAAGATGGTGGTATGTTAATATGGGTGATAGTGAGGATGTTGGTAGTAGTGAAGATGGTGGGATGTTACTATGGGTGATAGTGAGGATGTTGGTAGTTGTGAAGATGGTGGTATGTTAATATGGGTGATAGTGAGGATGTTGGTACTAGTGAAGATGGTGGGATGTTAATATGGGTGATAGTGAGGATATTGGTAGTTGTGAAGATGGTGGGATGTTAATATGGGTGATAGTGAGGATGTTGGTAGTAGTGAAGATGGTGGTATGTTAATATGGGTGATAGTGAGGATTGTGGGAGTTGTGAAGATGGTGGTAAGTTAATATGGGTGATAGTGAGGATGTTGGTAGTTGTGAAGATGGTGGGATGTTAATATGGGTGATAGTGAGGATTGTGGTAGTTGTGAAGATGGTGGTATGTTAATATGGGTGATAGTGAGGATGGTGGCAGTTGTGGAGATGGTGGTATGTTAATATGGGTGATAGTGAGGATGCTGGTAGTTGTGAAGATGGTGGTATGTTAATATGGGTGATAGTGAGGATGGTGGTAGTTGTGAAGATGGTGGGGTGTTAATATGGGTGATAGTGAGGATTGTGGTAGTTGTGAAGATGGTGGTATGTTAATATGGGTGATAGTGAGGATGGTGGTAGTTGTGAAGATGTTGAGATGTTAATATGGGTGATAGTGAGGATGTTGGTGATAGTGAGGATGTTGGTAGTTGTGAAGATGGTGGTATGTTAATATGGGTGATAGTGAGGATGTTGGTAGTTGTGAAGATGGTGGTATGTTAATATGGGTGATAGTGAGGATGTTGGTAGTTGTGAAGATGGTGGTATGTTAATATGGGTGATAGTGAGGATGTTGGTAGTTGTGAAGATGGTGGTATGTTAATATGGGTGATAGTGAGGATGTTGGTAGTTGTGAAGATGGTGGGATGTTAATCTGGGTGATAGTGAGGATGGTGGTAGTTGTGAAGATGGTGGTATGTTAATATGGGTGATAGTGAGGATGGTGGTAGTTGTGAAGATGGTGGGATGTTAATCTGGGTGATAGTGAGGATGGTGGTAGTTGTGAAGATGGTGTGGTGTTAATATGGGTGATACTGAGGATGTTGGTAGTTGTGTAGATGGTGGGATGTTAATATGGGTGATAGTGAGGATGTTGGTAGTAGTGAAGATGGTGGTATGTTAATATGGGTGATAGTGAGGATGTTGGTAGTTGTGAGGATGTTGGGGTGTTAATATGGGTGATAGTGAGGATGTTGGTAGTTGTGAAGATGGTGGTATGTTAATATGGGTGATATTGAGGATGCTGGTAGTTGTGAAGATGGTGGGATATTAATATGGGTGATAGTGAGGATGGTGGTAGTTGTGAAGATGGTGATATGTTAATATGGGTGATAGTGAGGATGCTGGTAGTTGTGAAGATGGTGGGATGTTAATATGGGTGATAGTAAGGATGCTGGTAGTTGTGAAGATGGTGGGGTGTTAATATGGGTGATAGTGAGGATGGTGGTAGTTGTGAAGATGGTGGGGTGTTAATATGGGTGATAGTGAGGATGCTGGTAGTTGTGTAGATGGTGGGATGTTAATATGGGTGATAGTGAGGATAATGGTAGTTGTGGAGATGGTACCGGGTTGATACCAGGTTGATGGGGTTTTGGGAGTTCTTCTACTCCCCAAACCCGGCCCGGGGCCAGGCTCGACTTGTGAGAGTTTGGTCCAATAGGCTGTTGCTTGGAGCGGCCCGCAGGCCCACATACCCACCGCAGCCTGGTTGGTCTGGCACTCCTTGGAGGAAATGGCCATTGCTTTGCGCAGGAAAGCGGTGTTTCTGATGGGGGGAAAAAGAGAGACAATTGCACAGCGCAATCTGCAGGCGCAGTACGGTCAGTACTGGGTGGCATATAAATAGCTTTGGAAAAGGGGTCCTGCCCTCACTCTTGTTCCCGCCACAGACCGCTTCACACGAAACGTACCATCTCGCTCCGCACCGCCTTGAGGTTACCTTGAGGTTACCTCCCAGACTGATCCGCCAGGGGCGCCCTGCCCTACTCAATTTTCTTTAAGGTACAGTGCTGTTTCCATTACAAATTTAGTCAGGACTGTCCCCAGTGTCCGGCGTGTGCCTAGCGCCATCTCCTCGCGGTCCGTGCATCCCGCCCTAGCTAGTTCCCTAGGGTCCTCAGCCCCGTCACACCTGTCTTGGGGTCTGCCGGCGCGCCCTTCAGGTCCGTGCCCGGTGGGGCCCCTCTCTGAGAGGCCCAGCGTCGCCTGGTGGCGTGCCACGTGGCCAGGTTTTGGAGTCCTCTGTCCCTATGGCCGGCCTTAAGGCCCTGAGTTCCCGCTGCGCCCTCAGTGCGGGGGCCACCCCCTGCTGCCGCAATGCCCCTTGGCAGGTGTGTGTCTCGCGCTGTGCCCCTAACAGACCGTGCCCCGGTTTTGCTTGCTCCCAGGCATGCCCTAGGGGCACCCGTTTGCCCGCGCCCTAGTGGGCGGGCAGGCGGGCTCACGCATCGTGCACAGGTGCTGGACCGTTTGGCGGCGCCGTGGCCATGCCCAATAGTTGCATGCCTGTAGGCGTGCCCTAGGGGCCTCGGACTGTGAGGTGGCCTGGCGTCCCCTTGTGGCGACGCCATGTGGTCAGTTTGCATGCATGCGAGAACAAGAGTAAGTAAGTAATTATCAAAAGAAGGCACCAAACCGGGAAGGCTATGTAGCACCATCAAATGCGCAAAATAATCAGAGGGCGCTAAATATCACCAAGGATGCCAATACGAGAACAAAAACGCATAAGGCGAACGATATCAAAAGTATCCGAGTCACCAAGAATTCTATTGAGGGACAGGTGACCGCGACGGGCAGTCGGAAAGCAAGACACACGCTCGTCCTGGAAGTCAGGACATTCAAGAAGGACATGCACAACCGTAAGAGGGACAATGCAACTAGGACAATAATTAACAGGGCGACGCTCCATCAAGTGACCATGGGTTTAGCGAGTATGGCCAATACGCAACCTCGCCAGAGCTGTTTCCCACCGCCAGTTACGGTGGAAGGAGGACGGCCACGAGGAAACACAACATTTAAGAGTACGTAATGGGGCCTCGTAGCCTGGTGGATAGCGCGCAGGACTCGTAATTCTGTGGCGCGGGTTCGATTCCCGCACGAGGCAGAAACAAATGGGCAAAGTTTCTTTCACCCTGAATGCCCCTGTTACCTAGCAGTAAATAGGTACCTGGGTGTTAGCCAGCTGTCACGGGCTGCTTCCTGGGGGTGGAGGCCTGGTCGAGGACCGGGCCGCGGGGACACTAAAAAGCCCCGAAATCATCTCAAGATAACCTCAAGACGTAGCTTGTTACCAGTAACAGACAACCAAGAAGCCTGCCAACGGGTAAGGACTGAGGAATGGATAACCGGGTAAAAGTCGGAATACGGAATGCCTTTACGAGAGATGGGACAGCTTCCTTGGCGGCAGCATCCGCACGCTCATTTAAAGACACACGGCAGTGAGGAGAGAGGCAGAAGTAAGTAAGTAATTATCAAAAGAAGGCACCAAACCGGGAAGGCTATGTAGCACCATCAAATACGCAAAATAATCAGAGGGCGCTAAATATCACCAAGGATGCCAATACGAGAACAAAAACGCATAAGGCGAACGATATCAAAAGTATCCGAGTCACCAAGAATTCTATCGAGGGACAGGTGACCGCGAGGGGCGGTCGGAAAGCAAAACATACGCTCGTCCTGGAAGTCAGGACATTCAAGAAGGACATGCACGACCGTAAGAGGGACAATGCAACTAGGACAATAAGGAGCAGGGCGGCGCTCCATCAAGTGACCATGGGTTAAGCGAGTATGGCCAATACGCAACCTCGCCAGAGCTGTTTCCCACCGCCGGTTACGGTGGAAGGAGGACTGCCACGAGGAAACACAACATTTAAGAGTACGTAGCTTGTTACCAGTAACAGACAACCAAGAAGCCTGCCAACGGGTAAGGACTGAGGAATGGATAACCGGGTAAAAGTCGGAATACGGAATGCCCTTACGAGAGATGGGACAAGAGCGGACAGCTTCCTTGGCGGCAGCATCCGCACGCTCATTTAAAGACACACCAATATGGCTGGGAACCCAACAAAACTCAACCGACTTAAATTTACTATGAACGAGAAACAGCCAATGCTGGATCTCGACAACCACTGGATGAACTGGATTAAAGGACCCGAGAGCCATGAGGGCACTACGAGAGTCAACAACAACTACAAAGGAAGACTGACAACGAGAAAGTAGGAGACGAAGAGCATAGAGAATAGCATAAAGTTCCGCTGTAAAGATGCTAGTCTCCGGAGGCAAGCGACACATATAAGTGCGATCAGGAAAAACAACAGAGTAGCCAACACCGTCCGCTGACTTAGACCCATCGGTGAAGACAGAAACGGAGCGGGAGTGAGAAGAAAAGTGCTCGAGGAAAAGGCGTTTTAGAACCGTAGGAGGGGTAAAAGCTTTAGTGACACGGGTCAAGGAAGTACAAAACCGCGGAAGAGGGACCCTCCACGGGGGCAAAGAAGGAACAACACGAGGAGAAACATCAGAAATACGAACGGAAAGAGAATCCTGCAGGCGAGATAACCGGACAGAAAGAGGGAGGTGGTGAAGAGGAACAGGAACCGCAGGAGGGGTAAAAGTTAAAGCACGACAGAGGCGAGAGGAAGGATGTTGCAAGGACCGCGCAAGATAGCGAAGACAGTAGCGATCACGGCGGTCCTGGAGAGACAGGAAGCCAGTGTCAACATACAAGCTAAGGACGGGAGTCGAACGAAAGGCACCAGAACTGAGGCGCAACCCAGTATGGTGCAAAGCATCAAGACGGCGAAGAGTAGAAGGAGAAGCAGACGAGTAAGCAGGGCAACCATAATCGAGCTTAGACAGGACGAGAGAAGAATGTAAAGCAAGGAGAGTGCGCCTATCTGCCCCCCAAGAAGTATGGGACAAGACCCGAAGGAGGGTAAGGGCCTTAGAGCACTCAACACGGAGGTAAGAGATATGGGGAGACCAAGACAAACGAGTGTCAAGGAATAACCCCAAAAGCTTCGCGGAATCTTTGTATTCAAGGGGATGACCATAAAGTGACAAAGAGGGACGAAGAACAACCCGTTTCCGCGTAAATGTCATGGCACAAGTCTTAGAAGTAGAGAACTTGAAGCCATGATCAGTGGCCCAAGACGACACGGCATCAATTGCAAGTTGAAGCCGGCGTTGAAGGAGAGGCGAATCATCACCCTGACAACAAAGGGTAAGATCATCGACATAGAGAGCGGAGAAGACACCAGAAGGAAGAGAGGAAAGAAGACCATTGAGGGCAACCAGAAAAAGAGTAGTTCTCAGAACACTACCCTGGGGCACACCTTCGTATTGCTGAAAAGAGGGAGAGAGAGAGCGGTACCAAGGCGCACCCGAAAGGAACGACGAGAGAGGAAGCTGCGGAGAAAGAGAGGGAGATGACCACGAAGGCCAAAAGAATGAAGTTGAGATAGGATATGATAACGCCAAGTGGTGTCGTAAGCCTTTTCCAGGTCAAAAAGGATGGCAACAACGGAGGTCTTCGCAGCAAAAACAGTACGAATATAGACCTCCAAGTTCACCAGGACATCTGTCGTGCTGCGGCACTTGTGGAAACCAAATTGAGAAGGGTAGAGGAGGTGATGGTGTTCCAGGAACAACATCAGACGAACGTTAACCATACGTTCAAAGAGTTTGCAGACACAACTTGTGAGAGCAATAGGGCGAAAGTCCTTAGGGAAAGTACTCAGAGACCCCGGTTTGCGAACAGGGAGGACAACGGCATCGAGCCAGTCCTCAGGGACTGACGACGACTCCCAGATCCGATTATACAGACTCAGTAAATACTGAGACGTGCTCGGAGGGAGATGGCGAAGCATCTCATAATGAATACCATCGGAGCCCGCCGCCGTAGAACCGCAGAGGGCCAGGGCAGAACGAAGTTCAGAGAGAGAGAAGGGATCATTATAGGGAAGCTGAAGATGAGTGCAGAAATCTAAAGGACGAGACTCAAGGACAGGTTTACGAAGAAGGAAAGATTGGGGAAGATGAAGACCAGAGCTAACAGAAGAAAAGTGGGAACCCAGTTCGGAAGCGACCTGCAACGGGTCCGCGACACGAGTATCATGGAGGTGAAGGACCGGTGAAACATCGGGAACGAACTTACCCGCTATCTTGCGGATACGCTTCCAGATCTGGGCCAGAGGGGTTTCGGACGTAATTGTTGAGACATAAGATGCCCAACATACACGTTTAGCCGTACGGATGGCCCTACGGGCCACCGCACTCGCTTTCCGAAAGAAAAGAAAAGAATCGGTCGTCTGACTACGGCGGTGCCTCTTCCAGGCTGCACGCTTACAGCGGACAGCCCGAGCACAGTCCGCATTCCACCAGGGAACGCACTTCCGCGGACCCCGAGAGGAAGAGCGAGGAATAGAGCGGAGGGCAGCGTTGAAGACAGTGTCATGAAAAAGGAGGAGAGCGCGAGAGAGAGGCAGAAGGGAGAGGTCAGAGAGAGTAGCACTGAGGGTAAATAGGGTCCAGTCTGCCTTAGCAAACTGCCACCTAGGGAAAGAGAGGGAAGGGCGAAAAAAGAAAAAGGAAACAAGGATGGGGAAATGATCACTTCCATGGAGGTCATCAAGAACCTGCCACGTGAAATCTAAGTAAAGAGAAGAAGAGCAGAAAGAAAGATCAAGACAAGAAAGGGTGCGAGTCCGAGAGTCCAAATGAGTGGGCTCACCAGAATTCAGAAGAGACAGGGAAGAAGAGAGGAGAAACGGCTCAAGAAGGCGACCCCGGGTATTCGTCAGAACGTCACCCCAAAGAGAATGACAACAATTGAAGTCACCTAGCAGGAGCACAGGCTCCGGCAAGGAGTCTAGGAGGTGTTTCAAATCAGGAAGAGAAAGCGGGACACTCGGGGGAGATAAATGGAACAAACTGTGTACCATTTCCCCACAAAGATACGAGCAGCAGAACAATGGAGAGGCGAAGGAAAAAGTAAAGGAACAAAGGGAACATCAGCACGAATCAGGAGAGCAGAAGAATTAGAAGCCCCAGCAACGGCTGGGGGGGGGGAAGAGAAAGGATTAGCCACGAAAACGACCAGGACGAGCACCAAGCATCGGCTCCTCGAGACAGACACAACAGGGCGAAAACCGCGAAATCAGAAGTTGGAGTTCGAGGAAATTGGCGTAATAACCTCGAACGTTCCATTGAAGAATGGACAACGACGAAAAGAGAAAAGACAAAAACAGAGAACAAGGAAGAAACAAAGGCGAAAGAGCAACAGAGCACATTAAAGAATATCAGGGTCGGGATCAGGGTCAGCAAAGTCAGGGTCAGGGGGCATGGGTAAACTGAGCAAAGACGGAGGGAAGGAAACAGGAGAACAGATCAGAGGTGGGCGGGCGGGGTCCGGAGGAGGAGGAGGAGGAGGAGGAGGAGGAGGAGGAGGAAGAGGAGACAACGGAGAGGAGCAGTCAAGGACAGCAGCAGGAAGAGGGGGAGTAGAAAGAGGGGAGCGCACCTCAGCAAGAGCAGCAACTGAAAGGAAAGCAGGGACCAAAGAAACCTCCATAGCAGGAACAGGGGGCGCAATCACTGAAATGGGAGGGGAAGGAGCAACAGAGCCAGAAGTAGGGGCCAAGGAAGAAAGCGAAGCCTTCTTACCTGCCGGGGAGGAGGAAGGAGAGGAGCCAGGCTTACGCTTCTGACGTAAAGAGACCGGTGTCCCAGCAACTACGTACCGTGCAACGGATTCCAGCGTCTCAACAGGAGAAGCTGAACGAGAGCACACACGACAGCCGTTAGCAGAGCGATGGACATCCGCCTGCACCGACAGGCGGTGGGGAGAGCCAATAGATGGAGGAAGAGAATGGGAAGGAGGATCGGAGGGAGACGAGGAAGAAGACACAAGAGACACGACAGACCGGGTAGAAAGAAGGGGAACCCCTGACAGAGGACCAGGAGGGGGACCCTTTGGGACAGAACTCAAAGGAACAGAGGAGGGGGCAGTGGGCGTATCAGGGTCCAAGGCCCGGAAACGGTTGTGAGTCTGAGGAGGGAGGGAAGGACGAGGAGAGGAAGAGCGCAACACGCGAGCATAAGAGACGTTAGCATAAGGCGGGAGCCGGCGAACCTGGCGCCTCGCCTCATGAAAAGATAAACACTCCCGGTGCTTCAAGTTGAGGACGGCCGCCGCAAGCTTGTAATGGATACAGGCATGGGAGAAGGTAGGATGGGCCTCACCGCAGTTGAGGCAGCGAGCTTGGGGAGAAGTGCACTCCGACTTAAGAGTGACCTTCACCCCCACACAAAGGACAAAGAGAGACGGTCCCAGAGCAGCAGAGGGCACCATGCCCAAACCTCCAGCACTTGTTACACAGCCGAGGAGAAGGAATATACTCCTGGACAGAGCACCTAGCACCAGCAAGAATGACAGAGGATGGAAGGGTCCTACCATCAAAGGTGATCTTTACAACACGAAGGGGTTGACGGCGACGACCACGAGGGGGATGAGTAAACGAGTCAACCTGGAGGACAGAATGGCCTTGGGCATCAAGGATATGCCGAATATCATCGTGGCAATCCTGCAGATTCCGAACACCGGTTGCAACATGGGGCAGGAGGAGAATAGTGCCAACATTGGCATTCATCTGAACATTCTTAGAGACCCGAACAGGGATCTCGCCAAGGCAAGACAAGGCTGCCAAGCGGGAAGCTGCATCCTGAGAAGGAGCAGCAACGACACGTGTACCGAGACAAGTGGGGTTGAATGTAACAGACGCATCCACGGAATCAACAAGATGCCGATGGAGGGAGAAATCGTCAGGAGGCGCAGAATCAAGAGGGAGGAGATCAAAGTATTTGGCCCATGAAGCGGGACCAAACAAGGCCTGATACACGGCAGTACGGGAAGGAATTGAGCGAGTGCGGCTGGAGCGCGAACGGCGTTGAGAACCCCCAGAGAGAGAGGGGTTAAAAGGCGCAGTAGTCACAACGAGAGACTTAGCCGCACCAGGGGACGAAGTGGTCACCACTGGGGGCTGGAGGCTCGACCCAACCACAGAGGAGGGAGGGGAGCTGGGGGAAGAAGTCAGGACGGTCAAAGGAGGAGCAAGGTCGGGGCCCAACGCAGCAGGAGCTACAGAGCCCGGTCTTCCAATACAGGCCGACTAGGGGGCTTGGTCGCCCACCCCACGAGCCTGAGAGGGTACAACGGAAACATTTATCGACATAGAGACGAAGAGAAAAATTCATCCACGAATGTGCCCCCATACCCACCATGGAGCCACAAATAGAGGCAGGACACCCAACAGGAAGCTATCGCCGATCATGCCGGGGCCCCCTAGGGGTGCGTCGTGAGTATACGCCCCACAAACGCCACCTTAAGAAACGTCAGTCCGTCGAGATCGGGTTCAGCGACGAAAGGGGGATTGACAATAAAAGGTTCCCCTCGCTCGAGATGTCGGGTACAACAGTTCTACGGGTGCAAGAGTATGCCGCCTCAAGCACCCGGGCGTCAAAATAGAAGAAGTCCAAAGAAAGATCCAAAACAAGCAAAAGGTCAGCAGGAAACGACAAGGAAAAGGTGCTCAGCACAATTGGAGAGGACGGCAGCAGGAGAACAAGGCTAGAAAAGGACAGAGGACTGCCCAAGGAGCATCACACTCCGGCAGCCGCCCACTAAGCCCCCCTCACGGCATCAACGAGCTGAGAGGCGAGGAGGGGATAAAAAGTAAGTAATTATCAAAAGAAGGCACTAAACCGGGAAGGCTATGTAGCACCATCAAATGTACGGAATAATCAGAGGGCACTAAATATCACCAAGGATGCCAATACGAGAACAGAAACGCATAAGGCGAAAGATATCAAAAGTATCCGAGTCACCAACAATTCTATCAAGGGATAAGGGACCGCGAGGGACGGTCGGAAAACAAGACACGCTCCTCCTGGAAGTCAGGACATTCAACAAGGGTATGCACAACCGTAAGAGGGACAATGCAATTTGGACAACAAGGAGCAGGGCGTCACTCCATTAAGTGACCGTGAGTTAAGCATGTATGGCCAATACGCAACCTCACCAGAGCCATTTCCCATCGCCGGTTGCGGTGGTAGGACGGTCATGAGGATACACTAATCTTAAGAGTACACAATTTGTTACCAGTAACAGAAGACCAACAATCCTGCCAACGGGTAAGGATGGAGAAATGAATAACTGGGTAAAAATCTGAATAAGGAATACCTTTACGAGAGATGGGACAAGAGCGGACAGCTTCCCTAGCGGCAGCATCCGTACGCTCATTTAAAAGTGACACCAATATGGCTAGGTGCCAAAACTCAACCGACTTAAATTTACTGGAAAAAACAGCCAATGCTGAATCTCTACAACCACTGGATGGACTCTATTAAAGGACCCAAGAGCCATGAGGGCACTACGAGAGTCAACGACAACTACAAAGGAAGATTAACAACGAGAAAGCAGGAGACGAAGAGCAGAGAGAATAGCATAAAGTTCCGCTATGAAGATGCCAGTCTCCAGAGGAAGGCGGCACATGTAAGTGCTGTCAGAAAAATTAACCGAGTAGCCTACACTGTCCGCAAACTTAGACCCATCGGTGAAGATGAAAATGTTGTGGAAGTGCGCATGGAAAAGGCGTTTCAGAACCGTAGGAGGGGTAAAAGCTTTAGTGATGCAGGTTTACGGGCTCACCATAGCCCGTGTGTGAGTGTCTCTCAAGATTCTCCCACAGCTGACTTGAATGGCTCATTGCAGTGCACAGTGCACTGATCTTCGTGCACAAGCCTATCTCTCTTAACCCTAGATAGTGACCTGACATGTTGGGTATCTCCAGAATGCCCACTTAACCAGGAACACTTTTATAATACGGAGGCTGCCGTATGTCCAGGCAGGAAGTAGATACAGGGAGTTAAGCATACTTGCCACCAAAGGGTCAGCGAGTACATTGGCCGGTGGAAGCGTGGGACAGAGGGGAGACGCTAGCAGCGTCTCCCCTCTGACGTTGACGTCTGGGGTCAACCGACGCGATGGACAATAACAGCCATGACGTGGTCGTGACGTGTTCATGACGTCACTCCTGCTACTGCTCATCGAACGAGCTAATATGATTGGTTCCCGCCCATTTGCTGCAATGCTATTGGTCAAATTGTAATCCCCTTGTGTGTGCCCCACAAGATGCCCTGAGCTTCAGGCAAAACCATTCTTGTGAGGGATCTCTTGCAAAGAGGACGTGTAGCTGTTCTGTCTATCGGCCAATAGACTGAACAACCGTTCATTCCTCACCGTCAAGTTAACTCTGCGTCTAAAAAATATACCCACACTCGCCCAGAATCACGTGTGAACATATTGTTCAGAAGCCTAAAGTGACAATCTCCAGAGCGAAACAGACTGATATCAGGTAACCCCTGGTGACAAAGATCGTTGTGAGTAACTTAGAGTGAACTAAGGCAGTGCCGCCACCTAAGTAACCTGTGTGTGACTTTACCACAAGTGTACCTGCATGGTACCACAGCCGCCACTCGTCCCGAGCGTGTACCTCGGTACCTCGAAGCGCCCGCCGCCGCCCTCACTACTACATGACGTCAACACCTTATTCGCCGTCAGTGCCAGTGTGTGTGCATGTGTGTCTGTTAAGCACACAGCATGCCCTACTGTAAGTACCCTCCGTGTCTACGAGCAAAACCAGCTGTCAGGCCACCTACGAGTGCTTGTATAAATGTGCCTGAGTGAGTGAGTGAGTAAGCAAGGAAAGGTACCCTATCTGTAAGTACAAGATCTTGTCATTGTTTTATTGTGTCTGTGTTGATCTGAGGTATCAACCACAGTTCTCACCTACTCATACCTGTCACAGGTCATAAGTGAATCGACGGTGTATGCATGTTTATCTGTGTGGTATCACGGCATTTCACTCGTCTGTTGAATGTGAGCTTCACATACACCACACATTTAGTTATTGTGTGACATTATTATTGTGCATGTTATTGCCTGTCCCATTGACAGTGTATTTGTGTTTATTACATATCATTACCAAGTATCCGGTTGGAACTCTTGTGATCCCTTTGCATACCGGCAGTTAGGTTGCCATGTTAATGATTGGCTGTCAACTGTGTTAAGTTAGGTGGTTCTCCACGAGTGGATACGAGTCCATTAGCCAGACGTCAAGAGTCTTGCTAATACAATCATAGCCTTTCTGATGCCAATCTAAAGTAAATCAAGCACCCTGTGTATTAGTGGTTAAGTTGGTAAATAAACTACTGTTAAGCTTTATGCGGTGTTTCCGTTGAACCACTTCTGAATACTGCCAACATTACTCAAGCCTTCAGCTCTAAGTGTCTTCAACACCGAGTTGCCTATAAGTCACTAAACTATAAATGTGAGGAGGACCCTAGGAGTCCCTTAAAGTGTTTAAATCATTGAGGAGATTCCAACGATCAACGTGGAGCAGGACCAGGTGAGACTAGTCTGAGAAGAGACCCTCAAGGACTAACTCGACCTTGCTCCCAGGCCCTGTACGGTTGCTCTCATTTTCTATTCTGCTAATTCCGATAGCTTTGTGAAGCGTCTGCCACATGTACATTGGCGACGTACGCATTGCAGTCGTGAAAGCTAAAAAGAAAACCCCCACATCTGGCGCCCAACGTGGAGCTTAGTTGGAACCTATGAGCTAGATTGTACAGTAAAATTTCGCACTTAAATTTTCCCTGAAAATTCAAAAGTGACGAG
Organism: Procambarus clarkii; assembly: GCF_040958095.1. Taxonomy (NCBI): domain Eukaryota; kingdom Metazoa; phylum Arthropoda; class Malacostraca; order Decapoda; family Cambaridae; genus Procambarus; species Procambarus clarkii. Next base: position 12,386,040 of record NC_091167.1, read on the forward strand.
CAGTATTCAGAGGATGTTTAACACCCTGTTAGGTACACACACCACCAGTATGTCTGAGTGTGTAGAGTACAAACAGCGCTACCTGCATCTTCACCAGGCCTTGACCGCTCGTAGACCTGACGACTACGACACTCTTACTGAGCTAGAGTGTAAGGAACGAGTGGAACAGCACATGAGGGCCGTGGAAGAGGTGATGCTACAAGCACACATGCATGGTAGTACTGAGGTACTGTGCACGAGTGTCATGCACGCTACCTCAGTTTTGGACGTAATGGTGGAAACAAGACTTCCAACACTCATGCTTAGCCATACGGATGGTCCTACGGGCCACCGCACTCGCTTTCCGAAACACACAAAAAGAATTGGTCATCTGCCGGTGCCGGTCTCTCTTTCCGGCTGCACGCTAACAGCAGACAGCCCGAGCACAGTCTACATTCCACCAGGGAACGCACTTCTGCTTGCCCCGAGAGGTAGAGTGAGGAATAGAGTGGAGGGCAGCGTCAAAGACGGTGTCATGAAAATGAAGGAGGGCACGATGGAGAGGCAGAACGGAGAGAGTAGCTCGGAGGGTAAAGAGGTTCCAGTCTCCCTTGGCAAACTGCCACCTAGGGAAGGAGAGGGGAGGGTGAAAAGAGAAAAAGGTAACAAGGATGGGGAAATGGTCACTGCCATGGAGGTCATCAAGAACCCGTCATGAGAAATCCAAGTTAAGAGACGACGAGCAAAGAGAAAGATCAAAACAGGAAAGGGTGCGAGTTCGAGAGTCCAAATGAGTGGGGTCACCAGAATTCAGAAGAAACAGGAAAGAGGAGAGGATGAAAGGTTCAAAAAGGGTGTTTGTTAGAACATCACCCATAGAGGGTATGTCGATAATTAAAATCACCCAGCAGGAGCAAAGGTTCCGGCAAGTAGTCCAGTAGGTGTTTAAGATCAGGAAGAGAAAGTGGGACATGTGGGGGGAGATAAATGGAACCACAGCAAGGGCAGCGGGAGCCAAAGAAATTTCCATAGCAGGAACAGGTGGCTCGACCACCAAAACGGGAGGGGATGGAGTGAGTCGGAGGTGAGGGGGGGGGGAGATGAGCCAGGCTTTTGCTTCCGACTCAAAGAGAGGTGTTCCAGCAACAACGTACTGGGCAACAGACTAGAGCTTCTCCACACAGACAGAGACAGACACACAGAGACAGAGACAGACAGACACACAGAGAGAGAGACAGACACAGAGAGAGATAGAGAGGGGGGGGTTAAAAAGTGCAGTATTTACGTTTGCAATGAGACTGAGCTGGGCCAGGGAACGAAGTGGTCACCGCTGGGGGCTTAGGGCTCAACCCAACCACAGAGGAGGGAGGGGAGCCAAGGGAAGTAGTCAGGAGGGTCAGGAGGAGGAGTTAGGTCTGGGGCGCAATGTAGCAGGGACTATAGAGCCCAGTCTTCCAACGCAGTCCGACTCGGGGGGCCTGGTCGCCCACCCCACAAGCCCAAGTAGTCATAAGAGGAACAGGAGTCATCGGCATGAAAACAAGAGGGAAGCTGAACACATTTCCGAATGTGCCCCCACACCCACCACGGAGCCACAATTAGAGGACAGGACACTCAACAAGAGACATGTTGCCGTCTTGCCGGGGCCCCCTAGGGGTGCGTCGTGAGTATACTCTCCACAAACACCACCTTAACCCTTAAACTGCGCATGGCGTATATATACGCCATGAGTAACATGTCCCACCGTGCGCATGGCGTATATATACGCCAAAGCGTGCCAGGCACGATTCAAACGTCCCGCGGTGTAAAGGGGTCACCCATACCGTAGCCAGGGGCGATTGTAAACAGACGCCATTTTGAAAAAAAATCCAGAGCAGGCCTGCTTTGTTTCACAGGCCTTAGTTAGTGGCCAGACACCATGGCGAGCGCATCACGACCCAGCGTGCGACCTCGCCCAGCGCTCCGCGCCGCGCAGTCCTTGACCGAAGACGAAATTGCAGATGAATTGTTCAAGGACGTTGATGAGTCTGATATTGACGACTCGGATATAGATGAAGATTATACCCAGCCAGAAGAAATCGAAACAACGGATAGTGAGGGGGAACATGTGGGTGCCACGAGGGTGAGGATGCCTCTCGAGGCTGCCACTCAACACCACTCAACACCGCCCCGCGCCCAAGCACATCGTTCATCTATACCACTGCACGTTTATGATACAATTGACGAGTCTGAAACAAGTGAATCTTTCTCAGGCTTTAGTGATGAAGAGTTGGAGAATAGTGTTACCCCCAGTGCCAGTACAAGTTTCGCCGCCTCAGCTGCCCGCCCAGCCAAGCGCCGCCGCATGGGACAATATGGCGACAATGAGGAACAAATTCCCTCATGTTCCACATCTTTTTCCTCATCTACCGTTCCTGCCCCTACTGCTACAAGGCGTGCTTCAGCTCCTGGTCCCCGGATTCCTCGCCGTGGTGCAGCTAATGGCTCTCGGAAGGCAGCAGGTTTGTGTGTGTGGAGTGATGGGGAAGATTTTGTCCCACAAATTCCCGACTTTGATAACAGAGATGTGGGAATTACTGATCTTTTCCCTGATACTGGTGACGAAATGTGTGAAATGGACTTCTTTACTGCGTATTTCGATGAGCCGCTAATGAAACACATTGTTCACGAAACGAACAGACTTGCGGATGATCTCATCGAAGGTGAGGAAGTTTCAGAATTTTCGCGACTACAGCGTTGGAAAGAGACAACTGTTGATGAGATGTATGTGTTTTTTGCAATTTGCATGTTGATGAAACATTGTGTGAAACACGTAATTTCAGATTATTAGAGCAAAGACAACTCTGTTCCAACACCATTGTTCGGGAAATATATGTCCCGAGACAGATTTCTGTTGATCCTACGGTGCATTCATTTTGCAAATAATGCTGACGAGACACAGGATGATAGGCTTTGGAGAGCGAGGCACGTGCTAAATGACCTGATTGGAAAGTTCCGAGATTACTACGTACCAGCTCAGAAGCTGGTTATTGATGAATCCCTGGTGCTTTTCAAAGGACGTGCTGCCTTCAAGCAGTACAGTGGTACCTCGGAATGCGATTGTCCCTGTATGCGAGGTTTTCGGAAGGCGAGGTGTATTTACTCCAAAAATTTGTCTCGGAAGGCGATGGTTACTTCGGGAGGCGAGTTTGGACGCGAGTTTGTTGATACTCGTACAGCCGACCTAGCGCGTGGTGGTTCGGCGATCGTCGCCCCTCCGCCCCTCAGTTTATTATTGTCTCGCGCTCAGTGACTACCCCCACATCAATTCTTCTCGCGGATTTTCAGTGTTTTGTTGGATTTTTGGTGATTTGTCTATACAATTTGTTATTATATATGTCACCATGGGTCCCAAGAAAGCCAGTGGTAAGGATAAAGGCCAGAAAGCTCATGTGAGGATGACAATAGAGGAGAAACAAGAGATCATTCGGAAGCATGAGAACGGTACACGTGTTGTTGAACTTTGTAAGCAGTACAACAAAGCCACATCAACAATATGCACTATACTTAAGAAGAAAAATAAGATTATGGGTGCTAAAGTGGCAAAAGGAGTAAGAACATTAACGGCACAAAGACAACAAATACTTGAAGAAGTGGAAAAGTTGTTATTAATTTCGATACACGACAAGGAGTTGAGGGGTGATAGTGTTTCGGAGGCCATTATTTGTGAGAAAGCCAGGGTGTTGCACGAAGACTTTCTAAAGAATACCCCTGCAACGAGTGATGCAGATAAGAAAGAGTTTAAGGCAAGCAGGGGCTGGTTTGAAAAATTTAGAAAGAGAAGTGGTATCCATAGTGTTACAAGGCATGGGGGTTATGTGATGTGATTATGGAAGGGGACTCCCCTTCCAAACAGTAACTCCTCTCCTCCTCCCCCCTCCTCACCATCTTCCATACGCCTACAGCACTCGACAGCAAGGTAAGTAATAACTGGAACACAGTTTTGTAGGTTTATTTAGATGAATTAGGTAAATTAGGTATAAAAATTTAGTTTGATGTGGGGTTTTTGGGGTAGTCAGGAACGGATTAATTCATTTCCCTTTATTTCTTATGGGGAAATTAACTTCGGAAGGCGAGGCGTCTCCAGGAACGGATTAAACTCTTATTCTGAGGTATGCCTGTATATTCCCTCAAAACGTCACCGATTTGGACTGAAATTCTTTGTGCTCTGTGACTGTGAATCAGGAATGGTGTTACACATGATACTTTATTCAGCCACAAATATAGATATTCCTGCTAATGACGAACATGGCTTCACAGGTAGTGTGGTGAAGTCACTGCTTGCACCATATCTGAACAAGGGCCACATATTGTACACATAACTATTATACCAGTCCCTTGCTAACGAAATTCTTGCTGGATAATAAGACTGGAGTGTGTGGAACAGTAAAGCCAAAACGAAAGGAAATGCCTGTGTTTGATACTGCTATGCAAGTAGGTGACTGCGAGGTAAGGAAAAGTGGTGCAATGCTTTCAGTGCGGTGGAAAGACAGACGTGAAGTGAACATGTTGACCACCATTCACCCTGGTACAATGGTAGACAGTGGCAAGGTGAACAGAACAACAAAGCAAATAATATACAAGCCAGATTGTGTGATGGACTACAACATCAACATGCGTTTAGTTGATAAATGTGACATGATGGTGGGTGCTGTAGAGTGTGTACGTAAAACAGTGAAGTGGACAAAGAAAATGATTTTTCACCTTATTGATGTAACAATGCTGAACAGTTACAATATGTTTCTTGTGAAGACGGGTAGAAAACCATATTTCCGTTCGTTCAGTTTCCAAGTTGTGAAACAGTTGCTAGGTAAATTTGGCAAGGACACACCTGGTATACAAAGACCCATTCGAGACCCAATACTGAACCATGCTCCTGCACCCAGGCTCGCTTACAGGGAGGCCTTTCTGATACATCAAATCAAGAAATTACCACCAACTGGAGCTCGTGCAGCAGGCCAGCGTCGGTGTGTTGTGTGTTCCAGTACCAAATTGAGGCCACAGAAATGCAAATTGGTGTTGACATAGTGCGAAGCGTGTGCCGTCCCTCTGTGCCATATCGACTGTTTCGCACAGTATCACAGTCTCCTGGAGTACTAAATGTGTAATTCTTTGGTAAATAAATGTACATATCAAGTTTATTTTTGTGTTTATATTGAAAAAACCCAAATACATTGAATATTTTCTGTAAATTATACCATTTTGGTGGGCATACTTGTGACACTAATATGTGAGCGCCTAGTGAGTTTATACCAGTTTTATTATAATACAACGTCTAGTGGTAATAACTGGAACAATACTAGCGAAAAAAATTGGAGTAAAATGACCCAAGAATACTGTAAATAATTCCGCGAAAATAAATTCGCGGCAACTCGGGCCGCGCGAGCGGCCGTGAGTGACAGCTGGCTGACGCAGCACCCTTGAGCGCTCACAATCTGTGACGTCATCGGCCAACTTCTCGGCTCAATTGTGTCATTGGTATGTATAATAGAATTTTTTTATTATTTTTCCCGTGCTCAGGAGACTCAAATTAACATGTTTAGAAGACGAAAAAAAATTTTTGAATTTTTTTTTTTCTTGCGCACAGGGGTGTAAATGTCCATATGACCCCTGAGCAGTGTAAGGGTTAAGAACCGTCAGTCCGTCGAGATCACATTCAGTGACGAAAGAAGGATTGACAATAAAAGTATCCCCCTCGCGTGAGACGTTGGGTGCCACAGTTCTACGGGTGCAAGAGTATGCCTTCTCAAACACCCGGGCGCCAAAACAAAAGGCCGAAAGAATAATCAAAACAGGCAAAAGGTCGGTGGGAAATGACAATTAGACAGGAGATGAGGGGGGGGGGAGAAAAACGAAACATAAGGAAAAGTCATCCGGCAGAATTCGAGAGGACAGCAACAGGAGCATAATAATAATAATAATAATAATAATAATTAATAATAATAATATATTTAGAAAATTAAGGTCACAGAAGGACTGACCCATGGAGCATCACACTCCAGCAGCCGCCCACCAAGCCCCCTCAAGACGACAATGGGGCAGATAGGGTGGGGCTGGCGATTAAAAATAACTAGAATCTGGTAGTGAAGATATTATTTAAGCACTGGTTTGTGTGAGAGTATGCACGTGTGTGTGGATATAAACATTGATATGATATTTACATAATTTCACATAAATAGCCTGTCCTTGCAATAAACCGAGCCTGATGCGCTCTTATTATGAAGCCTCAAGACAATGTTTGATCGCCACGTAAGATGACAAATCAATAGTTAGAGCTGCAGGATATAACATTGTTGTGTTGGCGAAGTTTCTGAAGGAGGATACTATCTTACCCGTCAGGTGATGCCAATTGTGTGGGAGTGAAATTATGTCTTCAATGCGAGATAGAGTCAGTCTATGGTGGGATGGAGTCGGTTCCTGGTGGGAGATAGTGTCATTCCCCTGGAGTGGAATGGAGTCGTTCCCTGATGTGTGATAGAGTCGGTCTTTGGAGTGGGGTAGAGTCAGTCTCTGGTGCGGGATGAAGTCGGTCTTTGATGCGAGATCGAATCACTCCTTGGTATGGGATGTACTCAGTCCCAGATATCAGACGAGTGTCGTTGATTTGGGATGGAATCATATCCTGGTGTGGAATGTAGTTAGTCCCTGGTGCGGGATGGAGTTGGTCCTTAATGTGGGATAGGTGGGGTGAGTCCCCGGTGTGCGATGGAGTCAGGTCTTAATGTTGGATGGCATGCTATGTTGACATTGGGTTGCTGGGCGAGACGTTGCGAGAACTCGAAAATGAGGTTGGGAGCACGGGCAGCAAGGGATGCCCAGGAAGGCTGCATTGTCACCTCTGCTGCCTGTAGGAAAGATACATGTAAAATATTAGATACCATCACACCATGGACCATGCAGAAACTGCATGAACGCCCATGGACATTGCCAGGGCTGAATGAACGCACACAGATGTTTTCAGTTGCTACATGAACGCACATAGACATTGTCTATGTGCGTCCTCATAGATGTTAACCCAGCGTTTGGTTAACGTGCCCACCCAAATTAACAAATAATTATAGTAAGAGAACATAACGAATTTAAATGTTTTAAATTATTTTATGCTCATTCACCTTGAAACTAATCAGTCACAAGAGGCAATACAACATCTATTTTAACAATGAAGTCACACTATAAATAATGTATCTCAGAAAATATTATGACAATAGATGGAACTCAACTGGCATCTCTGGGCTCCCAAGAGATGTACCATCCACTGTTCCATGATGGGCTAAAAAAAATCTCATCCAGAGGGTCTACCAGAATTATTTGGAGTTTGGAAGTCACTATAGATGCATCAGTGTGAGCGGGTATCTCACACTACCTACACCTAATGTGGGTCATAAAAATTACATTGTGGTTAGGAGCTGGCACCTTCCACACCCTATGTAAAGCTAGAGAGAACTTGTGGTCTAGATACATTTAGCCCATCATGGTACAGAGGGTATGTCTTGATACAGACACATAAATAGCCTTACTTATTAATTAAGCCTTTAACTCTTTCTTAAAATTGTTAAAAAAATATTACTAAATTCTTACAAATTATTTCAAATAATTTTAGAAGTGCTCCTAAAAATTTACATTTATCCTTACAGGAAGATAATTCATGTCACACTGGGAGCAACATTTGAGATAATCCTACTGTTACTACCTAAGGTGAGTTTTACTGTCCAAGCACGAGCGTCACCAGCCTAAATACCTATCTGAATGAAAGTTCCATCTGTGGTGGATGAGGGCATGGATGTGATCCACACTGCACGACACAAAGATCTAGAGACGTCACGAGTTGTCTCGTTAGGAATGACATCATTCCATTGAGATATATAGTGTGAACGTCTATTTCATCTAGTCGAGGTTTAGGGCACAGGTAGTACAGTGGAACAGCACTCTGCTTTGCATCACATGACGAAAGATGTGCAAGACGAAAGCAACGCAGACTTTTACACACATTCATAACAACGTAAGTGTACAAACAGGAGTCTGGGTGATCATGCATTGCCGCCAAACTAGGCTATGGACAAGAAAAAGACATGATGTGCGAGAATGTGGGCACAAGAGGGGTGGGGGACAATACGCACGTGTTGGAGGGCATATTGGAGGGCGGCCTCGCGGAGCCTTGCAGCCCCATATTTGTGCGCCAGCAACAGCATGTCGGGGGTGGCGGTGGGCGAGAGTTCGGCCGCCAGGTGGTTCTCACACGCCCACACCAGGTCGTTCACCTCGTGACGCAGGCCAGCTACCAGCAGTGGTCGCGCTAGATGGCCCAGGTCGCTGCAATCACCTGCAATAGTTCAGAACATAAAAACTTGGGAAGAAGCAGTGGCCTACTGCCCCATACGATGTGGATACAATTTAGATACAACAATTTTTCTTCATGACAAAATTTGGAGCAATGTTGTGGAATGCACCCAAGATGCACTCTTATCTTGGGTGAATCTGGGATAACCAGAGGAGCGAGTTCAATCCCACAGCACTGCACCAAAATTTTGTCTCATTATCAATCATGTATCAAAATCTGTACTAATTTTAAAACACTAAACTATTAGCCTCAACAGTACTATCAGGAACGTAGGAAGCAAAATAATCAAGTACAAGGAAATGGAGAAACTACAGGAATAACAGAATACCTGAGAGCATAGATACCAGAGGGCCAGGAATGAGTACTTCAGGAGTGAGAAGAGAAGCGGAGAGACTGTATGAAAATGATATCACAAGCAGAGTCAAGACCCAACCAAAACTGACCCACTCATATGAAAACAGAAAAAGAACGGGTGATGAAACTTAAAAAGGGGGGAACAGAGAGAATGGCAAAGTGTGTGAATCAAGAGATTCCAAGCGGTCTTCACAATAGAGCAAGAAGTCCCAGGACTTCTGAAGTTTACAGAGATGCAGCAGTAAAGCAAGCAACTTTGGAAGACTTAGAGATTGCCAGAGATGAGGTTAAAAGGCATCTGTTGGAAGCTGGACGTGACAGAGGCTGTTGGAAAATCTTTGGAGCAGGACGTGGATCGACCCAGCACCATGGTTAACCCCAGACGTGTCGTAACCCATGGACTATGATATGATTAAGATTATTTAACCTTGGATCTGCCCAACTCCACTGGGAGTCCGGAGGCACCGTGCTGGTCGCCAACCCAAGCATTACACACAATCCGCGCACACACACACACACACACCCATATCTTATGCCCATATCTTAAGAAGCATATCAACAAACTGGAAAAGGTGCAAAGACATGCTACTAAGTGGCTCCCAGAACTGAAGGGCAAGAGCTACGAGGAGAGGTTAGAAGCATTAAATATGCCAAAACTAGAAGACAGAAGAAAAAGAGGTGATATGATCACTACATACAAAATAGTAACAGGAATTGACAAAATCGACAGGGAAGACTTCCTGAGACCTGGAACTTCAAGAACAAGAGGTCATAGATTTAAACTAGCTAAACACAGATGCCGAAGAAATATAAGAAAATTCACCTTCGCAAATAGAGTGGTAGACGGTTGGAACAAGTTAAGTGAGAAGGTGGTGGAGGCCAAGACCGTCAGTAGTTTCAAAGCGTTATATGACAAAGAGTGCTGGGAAGACGGGACACCACGAGCGTAGCTCTCATCCTGTAACTACACTTAGGTAATTACACACACACACACACACACAAAGGAAATCTGTGAGGTACTGAATGCAAAATTCCATGGAGTGTTCACAACCGAGCCTGAGCAGCTCCCATTGTTAGAAGAGATTACCCAAGATGAAAGACTATCAGATATAGAGGTGACAGCAGAGGATGTAATGAAACAGTTGACAAAACTGGATGCAAATAAAGCTGTTGGACCAGACAAAGTATCACCGTGGATACTTAAAGAGGCAGCGCAGGCTCTCAGCGTGCCTCTGGCAATGATCTTTAATGAGTCACTTATGTCGGGAGAATTGCCCAGTTGCTGGAAGGAGGCAAATGTCGTACCGATTTTCAAAAAAGGTGATAGGGAGGAGGCACTTAACTACAGACCCGTATCACTGACAAGCATCCCCTGCAAAATACTTGAAAGAATAATTAGGCTAAGACTTGTTGAGCACCTGGAGAGCATTGGGTTTGTAAACAAGCACCAACATGGGTTCTGGACAGGGAAATCATGCCTAACAAACCTTTTAGAATTCTATGATAAAGTAACAAGGATAAGGCAGGACAGAGAAGGCTGGGCAGACTGCATATTTCTTGACTGCCAAAAGGCCTTTGATACGGTACCGCACATGAGACTGCTATACAAACTTGAGAGGCAGGCAGGAGCAAGCGGAAAGGCCCTAGTATGGGTGAAGAACTACCTAACAGGAAGGAGCCAGTGGGTAATGGTAAGGGGCGAGAAGTCGGACTGGCGAACAGTAACAAGTGGAGTACCTCAAGGATCGGTGCTGGGATCAATCCTCTTTCTAATTTACGTAAATGATATGTTTACAGGAGTGGAATCATACATGTCAATGTTTGCGGATGACGCAAAATTAATGAGAAGAGTTGTGACAGACGAGGATTGTAGGATCCTCCAAGAGGACTTAAACAGGCTGCAGAGATGGTCAGGGAAATGGCTACTGGAGTTTAACACCAGTAAATGTAAAGTTATGGAAATGGGATCACGTGACAGGAGACCAAAGGGACAGTACACAATGAAGGGGAACAGCCTTCCTGTAACGATTCGAGAAAGAGACCTGGGAGTGGATGTGACACCTAATCTAACTCCTGAGGCACATATAAATAGGATAACGACAGCAGCGTACTCTACACTGGCGAAAATTAGAACTTCATTCAGAAACCTAAATGAGGAGGCTTTTAGGGCGCTTTACACTGCCTACGTGAGACCCGTCTTAGAGTATGCCGCGCCATCATGGAGCCCCCACCTGAAGAAACACAAAGAAACTGGAGAAGGTTCAGAGGTTTGCGACGAGGCTTGTCCCAGAGTTACGAGGGATGGGATATGAAGAGCGGCTGAAGGAACTGAACCTTACGACACTAGAGAAAAGAAGGGAGAGAGGAGATATGATAGGGACATATAAAATACTCAGGGGAATTGACAAAGTGGAAATAGATGAAATGTTCACACGTAATAATAACAGAACGAGGGGACATGGGTGGAAACTCAGATGAGTCACAGAGATGTTAGGAAGTTTTCTTTTAGCGTGAGAGTAGTGGAAAAATGGAATGCACTTGGGGAACAGGTTGTGGAAGCAAATACTATTCATACTTTTAAAACTAGGAATGATAGGGAAATGGGACAGGAGTCATTGCTGTAAACAACCGATAGCTGGAAAGGCGGGATCCAAGAGTCAATGCTCGATCCTGCAAGCACAAATAGGGGAGTACAAATAGGTGAGTACACACACACACACACACACACCACACCAGACATTATTGCACTCACGGAGACAAAACTTGAAGATGTAATTTTAAATGAGGTCATATTCCCAAGGGGCTACTCAATTTGGAGACGGGACAGAAAAATTAGGAAAGGCGGTGGCGTTGCTGTGCTGGTAAAAGAACACCTAAAGGTGAACGAAATAATGACTGCCAATCCACAAGAAGTTGACATAATAGCACTAGAGATCTGCCATGAGGATGATAAACTAATGATAATAAATGCATATAGTCCACCGCCAAGCAGCACATGGTCAAAGGAGGAGCTAGATAGTAAACGTGAAGGTCTTATAACAATAATGAGAGAGATTATAGCGAGAGCGGATAACAATAGATCACGACTGTTGATAGTCGGTGACTTCAACTTTAAATCCATAAACTGGGAAGCATATGAAGCTAAAACAGAAGATTTTTGGACCTGTAAATTTGTAGACCTCATCCTGGAAACATTCTTGTATCAACATGTTAAACAAGCTACGAGGATGAGGGAAGGGGACGTTCCCTCCATGCTAGATTTGATATTTACCAGGAAGGAGGAAGAAATATTTGACATTCAGTACCTTCCTCCCTTGGGTAAAAGTGACTGTCTTTTTGGGAATAAAGTATGCAATGCGTTATAAGCTGGAAGAAAATAAGGAGGTTGAAGCAGTTGAAAAACCAGACTTCAGGAGAGGACATTATGGTGACCTTAGAAATTTTTTTAGTGAGTATAATTGGACAGACTTGATGCTAGGCAAGGAAGTGAATGAGATGTATGTCAAGTTTTGTGAAATATATGATAAAGGCACAAAAAAATTTATACCAAAGCAGATGCAGAACTAGGATACAGGATTGGTTCAATAGAAATTGCTAGAGGGCTAGAGACCAAAAGACACAAAAATGGAATCAATACAGGAAGAGGCCGAACCCCCAAACATACCAGCGATACAAAGATGCGAGAAACACCTACACGGCAGTGAGGAGAGAGGCAGAAAGAAATTTTGAAAAAGGGATTGCAGACAAATGTAAAACAGAACCAGGTCTATTCTATAAATTCATAAACAACAAATTGCAGGTAAAGGATAATATTCAGAGGTTGAAAATGGGAAATAGATTCACGGAAGATGAAAAGGAAATGTGTGAAACACTAAACGAAAAGTTCCAAAGTGTGTTGGTACAAAATGAAATCTTTAGGGAACCAGATACAATAAGAATTCCAGAGAACAACATAGAGCACATAGAGGTGTCTAGAGACGAAGTGGAAAAAATGCTCAAGGAGCTCGGTAAGAACAAAGCAGCTGGCCCAGATGGCGTTTCACCATGGGTTCTGAGAGAATGTGCATCTGAGCTCAGCATTCCACTTCACCTGATCTTTCAGGTCATCCCTGTGTACAGGAATCGTAGCAGACGTGTGGAAACAGGCTAACATAGTTCCAATCTACAAAAGTGGCAGCAGGGACGACCCCCTCAATTATAGACCTGTATCATTGACAAGTGTAATAGTGAAAGTATTGGAAAAACTAATCAAAACTAAATGGGTAGAACACCTAGAGAGAAATGATATAATATCAGACAGACAGTATGGTTTTCGATCTGGAAGATCCTGTGTATCGAATTTACTCAGTTTCTATGATCGAGCCACAGAGATATTACAGGAAAGAGATGGTTGGGTTGACTGCATCTATCTGCACCTAAAAAAGGCTTTCGACAGAGTTCCACATAAGAGGTTGTTCTGGAAACTGGAAAATATTGGAGGGGTGACAGGTAAGCTTCTATCATGGATGAAAAATTTTCTGACTGATAGAAAAATGAGGGCAGTAATCAGAGGCAATGTATCGGAATGGAGAAATGTCGCAAGTGGAGTACCACAGGGTTCAGTTCTTGCACCAGTGATGTTTATTGTGTACATAAATGATCTACCAGTTGGTATACAGAATTATATGAACATGTTTTCTGATGATGCTAAGATAATAGGAAGAATAAGAAATTTAGATGATTGTCATGCCCTTCAAGAAGACCTGGACAAAATAAGTAGATGGAGCACCACTTGGCAAATGGAATATAATGTTAATAAATGTCATGTTATGGAATGTGGAATAGGAGAACATAGACCCCACACAACCTATATATTATGTGAGAAATCTTTAAAGAATTCTGATAAAGAAAGATCTAGGGGTGGTTCTAGATAGAAAACTATCACCTGAGGACCACATAAAGAATATTGTGCAAGGAGCCTATGCTATGCTTTCTAATTTCAGAATTGCATTTAAATACATGGAAGGCGATATACTAAAGAAATTGTTCATGACTTTTGTTAGGCCAAAGCTAGAATATGCAGCTGTTGTGTGGTGCCCATATCTTAAGAAGCACATCAACAAACTGGAAAAGGTGCAAAGACATGCTACTAAGTGGCTCCCAGAACTGAAGGGTAAGAGCTACGAGGAGAGGTTAGAAGCATTAAACATGCCAAAACTAGAAGACAGAAGAAAAAGAGGTGATGTGATCACTACATACAAAATAGTAACAGGAATTGATAAAATCGACAGGGAAGATTTCCAGAGACCTGGCACTTCAAGAATAAGAGGTCATAGATTTAAACTAGCTAAACACAGATGCCGAAGAAATATAAGAAAATTTACCTTCGCAAATAGAGTGGTAGACGGTTGGAACAAGTTAAGTGAGAAGGTGGTGGAGGCCAAGACCGTCAGTTGTTTCAAAGCGTTATATGACAGAGTGCTGGGAAGAAGGGACACCACGAGCGTAGCTCTCATCCTGTAACTACACTTAGGTAATTACACTTAGGTAATTAAACACACACTGGTGCAGATAGCAGTGTTCTCCATCAAACACACTAATCAAATACTGTACACAAGGAAATCACAATAGCGTGATCTATCTACGAGAACATATATGGATAAGGACGGGGATCGTACCAGCGCCCTGAATAACTGCCAGATGAGCACCTTAACCCTTAGACTATGATATGCTAAAGATTATTTAACCTGGTATGTGCCCAAATCTGCTAGGAGTTTGGGGTTACCCATGATGCTGCTTCGAACTCCATCTTGTTGCAAAAGATCTTCTCAAAGGCTGTTGGACCTGAGAATCTCACCGTGGATACTAAAAGAGGATGCAGAAGCACTGTGCCTACCACTCTCTTTGGTGTATAATGGATCACTGGAAACAGGAGACCTACCAGAAACATTTGGAAATCAGCTATATTATTACCAATATACAAGAAGGTTATAGGCAGAAGTCCCTGTGCTTCAGGCCGGTGTCCCTAACTTGTGTATAAACCATGAAAGTTCATGAAGACAATGATGAAAAAAAAACCAGCAGCACATTTAGAGGGAAGAAACATGAATTCACAGATGATAATTCATGCTTCACAGGTTTAATAGAATTCTGTGACCAGGTGACAAATTAGACAAGATAAAGAATTTTCTTGGGACTGTCAGAAAGCCTTTGACATATTACCCCATAAGTTGGAGAAACAGGCAAGATTGTTCCAGTGGGTAAGTATCAAAGCAGCAAAAAACCGAGTTACCCAGACGGGCCCATGCTACATGGAACTATTGTTCCAGGACCCGAATCTAAAATGATAGTTACTAGTGGGCTCACCATAGCCCATGCTACTTTGAACTCGTTCCGAGTAGCTGAATCTAAAAAACAACAACTACTACCGAGTTACAGTGAGGGGAATGCTCAGAATGGCGAGATAATAAAAGCAGAGTCCCACAGGGTTCTGTACTTGTCGGGAAAAAAACCGACCCCACTTATTATTTAATACAATATGCAACTAATTGTGTTGCTGTTCTTGTACTAATCAATTAACCAATACAAACATTAATTTAGCAACTCGTTCAAAGAAAAATCAATTATTTAAAACCTCCAGTCAGCATTAGAATCAATAACAAATTGTTCTCTATAACTGGATCAAATAACAAATAAAATCAACGCCTCCCTATTGTGAGGGAATGAGTTGTCACCAGCTAAATGTTCCACTGGTGTACATGCCCGTAACGCTAGCCGTGCACTGCAGCAAGTGCACGGCCATGCACTTTGACTAGAATTGGCAACCCGTACCTGAAACATTCCATGTTTGGGCACACTGGAGAGCCTGTCATCAACATTCCAAATATGTTACAATGGCGGTTGTACCACATTTGTGGAAAGAGAGCGTGCGAGGAGTAGCTTTTATTGTGAAGAGTTGAGGGAGACAGAAGCGAGCAGAGAGTGGCGGGAGGCCGTGAAGAGGTACCCTGCCAACTGTCGCCCACTCTGTTACCATAGCAACGCCAGCGGCCATCTTGGAAGCCTCCCTGCAGACCATACAACCTCACCTGTGATTGACCGAGGAGATAGGCCGCTGTATGCCTTCCTCTGATTGGTTCCTTTGAGGATTGAGAAGTTGGCACCTTGCCTGCCCCTGGCCGGATGGGAGCCATTCTCCTTCCAGCTTCCGCCTGTGTTCGACGAAATCCTTGGTCAGCCAGCCGAGTAAAGGGCGTCGTGGCGGTAGCTACTAGTACATCTCCATTCCTCCAACTACGACGTGGATCCATGGGACAAACAAAATCCGGGAACTCGTCATAGGTTGCATAGGAGACAGACAGGGAGTGTATCGGAAAGAATCGTGGGAAGTGGGTAAAGTTCATACGAGCGGGTAATGGACTCGTGATTCCCCCTCCCAGTGATTAATCAGACGTTCTGATCTGCTAGTGTTTTGTAGCAGTAGAGTGAACGGGGAATATCTTTCCGATGTTCAGGGGCAGTTTTCCCATAGAAATTCATGGGAATTGAGAGAAAGCCGTTTGTTAGTGTTTGCAACCATCTTGTAGTAACACTCGCTTCGCCCGGTGGTGGTATGAAGCCGCCGTGTATAATTACCTAAGTGTAATTACAGTGCTTCCTCAGTCTAACGAACCCCGCTCTATCGAATTCCCGGAAGAGCCGAACAAATTGAATTCGGTACCAAATGTTCAGTGGAATATACAAATGTTCGATTAAGCGAGGAATGTTCGTCCAAGCGGTCACCGAGGCCGAGCGTCAGAGCTGGCTGTCATCAACTATGATTCGCCAGAGTGTAAACAGTTATGTAGTGTTTTATAATAATAATAATAAGAGGATAATACTCAACTCTTTATAATAATAAGAGGATAATACTCAACTCTTTAACATGCCTAACTACTCGGCAATTCACAACTATCGTCAAATGCAGAGAGGTGGTGGTACTGCTCTTTACTACCACCAAGAACTAACATGCTTAAAAATAATTAGAACTAGAGACTGCTGTGGGGAGTATATCTTCGCCAGTTTCAGAGTCAAGGGTGCCGAGTCTGTCCTGTCTGTGGGTGCAGTCTATAGAATTCCTAACACTGATGTGTCTGAATTCAACTCGAACCTTAGAAATCTAATACTAGATAACAGATTGAACAAAAACCATCTAATTATCGCAGGGGACTTAAATATTAACCTCTGCGAGCCTGAACACCCTACTGCTGTTAGCTTCCTCAACTGTATGAATTCCTGCTTCCTCATACCCTTAATCACTAGACCAACTAGAATCACTGATAGTACTGCCACGACTCTAGATCACATCTGGACTAACATAACCTCTCCGCTTACTTCAGGTATAATCACCGATAGCACTACAGACCATTACCCCACATTTCTCTTAACTAACATTAGCAAACCACCTCTAGAGACAAGGGAGTTAAGCTTTAGGCTGCACAATGAAACTGCTATAAACAATTTTATAACTGCTGCTGATAATGTCAACTGGGAGTCCGAGTTAGGTAACATAGGGGACATCAACCTAGCAGTGCAATCTTTTCTTCAAACAACTCTTAGCCTTTATAACACCCACTGTCCTATGCTTACAAAACAAGTCGCAAGCAAAAGACTTAACAATCCTTGGCTTACAAAGGGAATACTTAAATCCATTAACAAAAAACACGACCTTGAGAAGAAGTATAGGCTAGGAACAGTCTCCAAAGAATTCTCAAAGAATTACTCGTTATTGCTATCTAAAATAATTAGACGAGCCAAAACTAAATACTATGAAGATAAATTTACCCAAATAAAGAGCAACATTAAAAAAACTTGGAGCACAATTTCACAAATATTGGGATCAAAGAAGATTTTAAATAACAAAGCAACACTCCTTTCCAATAACGCTGGTCAGCTTTCAGCCTCTGATTCTGCTATTGAGTTCAATAGGTTC
The DNA here is from genome assembly GCF_040958095.1 of Procambarus clarkii. Taxonomy (NCBI): domain Eukaryota; kingdom Metazoa; phylum Arthropoda; class Malacostraca; order Decapoda; family Cambaridae; genus Procambarus; species Procambarus clarkii. Next base: position 12,403,700 of record NC_091167.1, read on the forward strand.
TTCTCTTCCATTGGGTCATCCCTTGCAAATGATATTCCATCTTCCTGTACTGATGCTAAGGACTATCTTACAGGTAACTATCCACAGTCTCTGTACCTAAAGCCTACTAGTTCCACTGATGTCAATGAAATAATCCTTTCCCTTAAAACCAAGTCTAGTGCCCTCGAGGAGATACCAACTTTAATTTACAAAAAAGCCTCCAGATCTCTAGCCCCTGCTATTGCATTGCTCTTCAAGTCACTTGAACTCCAAACCTTTCCTGACATTCTAAAAAAAGCAAGAGTAACCCCTGTCCACAAATGTGGTGATCTCACAGATGTTAACAACTACAGACCTATATCAATCCTGCCTAACTTGTCAAAAATATTCGAAAAACTAATCTACAAGCAGCTTTACTCTTTTCTAGCCAAACACAATATACTTAGCTCTTGTCAATATGGCTTCAGACCCAAAAAAAGCACTAACGATGCACTTATTAGTATGATTAACTTAATTCACGCAGCTCTTGATAAAAAGGAGTTTCCTGTTGGGTTATTTGTGGACCTGCGTAAGGCTTTTGACACTGTCAACCATCAAAACCTTCTTCTTAAATTACATCATTATGGAGTCAGAGGACACTCCCTGCAATACCTCAAATCTTATCTTACTGACAGGCTCCAGTATGTTTCTGTGAATAATACAATTTCTCCCACCCTACCCATCAACATTGGTGTTCCTCAGGGCAGCATACTTGGCCCTCTCCTCTTTCTCATCTACATTAATGACCTTCCAAATGCCTCCCAACACCTCAAACCAATTCTATTTGCTGTCGACACAACCTTCATTTACTCCAGTCCTGACCCCCTTGCTCTAAATGCCACAGTAAATACTGAGCTAGAGAAAGTCCATCTTTGGCTAACCGCCAACAAACTCACCCTTAACATTGACAAAACGTTTTATATTCTGTTTGGCAATAAATCCTCTAATCAGATAAATCTCAAAATAAACAATACCCAAATTTGTAACAAATTAGATGGCAAATTCCTTGGCGTTCTCATCGACCACAAGCTGAATTTCCAGGGTCACATTCTAAATATATAAAAAAAAAAGTTAAAAAACTGTTGGCATTCTTTCTAAGATCAGATATTATGTACCCCGCCCTGCCCTGGTTACTCTCTATTGCTCCCTCATCTATCCATACCTCAACTATGGTATTTGTGCTTGGGGTTCTACTACCCAAAATCATTTACGTCCTCTTATTACCCAACACAAAGCTGCTATTAGGACAATATCCAACTCTGGCCCCAGACATCACTCGGTACCCTTACTCAAATCTCTGAACATGTTAGATATTAAGTCACTGCACATTCTCTCATGTGTATTATACATATATAAAACGCTGAACTGTAATGCCAATCCTGACCTCAAAAGCTTCATAGAAGGTTGTAACAGAACCCATGAGCACCACACCAGAAATAAACACAGTTTTGATATTCCAAGAGTACGACTTAAATCAAACTAGAAATGCTCTACAAATCAAGGGACCCAGAATGTGGAATGACCTTCCCAACCATGTTAAAGACTGTACCTCTCTCAACCAGTTTAAGATAAAAATTAAGCACTGCTTTTTCAGTCATGTTCCACCTTTTTTTTATCGTTATTTGTATTTGTTCTCAACACTTTTTATTCTTTATGCTCAATTAGTATTAAGTTCTAGATATTAATGTTTTTCTTGCCCGAAACGCATTGCGTAATAGTGGCTTTAGGCATTGTATATACTAGCTCTATCTATATATCAATCCATTAATGTAACATCACTTGTATGTATGTACCGTACCTGAATAAACATATTTATTTATATATTTATATTTATTTATTATCCTTACCCATTGTTTCTAGGGAGAAATGGTGATAAAAATGGTGATAAAATGGTGTCAGGGGTGCATTGGTGAGAGTTGTTGTCAGGAGGCAAGTGGTGTCAGGGGAGGCAACACGTGACTGGCGCCTCCATGCCCCCCCCCCCCCTCCACCTGACCACAGAGACCAGCCACTACCTCACTCTCCTCTCGTCGTCAGATGCCAAGAGTCAATTTAATGATAATTATCGCATTATCTACACTGAAAATAGCCTTTTTATTACAAAAATGTCATATTGGAGCATTAATAATGGTGAAAATTGTGATATATACAGTACATATTTTAAACAGTTTGAACACATTTCCTTTTCACAGAATTTTTAATTGGGGTGTAAATAACGGCTAGCATTGTGTGGCCGGCCGGTCGCTCTCTGAGCCATTGGGGGAGTGGGTAGGAGGGGGGGGGTTTGTTTCCTGGATCCCTCCCTCCCTCCTCTAACAGCCTACGTACTGTACTAATATCTATTTAGAATAAATTTTGAGGAGGCCAATAAAACAAGCACAGGTCGTGTGAACGTTAAGCCTTGGTGAGGTGGCTGGCATCATTTGTGGTGGTGTCAGGGGAGGCAGGCGGTGTCGGGGGGAGGCAGGCGGTGTCGGGGGGAGGCAGGCGGTGTCGGGGGGAGGCAGGCGGTGTCGGGGGGAGGCAGGCGGTGTCGGGGGGAGGCAGGCGGTGTCGGGGGGAGGCAGGCGGTGTCGGGGGGAGGCAGGCGGTGTCGGGGGGAGGCAGGCGGTGTCGGGGGGAGGCAGGCGGTGTCGGGGGGAGGCAGGCGGTGTCGGGGGGAGGCAGGCGGTGTCGGGGGGAGGCAGGCGGTGTCGGGGGGAGGCAGGCGGTGTCGGGGGGAGGCAGGCGGTGTCGGGGGGAGGCAGGCGGTGTCGGGGGGAGGCAGGCGGTGTCGGGGGGAGGCAGGCGGTGTCGGGGGGAGGCAGGCGGTGTCGGGGGGAGGCAGGCGGTGTCGGGGGGAGGCAGGCGGTGTCGGGGGGAGGCAGGCGGTGTCGGGGGGAGGCAGGCGGTGTCGGGGGGAGGCAGGCGGTGTCGGGGGGAGGCAGGCGGTGTCGGGGGGAGGCAGGCGGTGTCGGGGGGAGGCAGGCGGTGTCGGGGGGAGGCAGGCGGTGTCGGGGGGAGGCAGGCGGTGTCGGGGGGAGGCAGGCGGTGTCGGGGGGAGGCAGGCGGTGTCGGGGGGAGGCAGGCGGTGTCGGGGGGAGGCAGGCGGTGTCGGGGGGAGGCAGGCGGTGTCGGGGGGAGGCAGGCGGTGTCGGGGGGAGGCAGGCGGTGTCGGGGGGAGGCAGGCGGTGTCGGGGGGAGGCAGGCGGTGTCGGGGGGAGGCAGGCGGTGTCGGGGGGAGGCAGGCGGTGTCGGGGGGAGGCAGGCGGTGTCGGGGGGAGGCAGGCGGTGTCGGGGGGAGGCAGGCGGTGTCGGGGGGAGGCAGGCGGTGTCAGGGGGGAGGCAGGCGGTGTCAGGGGGGAGGCAGGCGGTGTCAGGGGGGAGGCAGGCGGTGTCAGGGGGGAGGCAGGCGGTGTCAGGAGCCAGGGATCACTTAGCCAGAGCACAGGCTCTGGCAAGGAGTCCAATAAGTGTTTCAGATCGGGAAGAGAAAGAGGGACACTCGGGGGAGTAACAAACATGGACATGGAACAAACGGTGAACCATTTCCTCACAAAGATACGAGCAGCAGAACAATGTAGAGGCTAAGGAAAAAGTAAGGGGACAAAGGGAACATCAGAGTGAATCAAGAGAGCAGAAGAGTTAGGAGCCCCAGCAACAGCTGGGGGGGGGGGAGAAAGGAATAGCCACGACAGCGACTAGAACGAGCACCAAGCATTGGCTCCTGGAGACAGACACAAAGGGGCAAAAACCGCAAAATCAGAAGTTGGAGTTCAAGGAAATTGGCGTAATAAACACGAACGCTCCATAGAAGAATAGACATCGACAAGAAGAGAAAGGACAACAGAGAACAACGAAGAAACAAAGGTGAAAAGGGAACATGGCACATTAAAGCAGCACAGGATCAGGGTCAGCAAAGTCAGGGTTAGGGGGCATGGGTAAACTGAGTAAAGGAGGGAAGGGAGCTGGAGGACGGACCAGGTGCGGACAAGTAGGGTCCGGAGGAGAAAGAGGGAGGGGATAACAGAGGGTCAAGGACAGCAACAGGAGGAGCAGAAACCAGGTTGTGCACCTCAGCAAGGGCAGCAACCGAGAGGGAAGCGGGAGCCAAAGAGACCACCTCCACAGCAGGAACCGGGGGCGTAATCACCAAAACAGGAGGGGACGGAGCAAGAGAGCCAGAGGTAGGGGGCGAGGAAAAAAGCGAAGCCTTTTTTATCCGCCGTGGAGGAGGAAGGAGAGAAGCCAGGCTTACGCTTCTGACTCAAAGAGACAGGCGTCCCAGCAACAATGTACTGGGCAACGGACTCTAGCGTCTCAACAGGAGAAGCAGAACGAGAGCATACACGACGGCCGTTGGGAGAGCGATGGACATCAGCCTGTACTGACAGGCAGCGTGGAGAGCCAATAGACGGAGGAGAATGATGGGAAGGAGGATCAGAGGGAGACAAGGAAGAAGACACAGGAGACATGACAGACCAGGCAGAAAGAAGGGGAACCCCAGACAGAGGACCATGAGGGGGACCCTTCGGGACAGAACTCAAAGGAACAGAGGAGGAGATGGTGGGTGGGTCAGGGTTCAAAGCGTGGAAACGGTTGAGAGTCTGAGGAAGGGGGGAAGGACGAGAAGAGGAAGAGCGCAACAAGCGAGCATAAGAGACGTTAGCATAAGGTATGAGACGGCGAACTTGGAGCCTCGCCTCAGGAAAAGATACGCTCCAGGTGCTTCCTGCCTCAAGCTTGTAATCTATACATGCACAGGAGAAAGTAGGGTGGGCCTCACAGCAATTGAAGCAGCGAGCCTGGGGAGAAGTGCACTCTGACTTAGAGTGACCTTCGCCCCCAAACAAAGGACAGAGAGACGGTACCAGAGCAGCGGAGGGCACCATACCCAAACCTCCAGCACATTACTGAGCCGAGGAGAGGGAATGTACTCCTGGACGGAGCACCTGGCACCAGCAAGAATGACAAGAGGGTGGAAGGGTCCTACCATCAAAGGTAATCTTCACAACCCGAAGGGGTTGACGGCAACGACCACGAGGGGGACGAGTAAACAAGTCTACCTGGAGGAAAGAATGGCCCTGGGCTTTCAGGATATGACGAACATCTTCGTGGCAGGCCTGGAGATTCCGAATTCCGGTTGCAACATGGGGTGGAGAGGAGAATAGTACCAACACTGGCATTCAACAGAGCGTTCTTGGAGACCCGAACAGGGGTCTCGCCAAGGCAGGACACGGCGGCCAAGCGGGAAGCTGCATCCTGAGGAGGAGCAGCAACGACATGTGTACCGAGACGGGTGGGGTGGAAAGTAACAGGCATCTACGGAATCAACAAGGTGCCTAAGGAGGGAGAAATCGTCAGGCGTAGAATTAAGAGGGGAGGAGATCAAAGTATTTGGCCCATGAAGCGGGACCAAACAAGGCTTGATACGCATCAGTACAGGAAGGAATCCAGCGAGTACGGCCATGGTGAGGACGGCATTGAGAACCCCCAGAGAGAGAGGGGGGGGGGTTAAAAGGTGCAGTAGTCACAACTAGAGACTGAGCCGTGCCAGGGGATAAGGTGTTCATCACTGAGGGCTTGGGGCTCGACCCAACCACAGAGGAGGAACGGGAGCCGAGAGGAGTAGTCAGGAGGGTCAGAGGAGGAGCAAGGTCGGGACACAATGCAGCAGGGGCTACAGAGCCCGGTCTTCCAACACAGTCCGACTTAGGTGCTTGGTCGCGCACCCCACGAGCCTGAGAAGGTAAAAGAAGAACAGATTGCACCATAGAGATGAGAAGTAAGACATTTATTCACGAATGTGCCCCTGTTACGGACCCGAGTCCAGCGTCTGAGCACGGAGCGGTGACGACCACGCAATCTGCGAGTCAGCTCCTGAAACCCCCTCCAAATGAGCGACGCCATCTAGCGAGGATGGGATATACCGGCCACAAGGGCTGGTTTCCCGTCTTGATCAGCTCATAACATAGCCGCTGCTGACCTCTGGTGAGGTGGCACTTAGACAGCAACGCCATCTATGGAGTGGATAGGTGGACGTTTGTGTCTAAGCCGGTAAGTGAGGTGCCCTAGAGTGTCCCTAGTACTGATGACGTGTCTGGTTACAGAGTCGACCTGGGACTGCTGGATTGGACGATGGGCAGTCTACCCAAGGCAGCCAAAGTCTCTCCACGTGTTTGCTGAAGAAGCTGTGAGTTGCTCCCGGACGAACACTGCTGAGTGTGTTAGCCTGCCTGTGACGTGGCAGAGTTGAGGAATTGTCGTACCCGGGGGCTGACTGGTGGAGAAGACTAGCCACTGGGGTGTTGAGAGAGGAGAGTGATCAGCGGAATCACACGAGGCTCCTGCCTAGGGCTCGCAACCCTAGTATCGTTCGTGGAGTGGCCTACGCAGCAGAGCCGATTGGAACCTGCCAGCTACAGGCTGGATTGGTGGTTGAAGGCCTCCATGACGGTGCACCCAGTGGGACTGTGATTTGGCTGGCCTGTGGACAGGGTAGATTCGCCTAGGGAATCGAAGGATTCATCGTGAGGCCACAAGAAGAGAACCAGGGCTACTCGTCTTGAGCACCGTAGAGCATCCTGTGTCTTCAGAGGAAGACAAGTTAATGTACATAAGTGTAGTTATAGCCCCAGCGAGTGACTGTTTATATATTTATTTATTGGTGGTGGTGAATATATATATTTAAATTAGTGCATTTTTATCCCTTCCCCTTTAATTTACTTGTGTTACGGAACACACCCCTTGAAAGCCACTACTAACTTGGGGCCAGATACCCAAACTCTAATAACATCAGAGAAGAACCCCAGTTGCGACCCAATAGGGCCGTAACAGCCCCCACACCCACCACGAAGCCACAATTAGAGGCAGGACACCCAACAACAGACACATTGCCAATCTTGCCGGGGCTCCCTAGGGGTGCAACATGATTATACGCCCCACAAACGCTACCTTAAGAACTGTCAGTCTGTCGAGATCGGGTTCAGTGACAAAAGGGGGATTGACAATAAAAGGTTCCCCTCGCTCGAGATATTGGGTACTACAGTTGCAAGAGTATGCCACCTCAAACACCTGGGCGTCAAAACAAAAGAAGGCCAAAAGAATGATCAAAACAGGCACAAGGGCGGCAGGAAATAACACCGAGAAAAGAGAAGGGGAGAAAAACAAAACAAAAAGAAAAAGGTGTCCAACAGAATTAGAAAGGACAGCAGCAGGAGCACAAGGCTACAAAAGGACAGAGGACTGTCTTAAGGAGCATCACACTCCAACAGCCGCCCACCAAGCCCCCTCACGGCAACAACAAGCTGGACAGGGATGGGGGTAGGACAGTTGTGTATGCGCGTTAGAGCCAGCTGTTTAAATGATTAAGTATCCCTGTGTGTATTTGGCGATTATCATCTCTAAGCCTGGGTTCGAGGTCAGGTGTTCCGCCAGCATTGTCTCCAAGACCTGCTCTGGTGAAGAGAGGCACACGAGTTTTTAAGTAATTCATTCTAGGCGATTTATGATTATCTTATCCCTGTCCGTGTAATCTTTTGCAGGTGAGGAAGTCCAGTTTCCGGTCATGGTACACAGTAGAGTGTCAGTGTGGTAACACCGGGGATTTCCTGACATTTGATTATTGTGAAGTAATACCAGCGTGTGTTTTTATACAAGTGTTGTGTTCCCAGGACTATGATAAATGTGGTAGCTTTGTGGCAAGTAACGTGGCTGTCAGGAGTGACAGCTCTGTCGAGTAATGTAATTCACAGGATTAATTAACGATCTGTGGGATCGCTGATCACTCACCCAAGTTGATCAGGAGTGTGTGATCTCTTTAAGTGTTCCTTATTAGCGTTTGATAGCTGAAGGCTACAGGTGGTCAGCAGGTACGATATTCTGTATATATAATTGTAGTATCACGAAGCTGAGTGTGTTATTTCTGTGGTTGCAGTAAGTGGTTATTGCAACCGGGTTGCAAAATGTGTGGCCGTGTTCTAAGAGGTAATTAGAGCACCGTGTGTCCTTGCAACCGGGCAGGAAAGTGTTGGGCCGTGTTCTAATATAGTGAAATTAGACCACCGTGTGAATGTGTCATTGCAAAGGGATTGTAACTGTTGAGCCGTGATTGTTACTAGTGTTGATCAATCACTGTGTTATTATAGTTTAGTAAATTACATGGGCCGTGTTCTAGCGGGTTAGAGCACCGAGTTATTTAATTACTAGTGTTCTGTAATAATTGTGATTGCAACCGGATTGTATCGTATATCACCGTGGCCGTGATTTATTGTGTTGTGGGTGAAACTTGTCACTGGGACGAGTACTTTGTGTTATATTTTCCTGTATATTTGGTGGTCATCGAGCTCCAGTATTCAGTGAGGTGATTGGGAGTCAATATACTGCAACTAAGGGAACACCAATTGCTTATAGAGAAGTTGTTCTAAGACAATTTGAGTAACGTAATATACGTTTGGGTTAATTATTTTCCTAAGAACAGCCGTTTTGGTCGGTCAGGGAGCCTAGCCAAGCCAGAGAAGAATTGTAGGAATTCTGGGAGGGCTGAATCTTGCATCTTAGTAAGAACATAAGGACAAAGGCAACTGCAGAAGGCCTATTGGCCCATACGAGGCAGCTCCTATCTATAACCACCCAATCCCACTCATATACATGTCAAACCCGCGCTTGAAACAATCGAGGGACCCCACCTCCACCACATTACGCGGTAATTGATTCCACAAATCACCAAACCTGTTACCGAACCAGTATTTACCCAAGTCTTTCCTAAATCTAAACTTATCCAATTTATACCCATTGTTTCGTGTTCTGTCTTGTGTCGATACTTTTAATATCCTATTAATATCCCCTTTGTTGTGTCCATTCAACCACTTGTAAACCTCTATCATGTCACCCCTAACTCTTTGCCTTTCCAGTGAATGCAACTTAAGCTTTGTTAATCTTTCCTCATAAGAAAGATTTCTAATTTGGGGAATTATCTTAGTCATCCTATGCTGGACATGTTCAAGTGAATTTATATCCATTCTATAGTACGGCGACCAAAACTGAACTGCATAATCTAAATGGAGCCTAACCAGAGCAAGATATAGCTGACAAGATTAAGTCAACGTAAGTGTTACTTTGATATTAACGTAATCAATTAGTTATTGATTGTTGATCGTCCGAGTGACGGAGTATTAACGTAAAAATTTAATTGAGGAGGGTTGCTGGAGTTGCCAGTAACCCCATTAGTCATTTCCATGTCATTGATAGGCTGCTAGTTTGATTACATTGCAACCGCCATTGCAGGGGAGGGCTGCAAGACGCGTAGAGTACTGATAGGAGGTTATTGGAGGCGTGTCTCCTAACCTGCCTACCTTCTTGTTGTTGCATAGTGATTATAGACTTGGTAAAAAAAAAATCAAATGTTTATTCAGGTAAAGTACATACATACAAGGGGTGATACAAATATTGAATTTATAGATAGAGCTAGTACATACAATGCCTAAAGCCACTATTACGCAAAGCGTTTCGGAGACTGAGAATGTCAAGTATGTTTTGCTTTATTAATTCCTCTGTGATCACTCGTTATGTTCATGTTAGTTAATTTTGCAGCACTCGTGGCTGGTGTCTAGCTGTCAGTCAAGGTGTCACAGGAAGAATTTCGAGTAACGTCATTGATATTTCTTTCGTTGTTGTAGTAGTTAGTACTTTGTTGAATAAACCGTGTTATGTTGAACACTTTTTTCCATTACACACCACACATTTTATTGATTTACTTATGTTCTCTTACTTTTGCTATTCATTTGAGATAGAATTGGGCTGAATTCATAGCACCACACAACAGTATAAATTATGCAACGCATCCTCCGAATTGACAATACGGTTTAATACTAAGTGTAATGAGTACAATTCCTGTTAGGAATTGTACATAATTACACTTGTGCCGTTACATTTACCTCCCCATATTCGGATGGGCTGAAATTACGTTGTGAGAGCCTATTAGATTTGCTCCGGTGATGTGTGAAGGTCAACGGCCTAAGTGAAGGGGCTTTCAAACTTTTGAGGTCTCTGCGTTTGCTCGCGCCTAGTCAACTGTTCTTCTATGGTCCCAAAGTGAGGAATAAGCTGCTTACTACACTTAGCGTGCTAGCTAAGCAAGTCTTACCTCAGGTGACCCATCCAGACTTTCAGTTAAAGTTGACGGATGTAATATTAGAATATCACGACAGGAATAAGGATAAAGAAATTAAATGTATTTTCTCAATTCCACAAAATAAAATTCCAATACCTAACTTTTTCACACCTATCTTGATCCATAAATGGGCAGAAAATTGAACCAGCTCCTAGTGGCGTCACTAATTTAAATTTATTTGTATTGATCTATGTCATTTATTGAAATCAATTATTGATCTCATTTTTGTTCTTTTAATTAAGTTCATACTAATTATAAGTTAAAACTAAGCTTAATAAAATTTATTATCTTTAAGATTATTTTACTTTACAATTATCATTTGTCAAATTTTTTTATATATTCATCTTGACAGTCTCTACTGATTTTTTGTTCTCTCCGCCAAACTTGTGTATCCTCCATGGCTATCTAGTGACCTTAATTCTACCTCTAACTGTTTCACTTCCTTGTTTGCTTGCATTTATTGTTGTGTCTTGCCATAATTATTCTCTAATTTAGCAGACTCAATACTTTGTAAGCTCTTATTGTATTGTTATATTATTATATTGTGTTTTGCTATAATTACTTCCTATTTTACAGCAGATTTGTTTTTCATCTGTTCATGTAATTGCTTCTTATTGTATTGTGACATTCTTTTCTATATTGATATATATTTTCTGTCTATTGTTACTTACAGTGTACCTGAGAGTACCTGTAAGCAATCTACCTCATTTTTCATTTTTGCTCAATTTTTTTTTTGTATTGCTTAGTCTTGTTTATATTTTTGTTTTGTATATCTATATCTTGTGTTTTGTATAGTCCATGTTTATATGTTTTTTTCTTTAATCTCATTCATTACCTAGGTTTCCTAGCCTAGCCATACTCCCTTACTCCATTGTACCCCTGTAAGCCCCTTTTGTGTTTGTTTGGTACAGTATTGTGTACATTTATTTCTTTTTGTTTTTCTTGTTTTTCCTGCAATCAGCTTTTTTTATGCAGTCAAGTATAGACCCAGAACTTAACCTCTTATCCACTATATGACAATAATCACTTTAATGATCTAAATTGCAGATATTTTGCAGCACATGATGTAAACAATGTATTAACTCATAGTCACAATATCTCTGTAATCAATTTGAACGTTAGATCCCTAGGTAAACACTTCGATGATGTTAGTGCCTTGATTGAAGCTATTGACAACAAATTCTCTTTTATTATACTTACTGAAACATGGTTGAAAGAGGATACTACTCAACTCTTTAACATGCCTAACTACTCGGCAATCCACAACTGTCGTCAACTTCAGAGAGGTGGTGGCACTGCTCTTTACTACCACCAAGAACTAACATGCTTAAAAGAAATTAGAACTAGAGACTGCTATGGGGAGTATATCTTCGCCAGCTTCAGAGTCAAGGGTGCCGAGTCTATCCTGTCTGTGGGTGCAGTTTATAGAATTCCTAACACTGATGTGTCCGAATTCAACTCAAACCTTAGAAATCTAATACTTGATAACAGACTGAACAAAAACCACCTAATTATCGCAGGGGACTTTAATATTGACCTCTGCGAGCCAGAACACCCTACTGCTGTTAGCTTCCTCAACTGTATGAATTCCTGCTTCCTCATACCCTTAATCACTAGACCTACTAGAATCACTGATAGCACTACCACGACTCTAGATCACATCTGGACAAATATAACCTCTCCGCTTACTTCAGGTATAATCACCGATAGCACTACAGACCATTACCCCACATTTCTCTTAACTAACATTAGCAAACCACCTCTTGAGTCAAGAGAGATACGTTTTAGACTACACAATGAAACTGCTATAGACAATTTTATAACTGCTACTGATAATGTCAACTGGGAGTCCGAGTTAGGTAACATAGAGAACATCAACTTAGCAGTTCAATCTTTTCTTCAAAAAACTCTTAGCCTTTATAATACCCACTGTCCTATGCTTACAAAACAAGTCACAACCAAAAGGCTTAACAATCCCTGGCTTACAAAGGGAATACTTAAATCTATTAATAAAAAACATGACCTTGAGAAAAAATATAGGTTAGGAATTGTCTCCAAAGAATTCTCAAAGAATTACTCATTATTGCTATCGAAGATAATTAGACGAGCCAAAACTAAATACTACGAAGATAAATTTACCCAAATAAAGAGCAACATTAAACAAACATGGAGAACAATTTCACAAATATTGGGATCAAAGAAGTCTTTAAATAACAAACCGACTCTCCTGTCTAATAACGATGGTCAGCTTTCAGCCTCTGATTCTGCTATTGAGTTCAATAGGTTCTTCTCTTCCATTGGTTCATCCCTTGCTAATGATATTCCATCTTCCAGTACTGACATTAACCCTTAAAGTGCGCATCACTTCATATGAAGTGTAATTCGTTTTACCAGTCAACTGCGCTTCACTTCATATGAAGTGTATGGGTACCGGGCACGATTTGAATGGCCCGCGGTGTAGCTGGGGGTCCCATACGCTGCCCAGGGGCTCTAGTAAACAGCGGCCATTTTGAAAAAAAATCCAGCTCACGCTCCGATGGCATGGGAGGCCTCAGTTTAGCGAGAGTCACCATGGCGAGCGCACGGTCAAACGCCTCACGAGCACGCATCACTCAGTCCCTCACCCCAGAGCAAATAGCCCACGAATTATTCTCTGAAGGTGAAGAAAGTGTGTTTGACGATTCAGACAATGATGAGGATTATACACAGTTGTCGGGAGATAGTAGCAGCAGCAGTGAAAGTGAGAATGACCGCCATGCCATGGCAAGGCCTATACGCTCTCCCATGCCTCCTCGCCCATTTTCTACCCCAATTCTACCACGACCTCACAGTTCCTGTGGATATTTTCTGTTTGAGGGTGACGAGTCAGAGGGAGGTGACTCCTTTTCTGGGTTTAGTGACTCAGATCAAAGTTTTATTGAGCCTGTGGCTGGTACCAGTGGTGTAACTGGGCGAGAAATTGTCGCGTCAGCAGCATCTCGCCCAGCCAAGCGCCACCGCATGGCACCACATGAGGCACCAAGACCCTCGTGTTCACGTGCACCCACCTCACGTGCACGTAGCCGCCGTGCTTCTCGCAGACGGTATTCAGCTCCTGGTCGCCGGTATGCATCGCTTCCTCGCCGTCTTTCCTCTGCATCTCGCAGGACGCCTGGTGTACTTGAGTGGAGTGATGGTGACGATTTTATTCCTAATATTCCTCACTTTGACGATAAAGATGTAGGGATTACAAACCTTTTCCCTAATCAAGGTGAGGACATGGCTGAGATGGAATATTTTACAGCATTCTATGATGAACCACTCATGGAATACATTGTACACCAAACGAACCTGCATGCTGCTTACCTGATTGAGAGGGAAATCACAGAATTTTCACGGCTGCAGCGTTGGAAAAATACCACAGTGGCGGAAATGTATGTGTTTTTGGCACTCTGTTTGTTGATGAAGCACTGTCACAAACATGCAATAAATGACTATTGGAGCAAGGACAAGACAATACCAACACCTTTATTCGGGAAATATATGTCACGAGACAGGTTTCAGATACTCCTCAGGTGTCTACATTTTGGAAGTGTTCAGGACTGAACACCTGATGATAGACTGTGGCGAGTGAGGCACTACATGAACGATGTTATTGGAAAATTCAGAGATTTTTACGTACCAGCACAGAAGCTGGTGGTTGATGAATCTCTCATACTTTTCAAGGGACGTGTTCCATTCAAACAGTACATTCCCTCAAAACGAAACCGATTTGGCCTGAAATTTTTTTTTCTTTGTGATTGTGAGACAGGATACGTGTTACACATGATTCTGTACTCGGCTAGTGATGTAGACATTCCCGGTAACGACGAACATGGATTCTCGGGGAGTGTAGTGAAGACCATCATGGCTCCGTGGATGAACAAGGGACACATTTTATACACAGATAATTACTATACAAGTCCCTTGCTAGCTCGGTTCTTGCTAGAAAATAGAACCGGATTGGTTGGTACAGTAAAGCCACAACGAAGGGAAATGCCTGTGTTTGACAACGACATTGCAGTTGGTGAGTGTCAGAGAAGGAAAAGTGATAACATTCTGTCAGTTCGGTGGAAAGACAAAAGAGAGGTGAACTTGTTGACAACAATTCATGATGGAACAATGGTGAACAGTGGGAAAGTGAGCCATAAAACAAACGCACCACTATATAAGCCAGACTGTGTTTTAGACTATAATATCAACATGCGGTTGATTGATAAATCAGACATGATGATTGGCACTGCAGAGTGTGTGCGGAAGACATGTAGGTGGACGAAAAAAGTGTTCTTCCATCTTGTGGACATGAGCATGCTGAACTGTTTCAACATGTACCTTGTGAGAACTGGACGTAAGCCCACTTTCCGTGACTTTGTATTTGATGCTGCAATACAGTTATTAGGAAAGTTTGCAAAAGATGTCCCAGGTATTCAGCGGCCCATCATAAACCCACTGTTGCAGCATGCTGGTACTCCACGCCTCGCTCACACTGAAGGCTTCCTAGCACACAAACTTAAGTATTTGCCACCTGGTGTGAAGCGTGCAATAGCCCAACGTGATTGCTTGGTGTGTAAAACAACGACACGTAGAGACAAGAAACGGAAGCTTGTGCAAACATGGTGTGAAACGTGTGGTATCCCATTATGTGCTGTCGACTGCTTCAATGACTACCACAGTCTAGAAATCTTCTAAGTGTGCTTCAAAGTGTGTATAGCGTGTGCGAGTGTGTAAATATGTAAACATATAAGCAGAACATATAATATAATAGACTGTAATGACATATTATATTGCCGTAATTGAAAACATTTGTGTGCGCCTGTGTATACTCAAATATGCAACAATTATTGATACAAAATATGTTCAAACAGTATTTGAAACACAATTAGTGAAAAAAAATTAGATAAAATGCGCTTAGACATTGTAAATAAATAGCGCGAAAATATATTTGTGGCAACTCTGGCTGTTTGAGGACCGCGCGCAACATCTCCCGGGCGTGTACTGCATGAGCGACCATGCAGATTGTGACGTCATCGCAGAGCTTCTCGGCTCTATTGCAACAAAAGTAAGTACAATAGAATTTTTTTTTTATTTTTCCCGTGATCAGTGAACAGAACTTAACAGATTAGCAAAAAAAAAAAATTTTTTTTTTTTCAAAATGACATGCGCCTGTGTGGATAGCAGGATATTAGACCCCGAGCATGTTAAGGGTTAAGGACTATCTTACAGGGAACTATCCCCAGTCTCTGTACCTAAAGCCTATTAATTCCATTGACGTCAATGAGATAATCCTTTCACTTAAAACCAAGTCTGGTGCCCTTGAGGAGATACCAACTTTAATCTACAAAAAAGCCTCCAGATCTTTAGCCCCTGCTATTGCTTTGCTCTTCAACAAGTCACTTGAACTCCAAACCTTTCCAGATATTCTAAAAAAAGCGAGAGTAACGCCTGTCCACAAATGTGGTGATCTCACAGATGTTAACAACTACAGACCTATATCAATCCTGCCAAACTTGTCAAAAAATTTTGAAAAACTAATCTATAAGCAGCTTTACTCATATCTAGCCAAACTCAATATACTTAGCCCTTGCCAATATGGCTTCAGGCCCAAAAAAAGCACTAACGATGCACTTATTAGTATGCTTAACTCAATTCATACAGCTCTTGATAAAAATGAGTTCCCTGTTGGGTTATTTGTGGACCTGCGTAAAGCTTTCGATACTGTCAACCACCAAAACCTTCTTCTTAAATTACATCATTATGGTGTCAGAGGACACTCCCTACAATACCTCAAATCCTACCTTACCAACATTGGTGTTCCCCAGGGCAGCATACTTGGCCCTCTCCTCTTTCTCATCTACATTAATGACCTTCCAAATGCCTCCCAACACCTCAAACCAATCCTATTTGCTAACGACACAACCTTCATTTACTCCAGTCCTGATCCCCTTGCTCTAAATGCCACAGTAAATACTGAGCTAAATAAAGTCCATCTGTGGCTAACTGCCAACAAACTCACCCTTAACATTGACAAAACTTTCTATATTCTGTTTGGCAATAAATCCTCTAATCAAATAAATCTCAAAATAAACAATACCCAAATTTGTAACAAATTAGATGGCAAATTCCTTGGCAATCTCATTGACCACAAGCTGAATTTCCAGGGACACATTCTAAACATATCAAAAAAAGTTTCAAAAAACCAGCGTTGAATGTAATGAAACGCCATTTTCTGGGTGAGTCCCGGAGGCTCCCCGGAGCTATCCCAGGCTGATATGCTAATGTCAGACTTTGGCATCAGTCATGTGTATGGAGTTCTTAGGCCTACCGGGGACCACGGCCAGAACCGGGCCCCCTCAGAGAGGCAAGGGGACCAATGGCCTATAGAAGCCCCCCGTGTAGTTGGAAGCATTCTATGTCTGCCATCGACCGGAACAGGCACCCAGAAAGGTAAGCGCCCCAAAACAAACCCCTATTCTGGTTAAAATTGCTACCTAAAACCGAACTAGTGGATAGAACTCCCCAACCGAAAACAAGCAAACTAGTGTGACGTCACACACTGCCGCGCCGCTGTCTGCGCAGCTCCCCCCTCCCCGGGAGGGGGAAGGGGGAGCCCCAGACCCCCCGTGCCGGCTACCCACACCTCAGTTCTTGAGGCTGGATGTCAAAAACGCGAAAAACCGCCGACCGGAGGGAGGGAGGGATGCCGGGGAGCCTCCGGGACTCACCCAGGAAATGGCGTTTCATTACATTCAACGCTGGTTTTCTGGGGGGAGCCCCGTCAGCTCCCCGGAGCTAACTACCCACAGACAGAAAAAGAGGGACTTACCCGGGAGGCGGTCGTCGCTCACCCCTCAACTCGAAGCCGAGACAACTGGCTGCAACCGCCGACCCAAAGCAACACAGGCCCGACGAGGCCCAGGGACATTCACAAGGTAACGAGCAGCCAGGACCCTGTTCGACCGCCAAAATCCCCGCGCCCGAATATCAGACCAAGACATATTCCCAAAGACGGCAGCAAGAGCCGCGAACTTACGAACGTCATGGGCACGGGGATAGACCGCAGGCTGGCTGGACCTAATAACCCTGCGGACGACCTGAGAGACCCGAACCCGCGAACAGGGAAGAAGGGAAACCGGATCAACCCACAGCGCGTCCCCGGACACAGAAGCTGTGGCGCGCAAATAACGGCGAAGCGCCGCAACCGGACACAAAACATGATGCACCCCCGGCCTGACCAACCAAGCACCAACCACCCATGGACCCCTCCGGAACGCAGCAGTCTCATTCTTCGCCAGAAAAGAAGGAGACGGCTGCAAACGAACAAAACTATCACCACGACCAAAAGAGCAGAAACCCCTGCGCCGGAGGAGAGCATGAAGCTCCCCTACCCGACCCCCAGAGGCCAAAGCCAACAAGAAAAGTGCCTTGGAAAAACAATCCTGGACCGAAGGGGCCACAACGAAACGAGGAGATGAAAGGAAAGCGAGCACTCTGTCCAAAGACCAGGACGGCTCAGGCGACGCATGAGCAGGCCGGAGGTGAAACAATGCACGAGACAGCTTGCGAAACGGCGCAGACGTAACATCGATACCGAAAGCAAGCTGAAGCGGCTCCGCCAGCGCCGCACGATACAAAGCGACAGTGTTAGGCATAATATGACGGTCCTGAAACAACCACGAGAGGAAGGACAAGACCACCCGAACAGACAAGGAGCTAACACGACGAAGACGCAAAAAGAAACGGAAGGACCGCCAGGAAACTTCATACTGCTGCCGAGAAGAAGCCCTCAGGTGGGACACCAACAAGGAGGCCACCTGATCACCATAGAGATGATGATAGACTCGAGTCAAAAAAACCATACGCGAAGACTCGAGGAGAAGATCGAACCAGCTACGTGACGTACTGGCCCGATCTGCTGAAAGAGGCGGAGCTGCGGGAAAACCCTCGGGTTCGGACACCGAGCAACCAGCGCCTGAAACCAAGGCTGCGCCGGCCACCAAGGGGCCAGAAGGACAACTCTCCCCCGGTAAGTCTCTAAGCGAGTCAGGACCTGGAGCAACAGCCGAACCGGGGGAAAGAGGTACAGGAACCCCCACCTCGACCAGTCTAGCCGAAAGGCATCGACCCCGACGGCCTCGCAATCGGGGAAGGGCGCCGCATAAACGGGAAGACGCCGCGACCACGCCGACGCGAAGAGGTCCACTTCGGGGCGCCCGAACGTCTGGCAAAGCCAACGGAAGGACTCGTCGTCGACCGTCCACTCCGTGGAGAGGGGAACGAAGCGAGACAGGGCGTCGGCCAAGACGTTGGACACGCCCCGTACGTGAACCGCCAGGAGAGCCAAACCCCGAGAACTCAGCAGACGATTCACCCGAAGCGACCAACCCCAAAGAGACAAGGACCGCATCGAACCCCCGCGGTTCAGGCAATGAACCACCGGAGAGCAGTCCGAATGGAGCCGAATCGTCGATCCGCGGGCCACCCGAATCCTCCCCAGAGCAAACCACACCGCCGCGAACTCCCGCACCGTACTGTGAGCTCGACGGAAGGACGGATCCCAACGCCCCTGGCCGGCCTGGTGAGCACTGGTCACAAAACTCCAGCCGAGAGACGACGCATCCGTGTACACATCGAGCGAGGGCTCGGGTAGGCGCCAAGGCACTGAACCCCGAAAAACCCGAAGAGGAAGCCGGTGACGCAGCAACCGACGCAAGTCCCCCGGGGGTCGAACTCTGCGATCGCGAGAGAGGCGGAAGGGGGAACCCCGAAGGAACCAGAACAGCCGCCGAAGCCAAACCCGACCCGGCGGGTAGACCACCATCGCGAAGTTCAGGCTCCCGCACAGCCCCTCGAGCAACCGCCGGGTGACCCGAGGGCCCTCCAGAAACAGACGAAGGTGGGACCGCAGCCGCAGGAGAGACTCCGGAGGGAGAGACAAAGAGGCGGTTCGAGAGTCCCACACGAGACCCATCCAAGTCCGAACCTGAGAGGGAACCAGATGGGACTTCCTCCAGTTCACCAAGAACCCGAACCCGGCGAGCTGGGAAAGAACCAAATCCCTGGCTAGCAAGCAAGCTGACTGGCTGGGAGCCCAAACCAGCCAGTCGTCGAGGTAGGCCAACACCCGAACACCTAGGAGACGCAAACGAGCCACCACAACCCGTGTAAGGCGTGTGAACACGCGAGGTGCCAGGTTCAACCCGAACGGGAGACAACGAAAGCGGTAACTCAGACGCCCCACTACAAAACCGAGCCAGTCCCTGAACCGCGGATGAATCGGGACATGCCAATAAGCGTCCCGGAGGTCCAGGGACACCATCCAAGCTCCCGGCTCCAAGAGGAGCCGAACCTGAGACAGCGTAGTCATCCGAAAGGAGGGGCAATGAACCCAGGGATTCAGACGGGACAAGTCCAGAATGAACCGCAGGTCCGCGCAGTCCCGTTTCGGAACCGGAAACAGACGGGAAACCCATCTGAGGGACGACGTCGTTTCGACGACGCCCAAGCGTACCCACTCCAAGACGACTCGACAGAGCGCAGGGGAAGAAGCCTGCCCTGCCAGCCCTGACCCCCCAAAGGGGGGAGGGGCCACCCAACGCCACCGCAGGCCGCGAGACACGACCCGAAAAGCCCACGAATCGTGGGACCAGGCGCGGGCGAACAGCGCAAGCCGCCCCCCCATCGCCCCGTCAAGGGGGCAAACCGCGAAAGGGCCGGCGACCCTTACGAGACCCAGAACCCCGCACAGCGCGAACACCGCGCCGACCAGACGAGGGAGGGTCCGCAGGAGGAGCCAACCCCAAACCTGACACCAGAGGCCTACCACGACGAGAGGAACCCCGAGCCCTGGCACGACCTTTCCGGGAAGACCCACCCCGGGACCCCCGGAAAACCAACAAGTCCGACATCGGACGACAAGCCGCCGACGCAGCCTGAATAAACTGCGCCACGGCCGACTCCCCAAACAGGAGAGGACAAAAAGGTGAAGAACGCCTAAGAGCCAGAGCCCAAGCAGATTCCACGGAGGAACCCAGCACCGCCTGCCGACACGCGAGACGGGAAGCATAGAACAGGGAAACCGCATCCCGCAAAATCGGCGTGAACAGCTTCAACAAGGCAGCCGATGAACGCGCAGCCGAGGACAAGGTGCCGGACCCCGGGACGGACCCAAGCGTCCCCACATCCTCCACGAGCCAATCCGAAGACAGCTCCAGGAGGGAAAAGAACCGCAAGGCCGAACACAAAAGGCCCCGGGCGCGCAAGTCCTCCGCCACGAGCGCCGCCGAAAGGGAGGGAACCTGCACATGGAGCTGAATAACGCCCACATCGCGGGGAAGGGCAGGGGCAAACAAGCACTCATTCAGGTACTCAAGTTCACCCCCCAGGAAAACCTGAAGCACCGTGGAAGCTTCCCACCACTCCAGCGTGCGGGAACGACAGAAGGAATGCCAGGAATCCAGACCAAACAAGGGGCAGTCTGCTAGCCAGGACGACTCCGGAACCTCGTAACGGAGCCAGAAAGGGAACGAAGTCCCAAACCTGAACGTGGACGGATCCATTTCCGAGGCATAATCCGGGTCACGCAGGAGGTAAGCTGCAAAGGCCGCTCGCACCACACCAGGTTGGATGCGATAAGCCGAAAACCTCCGGAAGGACGGAACCGACGTACCCGGGGGAACACGGAACCGAACCCGGGGAGGGGCCGACACCAAATCCAACTCGTACGCAGAGGGGGGAAAAGAAAACCCCACTCCTTGTAACAATAAGCCCCGCTCAGTGGGAAGAAAAACCCAGGCGGGGTCCAGCGGGGCCCAAGGCCCCCAAGTCAGCCCCTCCCCAGCCTCGAGGTCCGTCACCACAGGACCCGAGGCCGAGTCCTCTCCCCAAGCCCCGACAAGACAAGGACGGAGCAGCCGGAAAAGCTGGAGGAAGGGGGGCCCACTGGTCAGACCCTGAAGCTTCGGCCGGGAGAAAAGACTCGAATGCCTCTGCCGCCCCCCCGGAAGGGGCAACCCCCGAAGCTGCCCGAGTCTCGAGATCAAGTAACCCCTGCTCCGACCCCGAAACCCTCAGACGCTTCGGGGCCGGAAGCAGGGGCGGGGGACCAGAACGAACAGAAGGGGAAGGACGAGGAGGTGCAGACTGAACCAGGATCGAAGCGACCCCCACCCCCCAAGTCCGGGTCTCGAAAAGCAAAGCGGGGCAGCCCCGGGGCATCCGGGGAAGCAACCAACCGAGCGCGTTGCAACAGACGAAACCTAGACTGCAACGCACGTGCCGCCCGTACCCGAATAGAATCATCAGAGGATTGGGTAAATTGAGTCGCAAGCAAGCAGCAACACTCACAGGACTCGGGGTCGAAAGTATCACCGACCCAACAGGCAGCGTGGCAGAGGCAAAAACAATGAGGGTCACCCTGAGACAAGGGGACCGAGCAACCCTCAAACTCGCACACAGCGAGTGGGGACTCCGGGGTCACATCCATCGGACCCACGCGCCCCCTAGGGGATTCCCAGGGTCCTGAGCGTTTACTTTAAGAGGACTCGCGCTCAGGTAGTCCCAGGCAGGGTGCTGCAAACCGGCGCCCAAAACTACCAAGCAAACTTCTAAAGCTGAACCCCAGGGACGTGTACACTCACGGGGACCTAGCAGGGGGCGCCACCGAGGAGAACAGTGGAAGGGCAAAAACAAACTGAATAAAAGGACAGAACCCCCCACCAGGCAAAAACAAAAAGAAAAACAAAACCCCGCAAGAGGACAGCAAACCCCAAGGAACAGAGCCGGCCGCGATGTCGGGAAATACAAGCTGAGCAGCACCCTGTGCCCCTACCAGTGCAAACTGCCTCTTACCTGCCGGTAACAAGGGAGAACAGAACACCCAAGAGCCCAACAGGCGGCCGAAAAACCGAAAGGTAAAACGGACCAGCAGAGGCAGACCCCGAGGAGCCTGTGGAAGGTGGCCCCAAGCCCCAAGGGCAGTACTTACAGGGCACCTAGGGAAGGCAGCCCTAGGCGCATGCAGCCCGAGTACTGAAGATAACTCCTGGCTCTCGCACCCACAAAACTAACACCACACGCAAAGCACAGTGCAGTAGCGACACCGGAGCCAGAGCACACGACCATCGCCTATAGCATCAGCCTCAAGAACTGAGGTGTGGGTAGCTGGCGCGGGGGGTCTGGGGCTCCCCCTTCCCCCTCCCGGGGAGGAGGGAGCTGCGCAGACAGCGGCGCGGCAGTGTGTGACGTCACACTAGTTTGCTTGTTTTCGGTTGGGGAGTTCTATCCACTAGTTCGGTTTTAGGTAGCAATTTTAACCAGAATAGGGGTTTGTTTTGGGGCGCTTACCTTTCTGGGTGTCTGTTCCGGTCGATGGCAGACATAGAATGCTTCCAACTACACGGGGGCTTCTATAGGCCATTGCTCCCCTTGCCTCTCTGAGGGGGCCCGGTTCTGGCCGTGGTCCCCGGTAGGCCTAAGAACTCCATACACATGACTGATGCCAAAGTCTGACATTAGCACATCAGCCTGGGATAGCTCCGGGGAGCCGACGGGGCTCCCCCCAGAAACTGTGGGCATTCTTTCTAAGATCAGATATTATGTACCACGCCCTGCCCTGGTGACTCTCTATTACTCCCTTATCAATTCATATCTCAACTATGGTATTTGTGCTTGGGGCTCTACTACCCAAAATCACTTACGTCCTCTAATTACTCAACACAAAGCTGCTATTAGGACAATATCCAATTCTGGCCCCAGACATCACTCGGTACCCCTACTCAAATCCCTGAATATGTTAGACATTAAGTCACTGCACATTCTCTCATGTGTATTATACATATATAAAACGCTAAACTGTAATGCCAATCCTGATCTCAAAAGCTTCATAGAAGGTTGTAACAGAACCCATGAGCACCACACCAGAAATAAATACAGTTTTGATATTCCTAGAGTACGACTTAATCAAACCAGAAATGCTCTACAAATCAAGGGGCCCAGAATGTGGAATGACCTTCCCAACCATGTTAAAGACAGTACCTCTCTCAACCAGTTTAAGTTAAAAACGAAGCTATACCTAATAAATTCCCTGTAACCTACCTTACCCCTCTATTGTCAACCCATGTATGTTTTTTGTTTTTTTTTTGTTTTTCAAATCAACGCTGTTTTAATGTAATTTTCTGTAATAATTTGTAATTGTATTTGTGCTGTTTTTTCAACAATGTTCCCCCCCTCTTTTACCCCTATTTTTATTTGTACTCAACGCATTTTTTTCTTTTTACCCATTAGTTTTAAGCTTTAGTCAGTAGTGTTTTTTCCTGCCCGAAACGCTTGGCGTAATAGTGGCTTTAGGCATTGTATGTACTAGCTCTATCTATAAAGCCAACAAACTTTGTAAAATCTCTTTATGTACCTTTGCCTAAATAAAAATTATTATTATTATAATTATTATTATATTATTATTATTACTAGGTCCTGGGAAGGAGGGAGACGCCATGGTATACACAGAAAATCTCTGGTGAGGAAGCATTCTAGGCAGCCACGTTAATACTCGTAACCCGAGCCATCATTTAGTTTTTCAGCTGCCGCAGCCTCAACATTACGGGAGTACATTGTTTCCGGTTGTCAAATAATTAACATTTTATTACAGAGCTCTCTAATATTATACTTGACAACCAGTAATGAGAAGGGCGAACACACAAAATTGGATCTTCTGTGGTCACCTGAAGAAATTGGCGACATCTACCCGTTTCAACAGGTGAAGACGTATGGACGCCACAGCCAGGTACGAGCCTCGTGGCCGATTCCCACGTCCCACACTAGTACCCAAATTGGAGCCTTCAAAACAGATAAGGCTATTTGTACTCAAATTAACCCTAGTAGAATAACCTACTAACCCATTAGTATAAATTTTCCTACCTGATAGGCTATAATTAATAACCCCACCCCCAACTTTTACTCGCCTAGTTGTGTGGGAAATGAGTTGTGCGAATTTAAATTCATACAGTCCACTCAACTAAACATACAATCCGCTATCATAACAAATTATAAAGTAGAATTAAAATAAATAAAAATCCCACGAGTCAAATTTCCCCACAGTACTGGAACTTACTTTGTTTCTGATATACTTAAACAATCGCCAAGTGGGAATGCTCATTCCTCTCATTGTTTGCTGATGATGCTAAAATTATGAGAAGGATTAAGACAAAAGACTACCAGATGACTTGCCAAGGTGAAGGGATGGTCCAACAAATGTACACTAGTTTTAACTGTTTAAACTGTAGTTTAACAAGTAAATTAATTATAATAGGAGTAGGGAGCAGGAGGCCAGTCACAAGGTACCAATTTGGAGACGAAATCCTTGAAGAATAAAAAACTGGGATAAATAATAAGTTTGGATAACGTCAAATGAGAGAACGAATACAACCTTTATTCTAAATACTAACGAACTAGAATGTGTACAAAAGCTTCAATTAAATATTTAAATGTCACACAATGGCACTGTTTGAAAATATCAACATTTAGAAATAGGTCTATAAATCCTAGAACAAATGGCCCAACTATTTTTGTTATATACCTATCAAAATGATGCGTCAAGTATATAAAAATAAACTCAACAAAGATATAAAACTGCAAATGACAACTGTATCATAGTTTACCATTGTTGGGGATAGGATGCCTGCTAAGCTCATTCCTTAGTCCTTCTAGCAAATGCCTGACCATCAGGCTAACCAACATGTAACGCTCAACATTAGATTAATGAAAGTCTATGAAGTTTTGCATTTGTGTGAACGTTTAAGTTGATGGTTTAATTTAACTTTAAATCTGTCCTAGTAACTCGAAAATTCAATACTTGCAGTAAACAACTTCCTAAACAGATAGATTATGCAAATTATAAAATTTTCTTAACTATGACTTAATTACATAAACATATAACTGTTTTGCTTACCTATGTAGATCCACTCCAGAAGTTGCTCCGTGACGGAAGACGACATATTAACTTTAACAAACACTTGCTTGATGGGACTTTTCAAACATTGATTTTCGAGTTGCTTCAGTGGTGTCCTTGACTCGCCAGTGGGGAAGCATATGCCACCATCTGATGGAAGGGGTTCTGTGTGAAAGGTATCAGGTAGTTCACCATCATTTTTTTCTGGAGTTCTGAGCATTCTCCTGCTTGGTATCTCCGCAAAGGAAGGGCTAGGGGTGCTAAGATGCTTGCTAGAAGTCACGAGACGCTTGCTGGGAGACAGGGAACGTTTGGTGGGAGACAGGGAACGCTTTGTGGGAGACAAAAGACGTTGGCTGGGAGACAAAAGACGTTGGCTGGGAGACAAAAGACGTTGGCTGGGAGACAAAAGACGCTGTCTGGGAAACGTTGTAGCGGGGGTCTGAAGTTTGCTGGGAGACACCGTGCTGTTATTTAGACGGTACTTGTTATGAGACGTCATACCAAGCTTGCTGGGTGTTGTTCTACTAGAACTGAACAGACATCTAACAGGTGAGCCGCTGATAGGTGGTAAAGAACGACCCTTAGCAAGTATGCTTGAAGCACTTGAGAGCTGCAATTTCCCACAATTGCTACTGGAGGAATCTGGCGACAAGGAGGTTACTGAACAACATATTGATGATACTCCTTCAAAGGTACTGTTGAGTGGCGTCTCGGCTCTGGTCAGGGAAGGCTTAGCACTGGGCGTCCTCGTACCTGCAAGAGGTGTTGTGCTGACATTTTCGGATTCATGGCTCTCTCTCCTCGACTGAACCTTTTGCAAGAGGTTCGAGCGGGCATTCAGTATTGCGCAGTGAGCTGGGAGTCTAATACCGTCACTAGTTAATATTTCTATGTCACTGTAAACTCCAGTCTTCTGCAGTTTTCCTAAGTGACGAATCAGATGTTCCCTGGAATCCAGTGTTTTAGCCATATCATGTTCACTCACCACAAAGCGTAAGTGAGCTGTCAGCACATCATCTATCAGGAGCTTGAACACATCAAGGGTCACCCTGGAAACAAGAATTCCCTGCCATTTCCAGCCACCATCGCCAGATCGTGCCAGCCTCTTCTCGTGTTGATCTCTGCCTTTAACACTGCAATACACTTCGATACCAGGATGATTTATATTACACTTGACACACTCCAGCGATATTCCAATGTTACTGTTCATGGGGTCTTGGCTGGCACACACGTTTTCTTTATGAAAGAGTGTGAGAGTGGCCTGCCAGCTGGTCCGCACACCGTTCACAGACAGTACGAAGTCTGTGGTGAAGGTGTCGCCCAGCTCCCGGTAGCAGGAGAACTGACCAACGGTGAGAGTGTACTTCACTTCAGCTGTGCTTTGCACCACTTCCATTTTTTTTTTTTACTTCAAGACAACCCGTTATGATGAACTCTAAGAAAGAAAAAAATGAAACCTAATAGATCAGTACAGCCAAAACCTACTTACATCCAAAAATTAAATAACATTTAAATTACAGACCGGCTCCAGAGGCGGGGCTTTTAAGAGTTAATACTCAAGCATGAAGACACATGTACACACAGTACACAGCCGGGGCCTTACACATTGGTACACTCCCAGTTGTGTACTCGCCTACCTGTGCTCCACCGGTCGACCCCACTACTCGTATACTGGTAATGAAATCACTGACTACTATACATTCCTTATTATCACTAACAAACGTCACGTGAAGTACACAATGTGAACATTTTAAAGTGTAAGAATGTAATGCAAAACCAGATACGTTGCTTAGGCCTATGATCTGAACTTAACGGTGAAATGTCTTTTATAGGACTACATTGTCATTAATAAGTGGACTGTTCATTGATATTGTCAGCACCGTCTGGACGGGTCAGTAGTGTCTGGAGGAGGGGGGGCCAGTAGTGTCTGGAGGAAGGGGGGCCAGTAGTGTCTGGAGGAAGGGGGGCCAGTAGTGTCTGGAGGAGGGGGGGCCAGTAGTGTCTGGAGGAGGGGGGGGGGCCAGTAGTGTCTGGAGGAGGGGGGGGGGGCAGTAGTGTCTGGAGGAGGGGGGGGGGGGCCAGCAGTGTCTGGAGGAGGGGGGGGGGGGCAGCAGTGTCTGGAGGAGGGGGGGCCAGCAGTGTCTGGAGGAGGGGGGGGGGGGGCCAGCAGTGTCTGGAGGAGGGGGGGGGCCAGCAGTGTCTGGAGGAGGGGGGGGCCAGCAGTGTCTGGAGGAGGGGGGGGGGCCAGCAGTGTCTGGAGGAGGGGGGGGCCAGCAGTGTCTGGAGGAGGGGGGGGGGGCCAGCAGTGTCTGGAGGAGGGGGGGGGGCCAGCAGTGTCTGGAGGAGGGGGGGGGGCCAGCAGTGTCTGGAGGAGGGGGGGGGCCAGCAGTGTCTGGAGGAGGGGGGGCCAGCAGTGTCTGGAGGAGGGGGGGGGGCCAGCAGTGTCTGGAGGAGGGGGGGGGCCAGCAGTGTCTGGAGGAGGGGGGGGGCGCCAGCAGTGTCTGGAGGAGGGGGGGGGGGCAGCAGTGTCTGGAGGAGGGGGGGGCAAAAGTGTCTGGAGGAGGGGGGGGCCAGCAGTGTCTGGAGGAGGGGGGGGGCAGCAGTGTCTGGAGGAGGGGGGGGGCAGCAGTGTCTGGAGGAGGGGGGGGGGGGCAGCAGTGTCTGGAGGAGGGGGGGGGGCAGCAGTGTCTGGAGGAGGGGGGGGGCCAGCAGTGTCTGGAGGAGGGGGGGGGGCCAGCAGTGTCTGGAGGAGGGGGGGGGCGCCAGCAGTGTCTGGAGGAGGGGGGGGCCAGCAGTGTCTGGAGGAGGGGGGGGCAGCAGTGTCTGGAGGAGGGGGGGGGCAAAAGTGCCTGGAGGAGGGGGGGGGCCAGCAGTGTCTGGAGGAGGGGGGGGGCCAGCAGTGTCTGGAGGAGGGGGGGGGGCAGCAGTGTCTGGAGGAGGGGGGGGCCAGTAGTGTCTGGAGGAGGGGGGGGCCAGTAGTGTCTGGAGGAGGGGGGGCCAGTAGTGTCTGGAGGAGGGGGGGCCGGTAGTGTCTGGAGGAGGGGGGGGCCGGTAGTGTCTGGAGGAGGGCGGGCCGGTAGTGTCTGGAGGAGGGCGGGCCGGTAGTGTCTGGAGGAGGGCGGGCCGGTAGTGTCTGGAGGAGGGGGGGCCGGTAGTGTCTGGAGGAGGGGGGGCCGGTAGTGTCTGGAGGAGGGGGGGCCAGTAGTGTCTGGAGGAGGGGGGCCAGTAGTGTCTGGAGGAGGGGGGGCCAGTAGTGTCTGGAGGAGGGGGGGCCAGTAGTGTCTGGAGGAGGGGGGGCCAGTAGTGTCTGGAGGAGGGGGGGCCAGTAGTGTCTGGAGGAGGGGGGGCCAGTAGTGTCTGGAGGAGGGGGGGCCAGTAGTGTCTGGAGGAGGGGGGGGCCAGTAGTGTCTGGAGGAGGGGGGGCCAGTAGTGTCTGGAGGAGGGGGGGCCAGTAGTGTCTGGAGGAGGGGGGGGCCAGTAGTGTCTGGAGGAGGGGGGGGCCAGTAGTGTCTGGAGGAGGGGGGGGCCAGTAGTGTCTGGAGGAGGGGGGGGCCAGTAGTGTCTGGAGGAGGGGGGGGCCAGTAGTGTCTGGAGGAGGGGGGGCCAGTAGTGTCTGGAGGAGGGGGGGCCAGTAGTGTCTGGAGGAGGGGGGGCCAGTAGTGTCTGGAGGAGGGGGGGCCAGTAGTGTCTGGAGGAGGGGGGGCCAGTAGTGTCTGGAGGAGGGGGGGGCCAGTAGTGTCTGGAGGAGGGGGGCCAGTAGTGTCTGGAGGAGGGGGGGCCAGTAGTGTCTGGAGGAGGGGGGGGCCAGTAGTGTCTGGAGGAGGGGGGGCCAGCAGTGTCTGGAGGAGGGGGGGGGGCCAGCAGTGTCTGGAGGAGGGGGGGGCCAGCAGTGTCTGGAGGAGGGGGGGGCCAGCAGTGTCTGGAGGAGGGGGGGGGGCCAGCAGTGTCTGGAGGAGGGGGGGGGGGCCAGCAGTGTCTGGAGGAGGGGGGGGGCAGCAGTGTCTGGAGGAGGTGGGGGGGCCAGCAGTGTCTGGAGGAGGGGGGGGCGCCAGCAGTGTCTGGAGGAGGGGGGGGCGCCAGCAGTGTCTGGAGGAGGGGGGGGGCCAGCAGTGTCTGGAGGAGGGGGGGGCCAGCAGTGTCTGGAGGAGGGGGGGCAAAAGTGTCTGGAGGAGGGGGGGCCAGTAGTGTCTGGAGGAGGGAGGGCCAGTAGTGTCTGGAGGAGGGGGGGCCAGTAGTGTCTGGAGGAGGGGGGGCCAGTAGTGTCTGGAGGAGGGGGGGCCAGTAGTGTCTGGAGGAGGGGGGGCCAGTAGTGTCTGGAGGAGGGGGGCCAGTAGTGTCTGGAGGAGGGGGGGCCAGTAGTGTCTGGAGGAGGGGGGGGCCAGTAGTGTCTGGAGGAGGGGGGGGCCAGTAGTGTCTGGAGGAGGGGGGGGCCAGTAGTGTCTGGAGGAGGGGGGGGCCAGTAGTGTCTGGAGGAGGGGGGGCCAGTAGTGTCTGGAGGAGGGGGGGGCCAGTAGTGTCTGGAGGAGGGGGGGCCAGTAGTGTCTGGAGGAGGGGGGGCCAGTAGTGTCTGGAGGAGGGGGGGCCAGTAGTGTCTGGAGGAGGGGGGGCCAGTAGTGTCTGGAGGAGGGGGGGCCAGTAGTGTCTGGAGGAGGGGGGGCCAGTAGTGTCTGGAGGAGGGGGGGCCAGTAGTGTCTGGAGGAGGGGGGGCCAGTAGTGTCTGGAGGAGGGGGGGCCAGTAGTGTCTGGAGGAGGGGGGGGCCAGTAGTGTCTGGAGGAGGGGGGGCCAGTAGTGTCTGGAGGAGGGGGGGGCCAGTAGTGTCTGGAGGAGGGGGGGCCAGTAGTGTCTGGAGGAGGGGGGGCCAGTAGTGTCTGGAGGAGGGGGGGGCCAGTAGTGTCTGGAGGAGGGGGGGCCAGTAGTGTCTGGAGGAGGGGGGGCCAGTAGTGTCTGGAGGAGGGGGGGCCAGTAGTGTCTGGAGGAGGGGGGGCCAGTAGTGTCTGGAGGAGGGGGGGCCAGTAGTGTCTGGAGGAGGGGGGGCCAGTAGTGTCTGGAGGAGGGGGGGGCCAGTAGTGTCTGGAGGAGGGGGGGCCAGTAGTGTCTGGAGGAGGGGGGGGCCAGTAGTGTCTGGAGGAGGGGGGGCCAGTAGTGTCTGGAGGAGGGGGGGCCAGTAGTGTCTGGAGGAGGGGGGGCCAGTAGTGTCTGGAGGAGGGGGGGGCCAGTAGTGTCTGGAGGAGGGGGGGCCAGTAGTGTCTGGAGGAGGGGGGGGCCAGTAGTGTCTGGAGGAGGGGGGGCCAGTAGTGTCTGGAGGAGGGGGGGCCAGTAGTGTCTGGAGGAGGGGGGGCCAGTAGTGTCTGGAGGAGGGGGGGCCAGTAGTGTCTGGAGGAGGGGGGGGCCAGTAGTGTCTGGAGGAGGGGGGGCCAGTAGTGTCTGGAGGGGGGGGGAGAGAGTCAGTAGTGTCTGGAGGGGGGGGGAGAGAGTCAGTAGTGTCTGGAGGGGGGGGAGAGAGTCAGTAGTGTCTGGAGGGGGGGGAGAGAGTCAGTAGTGTCTGGAGGGGGGGGGAGAGAGTCAGTAGTGTCTGGAGGGGGGGGGGAGAGAGTCAGTAGTGTCTGGAGGGGGGGGGAGAGAGTCAGTAGTGTCTGGAGGGGGAGAGAGAGTCAGTAGTGTCTGGAGGGGGGAGAGAGAGTCAGTAGTGTCTGGAGGGGGGAGAGAGAGCCAGTAGTGTCTGGAGGAGGGGGGCCAGTAGTGTCTGGAGGGGGAGAGAGAGCCAGTAGTGTCTGGAGGGGGAGAGAGAGCCAGTAGTGTCTGGAGGGGGAGAGAGAGCCAGTAGTGTCTGGAGGGGGAGAGAGAGCCAGTAGTGTCTGGAGGGGGAGAGAGAGCCAGTAGTGTCTGGAGGGGGAGAGAGAGCCAGTAGTGTCTGGAGGGGGAGAGAGAGCCAGTAGTGTCTGGAGGGGGAGAGAGAGCCAGTAGTGTCTGGAGGGGGAGAGAGAGCCAGTAGTGTCTGGAGGGGGAGAGAGAGCCAGTAGTGTCTGGAGGGGGAGAGAGAGCCAGTAGTGTCTGGAGGGGGAGAGAGAGCCAGTAGTGTCTGGAGGGGGGGGAGAGCCAGTAGTGTCTGGAGGGGGGGGAGAGCCAGTAGTGTCTGGAGGGGGAGAGAGTCAGTAGTGTCTGGAGGGGGAGAGAGTCAGTAGTGTCTGGAGGGGGAGAGAGTCAGTAGTGTCTGGAGGGGGAGAGAGTCAGTAGTGTCTGGAGGGGGAGAGAGTCAGTAGTGTCTGGAGGGGGAGAGAGTCAGTAGTGTCTGGAGGGGGAGAGAGTCAGTAGTGTCTGGAGGGGGAGAGAGTCAGTAGTGTCTGGAGGGGGAGAGAGTCAGTAGTGTCTGGAGGGGGAGAGAGTCAGTAGTGTCTGGAGGGGGAGAGAGTCAGTAGTGTCTGGAGGGGGGGGGGCCGAGTGTAGTGCTGTCTGCACGGGTCACCACTGTCGGCACGGGTCACCACTGTCGGCACGGGTCACCACTGTCGGCACGGGTCACCACTGTCGGCACGGGTCACCACTGTCGGCACGGGTCACCACGGGTCACTACTGTCGGCACGGGTCACCACGGGTCACCACTGTCGGCACGGGTCACCACTGTCGGCACGGGTCACCACGGGTCACTACTGTCGGCACGGGTCACCACGGGTCACCACTGTCGGCACGGGTCACCACTGTCGGCACGGGTCACCACTGTCGGCACGGGTCACCACTGTCGGCACGGCACGGGTCACCACTGTCGGCACGGCACGGGTCACCACTGTCGGCACGGCACGGGTCACCACTGTCGGCACGGGTCACTACGGGTCACCACTGTCGGCACGGGTCACCACTGTCGGCACGGCACGGGTCACCACTGTCGGCACGGGTCACTACGGGTCACCACTGTCGGCACG
This sequence comes from Procambarus clarkii, assembly GCF_040958095.1. NCBI lineage: Eukaryota > Metazoa > Arthropoda > Malacostraca > Decapoda > Cambaridae > Procambarus > Procambarus clarkii. The sequence goes on from NC_091167.1 coordinate 12,435,748, forward strand.
GGTCACCACTGTCGGCACGGCACGGGTCACCACTGTCGGCACGGCACGGGTCACCACTGTCGGCACGGCACGGGTCACCACTGTCGGCACGGCACGGGTCACCACTGTCGGCACGGCACGGGTCACCACTGTCGGCACGGCACGGGTCACCACTGTCGGCACGGCACGGGTCACCACTGTCGGCACGGCACGGGTCACCACTGTCGGCACGGCACGGGTCACCACTGTCGGCACGGCACGGGTCACCACTGTCGGCACGGCACGGGTCACCACTGTCGGCACGGCACGGGTCACCACTGTCGGCACGGCACGGGTCACCACTGTCGGCACGGCACGGGTCACCACTGTCGGCACGGCACGGGTCACCACTGTCGGCACGGCACGGGTCACCACTGTCGGCACGGCACGGGTCACCACTGTCGGCACGGCACGGGTCACCACTGTCGGCACGGCACGGGTCACCACTGTCGGCACGGCACGGGTCACCACTGTCGGCACGGCACGGGTCACCACTGTCGGCACGGCACGGGTCACCACTGTCGGCACGGCACGGGTCACCACTGTCGGCACGGCACGGGTCACCACTGTCGGCACGGCACGGGTCACCACTGTCGGCACGGGTCACTACGGGTCACCACTGTCGGCACGGGTCACCACGGGTCACCACTGTCGGCACGGGTCACCACTGTCGGCACGGGTCACCACGGGTCACCACTGTCGGCACGGGTCACCACGGGTCACCACTGTCGGCACGGGTCACCACTGTCGGCACGGGTCACCACGGGTCACCACTGTCGGCACGGGTCACCACGGGTCACCACTGTCGACACGGGTCACCACTGTCGGCACGGGTCACCACTGTCGGCACGGGTCACCACTGTCGGCACGGGTCACCACTGTCGGCACGGGATACCACTGTCGGCACGGGTCACCACTGTCGGCACGGGTCACCACTGTCGGCACGGGTCACCACTGTCGGCACGGGTCACCACTGTCGGCACGGGTCACCACGGGTCACCACTGTCGGCACGGGTCACCACGGGTCACCACTGTCGGCACGGGTCACCACGGGTCACCACTGCCTGCACGGGACACCACTGTCGGCACGGGTCACCACTGCCTGCACGGGTCACCACGGGTCACCACTGCCTGCACGGGACACCACTGTCGGCACGGGTCACCACTGTCGGCACGGGTCACCACTGTCGGCACGGGTCACCACTGCCTGCACGGGACACCACTGTCGGCACGGGACACCACTGTCGGCACGGGATACCACTGTCGGCACGGGACACCACTGTCGGCACGGGACACCACTGTCGGCACGGGTCACCACTGTGGGCACGGGTCACCACTATTACCTCAGGGCAGCAACACCACACAAGGCGTGAGCACAACACAGTGACGGAGGAGCGACGTGTCCCCCACCACGGCTGGCCACCAACTGAGGCGTCACTGTACCTTACCACATACTCACCCGTTTGAATATAACGGCCCGTACCCCGAGTCACTTTATCTCCACTAAACACTCCGCAGATAGCCTCTTAAGATAGTCCCTAAGGTAAACTACTTAAGATGTGACGTTATTAACCCCGGGGCAAAAGGATAATTACATATAAACACCTGTAAACAGCTGTAACAACACCTGTCAACAACTTCAAGGTCGCCGCCCGCGCATAGTTGTCTGATGCGCGATGATATCTGCTAACTTTTAATTAATAATAATAATTATTATAATATCTTCCGAAGCCTTGTATTACTTGATTTTTTCTATTCCATTTATTTTAAAGGGGATATTTTATTATTCTGATAAGAATAATTTTACATTTCGTTCTACAACAGAAAAATTGAATAAATAATATAAAGAAACTTTCGTACCTCATCCCCAGGTTATTATCAATTGAATAATTACATAATATTTATTGTTTCAAATATTTAAACAAATATAAATGTAACAATTGATAATGATCTTATAATTACAATGACGGTTTTTATGAACATGATCTTGAATAAATAGAAAGAATTGTCTGTTATGTATTAACATGCATGCACTCCTGTACCCCCGGATACATGCACTCCTGTACCCCCCTGGATACATGCACTCCTGTACCCCCCGGATATATGCACCACTGTACCCCCCGGATATATGCACTCCTGTACCCCCGGATACATGCACTCCTGTACCCCCGGATACATGCACTCCTGTACCCCCGGATACATGCACTCCTGTACCCCCCGGATATATGCACCACTGTACCCCCCGGATATATGCACTCCTGTACCCCCTGGATACATGCACCACTGTACCCCCGGATATATGCACTCCTGTACCCCTGTACCCCCCGGATATATGCACTCCTGTACCCCCTGGATACATGCACTCCTGTACCACCCTGGATACATGCACTCCTGTACCCCCCGGATATATGCACCACTGTACCCCCCGGATATATGCACTCCTGTACCCCCTGGATACATGCACCCCTGTACCCCCCGGATATATGCACTCCTGTACCCCCTGGATACATGCACTCCTGTACCCCCCTGGATACATGCACTCCTGTACCCCCCGGATATATGCACCACTGTACCCCCCGGATACATGCACTCCTGTACCCCCCGGATATATGCACCACTGTACCCCCCGGATATATGCACTCCTGTACCCCCTGGATACATGCACCACTGTACCCCCCGGATATATGCACTCCTGTACCCCCCCGGATATATGCACCACTGTACCCCCCGGATATATGCACTCCTGTACCCCCTGGATACATGCACCACTGTACCCCCCGGATATATGCACTCCTGTACCCCTGTACCCCCCGGATATATGCACTCCTGTACCCCCTGGATACATGCACTCCTGTACCCCCCTGGATACATGCACTCCTGTACCCCCTGGATACATGCACTCCTGTACCCCCTGGATACATGCACTCCTGTACCCCCTGGATACATTAACTCCTGTACCCCCTGAATACATGCACGCCTGTACCCCCTGGATACATGCACTCCTGTACCCCCTGGATACATGCACTCCTGTACCCCCTGGATACATGCACTCCTGTACCCCTGGATACATGCACTCCTGTACCCCTGGATACATGCACTCCTGTACCCCCTGGATACATGCACTCCTGTACCCCCTGGACACATGCACTCCTGTACCCCCTGGATACATGCACTCCTGTACCCCCTGGATACATGCACTCCTGTACCCCCTGGATACATGCACTCCTGTACCCCCTGGATACATGCACTCCTTAACCCCCTGGATACATGCACTCCTGTACCCCCTGGATACATGCACTCCTGTACCCCCTGGATACATTAACTCCTGTATCCCCTGAATACATGCACGCCTGTACCCTCTGGATACATGCACTCCAGTACCCCCTGGATACATGCACTCCTGTACCCTCCGGATACATGCACTCCTGTACCCCTTGGATACATGCACTCCTGTAACCCCCTGGATGCATACACTCCTGTACCCTCTGGATACATTAACTCCTGTACCCCCTGGATACATGCACTCCTGTACCCTCTGGATACATGCACTCCAGTACCCCCTGGATACATGCACTCCTGTACCCCCCGGATACATGAACTCCTGTACCCCCTGGATACATGCACTCCTGTATCCCCTGGATACATGCACTCCTGTAACCCCTGGATACATGCACTCCTCTATCCCCTGGATACATGCACTCCTGTACCCCCTGGATACATGCACTCCTGTACCCCATGGATACATGCACTCCTGTACCCCCTGGATACATGCACTCCGGTACCCCCTGGATAAATGCACTCCTGTATCCCATGGATACATGCACTCCTGTACCCCCTGGATACATGCACTCCTGTATCCCCTGGATACATGCACTCCTGTACCCCCTGGATACATTAACTCCTGTACCCCCTGAATACATGCACGCCTGTACCCTCTGGATACATGCACTCTAGTACCCCCTGGATACATGCACTCCTGTACCCTCCGGATACATGCACTCCTGTACCCCTTGGATACATCCACTCCTGTACCCCTGGATACATGCACTCCTGTACCCCCCTGGATGCATACACTCCTGTACCCTCTGGATACATTAACTCCTGTACCCCCTGGATACATGCACTCCTGTACCCTCTGGATACATGCACTCCAGTACCCCCTGGATACATGCACTCCAGTACCCCTTGATACATGCACTCCAGTACCTCCTGGATACATGCACTCCAGTACCCCCTGGATACATGCACTCCAGTACCCCCTGGATACATGCACTCCTGTACCCCACGGATACATGCACTCCAGTACCTCCTGGATACATGCACTCATGTACCCCATGGATACATGCACTCATGTACCCCTGCATACATGCACTCCTGTACCCCTGGATACATGCACTCCTGTACCCTCTGGATACATGCACACTTGTACCGCCGGATACATGCACTCCTGTACCCCCCGGATACATGCTCACCTGTACCCCCCGGATACATGCACTCCTGTAACCCCCGGATACATGCACTCCTTTGCCCCACGGATACATGCACTCCTGTACCCCCGGATACATGCTCTCCTGTACCCTCCGGATACATGCACTCCTGTAACCCCCGGATACATGCACTCCTGTACCCCCCGGATACATGCTCTCCTGTACCCGTGGATACATGCACTCCTGTAACCCCCGGATACATGCACTCCTGTACCCCCCGGATACATGCACTCCTGTACCCCCCGGATACATGCTCTCCTGTACCCCCCGGATACATGCACTCCTGTAACCCCCGGATACATGCACTCCTGTGCCCCACGGATACATGCACTCCTGTACCCCTCGGATACATGCTCTCCTGTACCCCAAGGATACATGCTCTCCTGTACCCCCGGATACATGCTCTCCTGTACCCCGGGATACATGCACTCCCGTACCCCCCGGATACATGCTCTCCTGTACCCCCCGGATACATGCACTCCTGTACCCCCCGGATACATGCACTCCTGTACCCCCCGGATATATGCACTCATGTACCCCCCGGATACATGCTCTCCTGAACCCCCCGGATACATTTTCTCCTGTACCCCCCCGGGATACATGCTCTCTTGTACCCCCGGATACATGCTCACTTGTACCCCCCGGATACATGCTCTCTTGTACCCCCCGGATACATGCTCTCTTGTACTCCCCGGATACATGCTCTCTTGTACCCCCTGGATACATGCTCTCTTGTACTCCCCGGATACATGCTCTCTTGTACTCCCCGGATACATGCTCTCTTGTACCCCCTTGATACATGCTCTCTTGTGCTCCCCGGATACATGCTCTCTTGTACTCCCCGGATACATGCTCTCTTGTACTCCCCGGATACATGCTCTCTTTTACTCCCCGGATGCATGCTCTCTTGTACTCCCCGGATACATGCTCTCTTGTACTCCCCGGATACATGCTCTCTTGTACTCCCCGGATGCATGCTCTCTTGTACTCCCCGGATACATGCACTCTTGTACTCCCCGGATACATGCACTCTTGTACTCCCCGGATACATGCTCTCTTGTACTCCCCGGATACATGCACTCTTGTACTCCACGGATACATGCACTCTTGTACTCCCCGGATACATGCACTCTTGTACTCCCCGGATACATGCACTCTTGTACTCCCCGGATACATGCTCTCTTGTACTCCCCGGATACATGCTCTCTTGTACTCCCCGGATACATGCTCTCTTGTACTCCCCGGATGCATGCTCTCTTGTACTCCCCGGATACATGCACTCTTGTACTCCCCGGATACATGCTCTCTTGTACTCCCCGGATACATGCTCTCTTGTACTCCCCGGATGCATGCTCTCTTGTACTCCCCGGATACATGCACTCTTGTACTCCCCGGATACATGCTCTCTTGTACTCCCCGGATACATGTACTCTTGTGCTCCCCGGATACATGCACTCTTGTACTCCCCGGATACATGCTCTCTTGTACTCCCCGGATACATGCACTCTTGTGCTCCCCGGATACATGCTCTCTTGTACTCCCCGGATACATGCACTCTTGTACTCCCCGGATACATGCTCTCTTGTACTCCCCGGATACATGCTCTCTTGTACTCCCCGGATGCATGCTCTCTTGTACTCCCCGGATACATGCACTCTTGTACTCCCCGGATACATGCACTCTTGTACTCCCCGGATACATGCTCTCTTGTACTCCCCGGATACATGCACTCTTGTACTCCACGGATACATGCACTCTTGTACTCCCCGGATACATGCACTCTTGTACTCCCCGGATACATGCACTCTTGTACTCCCCGGATACATGCTCTCTTGTACTCCCCGGATACATGCTCTCTTGTACTCCCCGGATACATGCTCTCTTGTACTCCCCGGATGCATGCTCTCTTGTACTCCCCGGATACATGCACTCTTGTACTCCCCGGATACATGCTCTCTTGTACTCCCCGGATACATGCTCTCTTGTACTCCCCGGATAGCATGCACTCTTGTACTCCCCGGATACATGCACTCTTGTACTCCCCGGATACATGCTCTCTTGTACTCCCCGGATACATGTCACTCTTGTGCTCCCCGGATACATGCACTCTTGTACTCCCCGGATACATGCTCTCTTGTACTCCCCGGATACATGCACTCTTGTGCTCCCCGGATACATGCTCTCTTGTACTCCCCGGATACATGCACTCTTGTACTCCCCGGATACATGCTCTCTTGTACTCCCCGGATACATGCACTCTTGTGCTCCCCGGATACATGCACTCTTGTGCTCCCCGGATACATGCACTCTTGTACTCCCCGGATACATGCACTCTTGTGCTCCCCGGATACATGCATCTCTTGTAGCTCCCCGGATACATGCACTCTTGTAGCTCCCCGGATACATGCACTCTTGTGCTCCCCGGATACATGCACTCTTGTACTCCCCGGATACATGCACTCTTGTGCTCCCCGGATACATGCTACTCTTGTGACTCCCCGGATACATGCTCTCTTGTACTCCCCGGATACATGCTCTCTTGTACTCCCCGGATACATGCTCTCTTGTACTCCCCGGATACATGCTCTCTTGTACTCCCCGGATACATGCTCTCTTGTACTCCCCGGATACATGCTCTCTTGTACTCCCCGGATACATGCACTCTTGTACTCCCCGGATACATGCTACTCTTGTACTCCCCGGATACATGCATCTCTTGTACTCCCCGGATACATGCTCTCTTGTACTCCCCGGATGCATGCTCTCTTGTACTCCCCGGATACATGCTCTCTTGTACTCCCCGGATACATGCTACTCTTGTACTCCCCGGATAGCATGCATCTCTTGTACTCCCCGGATACATGCACTCTTGTACTCCCCGGATACATGCACTCTTGTACTCCCCGGATACATGCACTCTTGTACTCCCCGGATACATGCACTCTTGTACTCCCCGGATACATGCAACTCTTGTACTCCCCGGATACATGCACTCTTGTACTCCCCGGATACATGCTACTCTTGTACTCCCCGGATACATGCACTCTTGTGCTCCCCGGATACATGCACTCTTGTACTCCCCGGATACATGCTCTCTTGTACTCCCCGGATACATGCACTCTTGTGCTCCCCGGATACATGCACTCTTGTACTCCCCGGATACATGCTCTCTTGTACTCCCCGGATACATGCACTCTTGTGCTCCCCGGATACATGCTCTCTTGTACTCCCCGGATACATGCTCTCTTGTACTCCCCGGATACATGCTCTCTTGTACTCCCCGGATACATGCTCTCTTGTACTCCCCGGATACATGCTCTCTTGTACTCCCCGGATACATGCTCTCTTGTACTCCCCGGATACATGCTCTCTTGTACTCCCCGGATACATGCTCTCTTGTACTCCCCGGATACATGCTCTCTTGTACTCCCCGGATACATGCTCTCTTGTACTCCCCGGATACATGCTCTCTTGTACTCCCCGGATACATGCTCTCTTGTACTCCCCGGATACATGCTCTCTTGTACTCCCCGGATACATGCTCTCTTGTACTCCCCGGATACATGCTCTCTTGTACTCCCCGGATACATGCTCTCTTGTACTCCCCGGATACATGCTCTCTTGTACTCCCCGGATACATGCTCTCTTGTACTCCCCGGATACATGCACTCTTGTACTCCCCGGATACATGCTCTCTTGTACTCCCCGGATACATGCTCTCTTGTACTCCCCGGATACATGCTCTCTTGTACTCCCCGGATACATGCTCTCTTGTACTCCCCGGATACATGCTCTCTTGTACTCCCCGGATACATGCACTCTTGTACTCCCCGGATACATGCATCTCTTGTACTCCCCGGATACATGCACTCTTGTACTCCCCGGATACATGCACTCTTGTACTCCCCGGATACATGCACTCTTGTACTCCCCGGATACATGCACTCTTGTACTCCCCGGATACATGCACTCTTGTACTCCCCGGATACATGCACTCTTGTACTCCCCGGATACATGCATCTCTTGTACTCCCCGGATACATGCACTCTTGTGCTCCCCGGATACATGCACTCTTGTACTCCCCGGATACATGCACTCTTGTACTCCCCGGATACATGCACTCTTGTGCTCCCCGGATACATGCACTCTTGTGCTCCCCGGATACATGCACTCTTGTACTCCCCGGATACATGCACTCTTGTGCTCCCCGGATACATGCACTCTTGTACTCCCCGGATACATGCTCTCTTGTACTCCCCGGATACATGCACTCTTGTGCTCCCCGGATACATGCACTCTTGTACTCCCCGGATACATGCACTCTTGTACTCCCCGGATACATGCACTCTTGTACTCCCCGGATACATGCTACTCTTGTACTCCCCGGATACATGCTCTCTTGTACTCCCCGGATACATGCATCTCTTGTACTCCCCGGATACATGCTCTCTTGTACTCCCCGGATACATGCTACTCTTGTACTCCCCGGATACATGCTCTCTTGTACTCCCCGGATACATGCACTCTTGTACTCCCCGGATACATGCTCTCTTGTACTCCCCGGATACATGCACTCTTGTACTCCCCGGATACATGCTCTCTTGTACTCCCCGGATACATGCACTCTTGTACTCCCCGGATACATGCACTCTTGTACTCCCCGGATACATGCACTCTTGTACTCCCCGGATACATGCACTCTTGTGCTCCCCGGATACATGCTACTCTTGTACTCCCCGGATACATGCACTCCTTGTACTCCCCGGATACATGCACTCTTGTACTCCCCGGATACATGCACTCTTGTACTCCCCCGGATACATGCACTCCTTGTACTCCCCGGATACATGCACTCCTTGTACTCCCCGGATACATGCACTCTTGTACTCCCCGGATACATGCTCTCTTGTACTCCCCCGGATACATGCACTCTTGTACTCCCCGGATACATGCTCTCTTGTACTCCCCGGATACATGCACTCTTGTACTCCCCGGATACATGCTCTCTTGTACTCCCCGGATACATGCTCTCTTGTACTCCCCGGATACATGCATCTCTTGTACTCCCCGGATACATGCTCTCTTGTACTCCCCGGATACATGCTACTCTTGTACTCCCCGGATACATGCTCTCTTGTACTCCCCGGATACATGCTCTCTTGTACTCCCCGGATACATGCTCTCTTGTACTCCCCGGATACATGCTCTCTTGTACTCCCCGGATACATGCTCTCTTGTACTCCCCGGATACATGCTCTCTTGTACTCCCCGGATACATGCTCTCTTGTACTCCCCGGATACATGCTCTCTTGTACTCCCCGGATACATGCTCTCTTGTACTCCCCGGATACATGCTCTCTTGTACTCCCCGGATACATGCTCTCTTGTACTCCCCGGATACATGCTCTCTTGTACTCCCCGGATACATGCTCTCTTGTACTCCCCGGATACATGCTCTCTTGTACTCCCCGGATACATGCTCTCTTGTACTCCCCGGATACATGCTCTCTTGTACTCCCCGGATACATGCTCTCTTGTACTCCCCGGATACATGCTCTCTTGTACTCCCCGGATACATGCACTCTTGTACTCCCCGGATACATGCACTCTTGTACTCCCCGGATACATGCTCTCTTGTACTCCCCGGATACATGCACTCTTGTGCTCCCCGGATACATGCTCTCCTGTACCCCCCGGATACATGCACTCCTGTACCCCCCGGATACATGCACTCCTGTACCCCCCGGATACATGCACTCCTGTACCCCCCGGATACATGCACTCCTGTACCCCCGGATATATGCACTCCTGTACCCCCCGGATACATGCTCTCCTGAACCCCCCGGATACATTTTCTCCTGTACCCCCCCGGGATACATGCTCTCTTGTACCCCCGGATACATGCTCACTTGTACCCCCCGGATACATGCTCTCTTGTACCCCCCGGATACATGCTCTCTTGTACTCCCCGGATACATGCTCTCTTGTACCCCCTGGATACATGCTCTCTTGTACTCCCCGGATACATGCTCTCTTGTACTCCCCGGATACATGCTCTCTTGTACTCCCCGGATACATGCCTCTTGTGCTCCCCGGATACATGCTCTCTTGTACTCCCCGGATAGCATGCTCTCTTGTACTCCCCGGATACATGCATCTCTTGTACTCCCCGGATACATGCTACTCTTGTACTCCCCGGATAGCATGCTACTCTTGTACTCCCCGGATACATGCACTCTTGTACTCCCCGGATACATGCATCTCTTGTACTCCCCGGATACATGCACTCTTGTACTCCCCGGATACATGCACTCTTGTACTCCCCGGATACATGCACTCTTGTAGCTCCCCGGATACATGCACTCTTGTACTCCCCGGATACATGCACTCTTGTACTCCCCGGATACATGCATCTCTTGTGACTCCCCGGATACATGCACTCTTGTACTCCCCGGATACATGCTCTCTTGTACTCCCCGGATACATGCTCTCTTGTACTCCCCGGATACATGCACTCTTGTACTCCCCGGATACATGCACTCTTGTACTCCCCGGATACATGCACTCTTGTAGCTCCCCGGATACATGCACTCTTGTACTCCCCGGATACATGCACTCTTGTACTCCCCGGATACATGCACTCTTGTACTCCCCGGATACATGCACTCTTGTGCTCCCCGGATACATGCACTCTTGTACTCCCCGGATACATGCACTCTTGTACTCCCCGGATACATGCACTCTTGTGCTCCCCGGATACATGCATCTCTTGTACTCCCCGGATACATGCACTCTTGTACTCCCCGGATACATGCTCTCTTGTACTCCCCGGATACATGCACTCTTGTGCTCCCCGGATACATGCACTCTTGTACTCCCCGGATACATGCTCTCTTGTACTCCCCGGATACATGCATCTCTTGTACTCCCCGGATACATGCACTCTTGTACTCCCCGGATACATGCTACTCTTGTACTCCCCGGATACATGCATCTCTTGTAGCTCCCCGGATACATGCATCTCTTGTACTCCCCGGATACATGCACTCTTGTACTCCCCGGATACATGCACTCTTGTACTCCCCGGATACATGCATCTCTTGTACTCCCCGGATACATGCTCTCTTGTACTCCCCGGATACATGCTCTCTTGTACTCCCCGGATACATGCTCTCTTGTACTCCCCGGATACATGCTCTCTTGTACTCCCCGGATACATGCTCTCTTGTACTCCCCGGATACATGCTCTCTTGTACTCCCCGGATACATGCTCTCTTGTACTCCCCGGATACATGCACTCTTGTACTCCCCGGATACATGCTCTCTTGTACTCCCCGGATACATGCTCTCTTGTACTCCCCGGATACATGCTCTCTTGTACTCCCCGGATACATGCTCTCTTGTACTCCCCGGATACATGCTCTCTTGTACTCCCCGGATACATGCTCTCTTGTACTCCCCGGATACATGCTCTCTTGTACTCCCCGGATACATGCATCTCTTGTACTCCCCGGATACATGCTACTCTTGTACTCCCCGGATACATGCACTCTTGTACTCCCCGGATACATGCACTCTTGTACTCCCCGGATACATGCACTCTTGTACTCCCCGGATACATGCACTCTTGTACTCCCCGGATACATGCTCTCTTGTACTCCCCGGATACATGCACTCTTGTGCTCCCCGGATACATGCACTCTTGTACTCCCCGGATACATGCTACTCTTGTACTCCCCGGATACATGCACTCTTGTGCTCCCCGGATACATGCACTCTTGTACTCCCCGGATACATGCTCTCTTGTACTCCCCGGATACATGCACTCTTGTGCTCCCCGGATACATGCTCTCTTGTACTCCCCGGATACATGCTCTCTTGTACTCCCCGGATACATGCTCTCTTGTACTCCCCGGATACATGCTCTCTTGTACTCCCCGGATACATGCTCTCTTGTACTCCCCGGATACATGCTCTCTTGTACTCCCGGATACATGCATCTCTTGTACTCCCCGGATACATGCTCTCTTGTACTCCCCGGATACATGCTCTCTTGTACTCCCCGGATACATGCACTCTTGTACTCCCCGGATACATGCTCTCTTGTACTCCCCGGATACATGCTCTCTTGTACTCCCCGGATACATGCTCTCTTGTACTCCCCGGATACATGCACTCTTGTACTCCCCGGATACATGCTCTCTTGTACTCCCCGGATACATGCACTCTTGTACTCCCCGGATACATGCTCTCTTGTACTCCCCGGATACATGCACTCTTGTACTCCCCGGATACATGCACTCTTGTACTCCCCGGATACATGCACTCTTGTACTCCCCGGATACATGCACTCTTGTGCTCCCCGGATACATGTACTCTTGTACTCCCCGGATACATGCTCTCTTGTACTCCCCGGATACATGCACTCTTGTGCTCCCCGGATACATGCTCTCTTGTACTCCCCGGATACATGCACTCTTGTGCTCCCCGGATACATGCTCTCTTGTACTCCCCGGATACATGCACTCTTGTACTCCCCGGATACATGCTCTCTTGTACTCCCCGGATACATGCACTCTTGTGCTCCCGGATACATGCTCTCTTGTACTCCCCGGATACATGCTCTCTTGTACTCCCCGGATACATGCAGTCTTGTACTCCCCGGATACATGCACTCTTGTACTCCCCGGATACATGCACTCTTGTGCTCCCCGGGTACATGCACTCTTGTACTCCCCGGATACATGCACTCTTGTACTCCCCGGATACATGCACTCTTGTACTCCCCGGATACATGCACTCTTGTAGCTCCCGGATACATGCACTCTTGTGCTCCCCGGATACATGCACTCTTGTGCTCCCCGGATACATGCACTCTTGTGCTCCCCGGATACATGCACTCTTGTGCTCCCCGGATACATGCACTCTTGTGCTCCCCGGATACATGCACTCTTGTGCTCCCCGGATACATGCACTCTTGTGCTCCCCGGATACATGCACTCTTGTGCTCCCCGGATACATGCACTCTTGTGCTCCCCGGATACATGCACTCTTGTGCTCCCCGGATACATGCACTCTTGTGCTCCCCGGATACATTCACTCTTGTGCTCCCCGGATACATGCACTCTTGTGCTCCCCGGATACATGCACTCTTGTGCTCCCCGGATACATGCACTCTTGTGCTCCCCGGATACATGCACTCTTGTGCTCCCCGGTTACATGCACTCTTGTGCTCCCCGGATACATGCACTCTTGTGCTCCCCGGATACATGCACTCTTGTGCTCCCGGATCCATGCACTCTTGTGCTCCCCGGATGCATGCACTCTTGTGCTCCCCGGATACATGCACTCTTGTGCTCCCCGGATACATGCACTCTTGTGCTCCCCGGATACATGCACTCTTGTGCTCCCCGGATACATGCACTCTTGTGCTCCCCGGATACATGCACTCTTGTGCTCCCCGGATACATGCACTCTTGTGCTCCCCGGATGCATGCACTCTTGTGCTCCCCGGATACATGCACTCTTGTGCTCCCCGGATACATGCACTCTTGTGCTCCCCGGATACATGCACTCTTGTGCTCCCCTGATACATGCACTCTTGTGCTCCCCGGATACATGCACTCTTGTGCTCCCCGGATACATGCACTCTTGTGCTCCCCGGATGCATGCACTCCTGTGCTCCCCGGATACATGCACTCTTGTGCTCCCCGGATACATGCACTCTTGTGCTCCCCGGATACATGCACTCTTGTGCTCCCCGGATACATGCACTCTTGTGCTCCCCGGATACATGCACTCTTGTGCTCCCCGGATACATGCACTCTTGTGCTCCCCGGATACATGCACTCTTGTGCTCCCCGGATACATGCACTCTTGTGCTCCCCGGATACATGCACTCTTGTGCTCCCCGGATGCATGCACTCTTGTGCTCCCCGGATGCATGCACTCTTGTGCTCCCCGGATACATGCACTCTTGTACTCCCCGGATGCATGCTCTCTTGTACTCCCCGGATACATGCTCTCTTGTACTCCCCGGATACATGCTCTCTTGTACTCCCCGGATGCATGCTCTCTTGTACTCCCCGGATACATGCTCTCTTGTACTCCCCGGATACATGCTCTCTTGTACTCCCCGGATACATGCTCTCTTGTACTCCCCGGATACATGCTCTCTTGTACTCCCCGGATACATGCTCTCTTGTACTCCCCGGATACATGCTCTCTTGTACTCCCCGGATACATGCTCTCTTGTACTCCCCGGATACATGCTCTCTTGTACTCCCCGGATACATGCTCTCTTGTACTCCCCGGATACATGCTCTCTTGTACTCCCCGGATACATGCTCTCTTGTACTCCCCGGATACATGCTCTCTTCTACTCCCCGGATACATGCTCTCTTGTACTCCCCGGATACATGCACTCTTGTACTCCCCGGATACATGCACTCTTGTACTCCCCGGATACATGCTCTCTTGTACTCCCCGGATACATGCACTCTTGTGCTCCCCGGATACATGCTCTCCTGTACCCCCCGGATACATGCACTCCTGTACCCCCGGATACATGCACTCCTGTACCCCCCGGATACATGCACTCCTGTACCCCCCGGATACATGCACTCCTGTACCCCCCGGATATATGCACTCCTGTACCCCCCGGATACATGCTCTCCTGAACCCCCCGGATACATTTTCTCCTGTACCCCCCCGGGATACATGCTCTCTTGTACCCCCGGATACATGCTCACTTGCTACCCCCCGGATACATGCTCTCTTGTACCCCCCGGATACATGCCTCTCTTGTACTCCCCGATACATGCTCTCTTGTACCCCCTGGATACATGCTCTCTTGTACTCCCCGGATACATGCTCTCTTGTACTCCCCGGATACATGCTCTCTTGTACCCCCTTGATACATGCTCTCTTGTGCTCCCCGGATACATGCTCTCTTGTACTCCCCGGATGCATGCTCTCTTGTACTCCCCGGATACATGCTCTCTTGTACTCCCCGGATACATGCTCTCTTGTACTCCCCGGATGCATGCTCTCTTGTAATCCCCGGATACATGCACTCTTGTACTCCCCGGATACATGCACTCTTGTACTCCCCGGATACATGCTCTCTTGTACTCCCCGGATACATGCACTCTTGTACTCCCCGGATACATGCACTCTTGTACTCCCCGGATACATGCACTCTTGTACTCCCCGGATACATGCACTCTTGTACTCCCCGGATACATGCTCTCTTGTACTCCCCGGATACATGCTCTCTTGTACTCCCCGGATACATGCTCTCTTGTACTCCCCGGATGCATGCTCTCTTGTACTCCCCGGATACATGCACTCTTGTACTCCCCGGATACATGCTCTCTTGTACTCCCCGGATACATGCTCTCTTGTACTCCCCGGATGCATGCTCTCTTGTTCTCCCCGGATACATGCACTCTTGTACTCCCCGGATACATGCTCTCTTGTACTCCCCGGATACATGCACTCTTGTGCTCCCCGGATACATGCACTCTTGTATTCCCCGGATACATGCTCTCTTGTACTCCCCGGATATATGCACTCTTGTGCTCCCCGGATACATGCACTCTTGTACTCCCCGGATACATGCTCTCTTGTACTCCCCGGATACATGCTCTCTTGTACTCCCCGGATACATGCTCTCTTGTACTCCCCGGATACATGCTCTCTTGTACTCCCCGGATACATGCTCTCTTGTACTCCCCGGATACATGCTCTCTTGTACTCCCCGGATACATGCTCTCTTGTACTCCCCGGATACATGCTCTCTTGTACTCCCCGGATACATGCTCTCTTGTACTCCCCGGATACATACTCTCTTGTACTCCCCGGATACATGCTCTCTTGTACTCCCCGGATACATGCTCTCTTGTACTCCCCGGATACATGCTCTCTTGTACTCCCCGGATACATGCTCTCTTGTACTCCCCGGATACATGCTCTCTTGTACTCCCCGGATACATGCTCTCTTGTACTCCCCGGATACATGCACTCTTGTACTCCCCGGATACATGCTCTCTTGTACTCCGCGGATACATGCTCTCTTGTACTCCCCGGATACATGCTCTCTTGTACTCCCCGGATGCATGCTCTCTTGTACTCCCCGGATACATGCTCTCTTGTACTCCCCGGATACATGCTCTCTTGTACTCCCCGGATGCATGCTCTCTTGTACTCCCCGGATACATGCACTCTTGTACTCCCCGGATACATGCACTCTTGTACTCCCCGGATACATGCACTCTTGTACTCCCCGGATACATGCACTCTTGTACTCCCCGGATACATGCACTCTTGTACTCCCCGGATACATGCACTCTTGTACTCCCCGGATACATGCATCTCTTGTACTCCCCGGATACATGCACTCTTGTGCTCCCCGGATACATGCACTCTTGTACTCCCCGGATACATGCACTCTTGTACTCCCCGGATACATGCCTCTTGTACTCCCCGGATACATGCTCTCTTGTACTCCCCGGATACATGCCTCTTGTACTCCCCGGATACATGCTCTCTTGTACTCCCCGGATACATGCCTCTTGTACTCCCCGGATACATGCTCTCTTGTACTCCCCGGATACATGCATCTCTTGTACTCCCCGGATACATGCTCTCTTGTACTCCCCGGATACATGCTCTCTTGTACTCCCCGGATACATGCTCTCTTGTACTCCCCGGATACATGCATCTCTTGTACTCCCCGGATACATGCACTCTTGTAGCTCCCCGGATACATGCACTCTTGTACTCCCCGGATACATGCACTCTTGTACTCCCCGGATACATGCACTCTTGTACTCCCCGGATACATGCTACTCTTGTACTCCCCGGATACATGCACTCTTGTGCTCCCCGGATACATGTACTCTTGTACTCCCCGGATACATGCACTCTTGTGCTCCCCGGATACATGCACTCTTGTGCTCCCCGGATACATGCACTCTTGTACTCCCCGGATACATGCACTCTTGTGCTCCCCGGATACATGCACTCTTGTGCTCCCCGGATACATGCACTCTTGTGCTCCCCGGATACATGCACTCTTGTGCTCCCCGGATACATGCACTCTTGTGCTCCCCGGATACATGCAGTCTTGTACTCCCCGGATACATGCACTCTTGTACTCCCCGGATACATGCACTCTTGTGCTCCCCGGGTACATGCACTCTTGTACTCCCCGGATACATGCACTCTTTTGCTCCCCGGATACATGCACTCTTGTACTCCCCGGATACATGCACTCTTGTACTCCCCGGATACATGCACTCCTGTGCTCCCCGGATACATGCACTCTTGTGCTCCCCGGATACATGCACTCTTGTGCTCCCCGGATACATGCACTCTTGTGCTCCCCGGATGCATGCACTCTTGTGCTCCCCGGATGCATGCACTCTTGTGCTCCCCGGATACATGCACTCTTGTGCTCCCCGGATACATGCACTCTTGTGCTCCCCGGATACATGCACTCTTGTGCTCCCCGGATACATGCACTCTTGTGCTCCCCGGATACATGCACTCTTGTGCTCCCCGGATGCATGCACTCTTGTGCTCCCCGGATACATTCACTCTTGTGCTCCCCGGATACATGCACTCTTGTGCTCCCCGGATACATGCACTCTTGTGCTCCCCGGATACATGCACTCTTGTGCTCCCCGGATACATGCACTCTTGTGCTCCCCGGATACATGCACTCTTGTGCTCCCCGGATACATGCACTCTTGTGCTCCCCGGATACATGCACTCTTGTGCTCCCCGGATACATGCACTCTTGTGCTCCCCGGATACATGCACTCTTGTGCTCCCCGGATACATGCACTCTTGTGCTCCCCGGATACATGCACTCTTGTGCTCCCCGGATACATGCACTCTTGTGCTCCCCGGATACATGCACTCTTGTGCTCCCCGGATACATGCACTCTTGTGCTCCCCGGATACATGCACTCTTGTGCTCCCCGGATACATGCACTCTTGTGCTCCCCGGATACATGCACTCTTGTGCTCCCCGGATACATGCACTCTTGTGCTCCCCGGATACATGCACTCTTGTGCTCCCCGGATACATGCACTCTTGTGCTCCCCGGATACATGCACTCTTGTGCTCCCCGGATACATGCACTCTTGTGCTCCCCGGATACATGCACTCTTGTGCTCCCCGGATACATGCACTCTTGTGCTCCCCGGATACATGCACTCTTGTGCTCCCCGGATACATGCACTCTTGTGCTCCCCGGATACATGCACTCTTGTGCTCCCCGGATACATGCACTCTTGTGCTCCCCGGATACATGCACTCTTGTGCTCCCCGGATACATGCACTCTTGTGCTCCCCGGATACATGCACTCTTGTGCTCCCCGGATACATGCACTCTTGTGCTCCCCGGATACATGCACTCTTGTGCTCCCCGGATACATGCACTCTTGTGCTCCCCGGATACATGCACTCTTGTGCTCCCCGGATACATGCACTCTTGTGCTCCCCGGATACATGCACTCTTGTGCTCCCCGGATACATGCACTCTTGTGCTCCCCGGATACATGCACTCTTGTGCTCCCCGGATACATGCACTCTTGTGCTCCCCGGATACATGCACTCTTGTGCTCCCCGGATACATGCACTCTTGTGCTCCCCGGATACATGCACTCTTGTGCTCCCCGGATACATGCACTCTTGTGCTCCCCGGATACATGCACTCTTGTGCTCCCCGGATACATGCACTCTTGTGCTCCCCGGATACATGCACTCTTGTGCTCCCCGGATACATGCACTCTTGTGCTCCCCGGATACATGCACTCTTGTGCTCCCCGGATACATGCACTCTTGTGCTCCCCGGATACATGCACTCTTGTGCTCCCCGGATACATGCACTCTTGTACTCCCCGGATACATGCACTCTTGTGCTCCCCGGATACATGCACTCTTGTGCTCCCCGGATACATGCACTCTTGTGCTCCCCGGATACATGCACTCTTGTGCTCCCCGGATACATGCACTCTTGTGCTCCCCGGATACATGCACTCTTGTGCTCCCCGGATACATGCACTCTTGTGCTCCCCGGATACATGCACTCTTGTGCTCCCCGGATACATGCACTCTTGTGCTCCCCGGATACATGCACTCTTGTGCTCCCCGGATACATGCACTCTTGTGCTCCCCGGATACATGCACTCTTGTGCTCCCCGGATACATGCACTCTTGTGCTCCCCGGATACATGCACTCTTGTGCTCCCCGGATACATGCACTCTTGTGCTCCCCGGATACATGCACTCTTGTGCTCCCCGGATACATGCACTCTTGTGCTCCCCGGATACATGCACTCTTGTGCTCCCCGGATACATGCACTCTTGTGCTCCCCGGATACATGCACTCTTGTGCTCCCCGGATACATGCACTCTTGTGCTCCCCGGATACATGCACTCTTGTGCTCCCCCGGATACATGCACTCTTGTGCTCCCCGGATACATGCACTCTTGTGCTCCCCGGATACATGCACTCTTGTGCTCCCCGGATACATGCACTCTTGTGCTCCCCGGATACATGCACTCTTGTGCTCCCCGGATACATGCACTCTTGTGCTCCCCGGATACATGCACTCTTGTGCTCCCCGGATACATGCACTCTTGTGCTCCCCGGATACATGCACTCTTGTGCTCCCCGGATACATGCACTCTTGTGCTCCCCGGATACATGCACTCTTGTGCTCCCCGGATACATGCACTCTTGTGCTCCCCGGATACATGCACTCTTGTGCTCCCCGGATACATGCACTCTTGTGCTCCCCGGATACATGCACTCTTGTGCTCCCCGGATACATGCACTCTTGTGCTCCCCGGATACATGCACTCTTGTGCTCCCCGGATACATGCACTCTTGTGCTCCCCGGATACATGCACTCTTGTGCTCCCCGGATACATGCACTCTTGTGCTCCCCGGATACATGCACTCTTGTGCTCCCCGGATACATGCACTCTTGTGCTCCCCGGATACATGCACTCTTGTGCTCCCCGGATACATGCACTCTTGTGCTCCCCGGATACATGCACTCTTGTGCTCCCCGGATACATGCACTCTTGTGCTCCCCGGATACATGCACTCTTGTGCTCCCCGGATACATGCACTCTTGTGCTCCCCGGATACATGCACTCTTGTGCTCCCCGGATACATGCACTCTTGTGCTCCCCGGATACATGCACTCTTGTGCTCCCCGGATACATGCACTCTTGTGCTCCCCGGATACATGCACTCTTGTGCTCCCCGGATACATGCACTCTTGTGCTCCCCGGATACATGCACTCTTGTGCTCCCCGGATACATGCACTCTTGTGCTCCCCGGATACATGCACTCTTGTGCTCCCCGGATACATGCACTCTTGTGCTCCCCGGATACATGCACTCTTGTGCTCCCCCGGATACATGCACTCTTGTGCTCCCCGGATACATGCACTCTTGTGCTCCCCGGATACATGCACTCTTGTGCTCCCCGGATACATGCACTCTTGTGCTCCCCGGATACATGCACTCTTGTGCTCCCCGGATACATGCACTCTTGTGCTCCCCGGATACATGCACTCTTGTGCTCCCCGGATACATGCACTCTTGTGCTCCCCGGATACATGCACTCTTGTGCTCCCCGGATACATGCACTCTTGTGCTCCCCGGATACATGCACTCTTGTGCTCCCCGGATACATGCACTCTTGTGCTCCCCGGATACATGCACTCTTGTGCTCCCCGGATACATGCACTCTTGTGCTCCCCGGATACATGCACTCTTGTGCTCCCCGGATACATGCACTCTTGTGCTCCCCGGATACATGCACTCTTGTGCTCCCCGGATACATGCACTCTTGTGCTCCCCGGATACATGCACTCTTGTGCTCCCCGGATACATGCACTCTTGTGCTCCCCGGATACATGCACTCTTGTGCTCCCCGGATACATGCACTCTTGTGCTCCCCGGATACATGCACTCTTGTGCTCCCCGGATACATGCACTCTTGTGCTCCCCGGATACATGCACTCTTGTGCTCCCCGGATACATGCACTCTTGTGCTCCCCGGATACATGCACTCTTGTGCTCCCCGGATACATGCACTCTTGTGCTCCCCGGATACATGCACTCTTGTGCTCCCCGGATACATGCACTCTTGTGCTCCCCGGATACATGCACTCTTGTGCTCCCCGGATACATGCACTCTTGTGCTCCCCGGATACATGCACTCTTGTGCTCCCCGGATACATGCACTCTTGTGCTCCCCGGATACATGCACTCTTGTGCTCCCCGGATACATGCACTCTTGTGCTCCCCGGATACATGCACTCTTGTGCTCCCCGGATACATGCACTCTTGTGCTCCCCGGATACATGCACTCTTGTGCTCCCCGGATACATGCACTCTTGTGCTCCCCGGATACATGCACTCTTGTGCTCCCCGGATACATGCACTCTTGTGCTCCCCGGATACATGCACTCTTGTGCTCCCCGGATACATGCACTCTTGTGCTCCCCGGATACATGCACTCTTGTGCTCCCCGGATACATGCACTCTTGTGCTCCCCGGATACATGCACTCTTGTGCTCCCCGGATACATGCACTCTTGTGCTCCCCGGATACATGCACTCTTGTGCTCCCCGGATACATGCACTCTTGTGCTCCCCGGATACATGCACTCTTGTGCTCCCCGGATACATGCACTCTTGTGCTCCCCGGATACATGCACTCTTGTGCTCCCCGGATACATGCACTCTTGTGCTCCCCGGATACATGCACTCTTGTGCTCCCCGGATACATGCACTCTTGTGCTCCCCGGATACATGCACTCTTGTGCTCCCCGGATACATGCACTCTTGTGCTCCCCGGATACATGCACTCTTGTACTCCCCGGATACATGCACTCTTGTGCTCCCCGGATACATGCACTCTTGTGCTCCCCGGATACATGCACTCTTGTGCTCCCCGGATACATGCACTCTTGTAGCTCCCCGGATACATGCACTCTTGTGCTCCCCGGATACATGCACTCTTGTGCTCCCCGGATACATGCACTCTTGTGCTCCCCGGATACATGCACTCTTGTGCTCCCCGGATACATGCACTCTTGTAGCTCCCCGGATACATGCACTCTTGTGCTCCCCGGATACATGCACTCTTGTGCTCCCCGGATACATGCACTCTTGTGCTCCCCGGATACATGCACTCTTGTGCTCCCCGGATACATGCACTCTTGTACTCCCCGGATACATGCACTCTTGTGCTCCCCGGATACATGCACTCTTGTGCTCCCCGGATACATGCACTCTTGTGCTCCCCGGATACATGCACTCTTGTGCTCCCCGGATACATGCACTCTTGTGCTCCCCGGATACATGCACTCTTGTGCTCCCCGGATACATGCACTCTTGTGCTCCCCGGATACATGCACTCTTGTGCTCCCCGGATACATGCACTCTTGTGCTCCCCGGATACATGCACTCTTGTGCTCCCCGGATACATGCACTCTTGTGCTCCCCGGATACATGCACTCTTGTGCTCCCCGGATACATGCACTCTTGTGCTCCCCGGATACATGCACTCTTGTGCTCCCCGGATACATGCACTCTTGTGCTCCCCGGATACATGCACTCTTGTGCTCCCCGGATACATGCACTCTTGTGCTCCCCGGATACATGCACTCTTGTGCTCCCCGGATACATGCACTCTTGTGCTCC